>NW_024711292.1:6533081-6548081 GCF_018991925.1 Homarus americanus | reverse complement strand
GTTCATTAACCAAAACAGCCACACAGTTCATTAACCAAAACAGTCACACAGTTCATTAACCAAAACAGTCACACAGTTCATTAACCAAAGCAGTCACACAGTTCATTAACCAAAACAGCCACACAGTTCATTAACCAAAACAGCCACACAGTTCATTAACCAACACAGTCACACAGTTCATTAACCAACACAGCCACACAGTTCATTAACCAAAGCAGTCACACAGTTCATTAACCAAAACAGCCACACAGTTCATTAACCAAAACAGTCACACAGTTCATTAACCAAAACAGTCACACAGTTCATTAACCAAAACAGTCACACAGTTCATTAACCAACACATTCACACAGTTCATTTACCAACACAGTCACACAGTTCATTAACCAAAACAGTCACACAGTTCATTAACCAACACAGTCACACAGTTCATTAGCCAAAACAGTCACACAGTTCATTAACCAACACAGCCACACAGTTCATTAACCAACACAGCCACACAGTTCATTAACCAAAACAGCCACACACACAGTTCAAATTAAACCAACACAACCACACAGTTCATTAGCAATACATTCACATAGTTCATTAACTAAAACCATCACACAGTTCGTAACCAAAACAGCCACAGTTCATTAACCAAAACAGCCACAGTTCATTAATAACATGGCACAGTTCATTAATCAGCAGCCACACAGTTCATTAACCAATACATTCACAGTTCATTAACCAAAACAGTCACACAGTTCATTAACCAACACAGTCACACAGTTCATTAACCAACACAGCCACACAGTTCATTAACCAACACAGCCACACAGTTCATTCACCAAAACAGTCACACAGTTCATTAACCAAAACAGCCACACAGTTCATTAACCAAAACAGCCACACAGTTCATTAACCAACACAGTCACACAGTTCATTAACCAAAACAGCCACACAGTTCATTAACCAACACAGTCACACACAGCCAGGAACCGATAGTCACCAAAACACAAATGGCCAGATGTTCAAGAGTTCAGAATCAAGAGTCAACACACGCTCTCAGGCTGTCAGAAATTGAACCAAATATTGTCTAAAATGTTCGTAGTATTTAACGCGTGTGTGAGATACCCGAGCTACCGTACATAGGTCACTGATATTTTTTTTTTAATATAATATCAAATAAGAGTCTTTAAGGGAGAGAGAGAGAGAGAGAGAGAGAGAGAGGGAGAGAGAGAGAGAGAGAGAGAGAGAGAGAGAGAGAGAGACATGCGAAGTAACACCAGCTATATATAATACAGTTATTAACGTCATGAAAAAACAAAAATAAATAAATAGAAAATATATGATAATTTTTCCTCTTTTTATAACATGGGAATACCACTAATTGCCACCCAATTATATTCGTATATTTACTGACGCGTTATTAACGACCTCTGAATCCAACCCCTAAAAAAAATCCAAGTTGACTGCTTTTACCTCGTCTAGGTTTAAAAAGATATCAGCCAGGATTTAACACAGGTTCGCCTCACATTGTACCTATACTTAAATTAGAATCACAAAAACAGATAGAGTGGTGTTCGGTAATTAAGCTATATATTTTTTTAGTGGCATGTAATGGTTCATTCAACAGAGTTTCGTTTAATATCTGCTATAAATTAAAATATAAAAAATACACTGGAATTCACTAATATTAACAGATTTTTCACGATTTTTAAAGTAGAATTTAAAGTTTCATTTAACGTAAGTTCACTAATTTCTGCTAAAATATGAATTAAGGAAAAAGGTAGATTAACAGTTCCTGGCATTAAAAGTATTTTTTTTGTGTGTGCTAAATAAAAGTGTTCATTTCAGCATAATTTGGCAGTGACATGTACTCCCACACTGCTGTCTGACGCCGCTGAAGACAATCATAATTCAGTACAATATTACCCTGTATGTTTTCGTTTTTGAAGTGTGTGCGTGTGGGGAGGTGGGGGTTGTCTGTGTGCATACATTTAATAATTAACAACAACAATAATAATAATAATAAGACAAATATTTATACATACAGTACACGAAGACACAGCAAAATATACTGATATAAAATTAGTGTTCTTCCACAAATTCCTGGAAGACTTGCCTACAAAAAGGCCAGCCGCCTCGTTGTGATGGTCGTAACAATCAGGAGTAATTTTCTGTAATACGAGGAGAGGTGAATGACGGAAAACACGGAACCCTCATTTACCTCTACACGGAGACCCGACTCAGAGATGGCAGGAGGAGGAGTTGCCAAATACATGGTAAATTTGACTCCCAATCCTCTCACTCCATACATAGTACCAATGTGTGGTGCTGGTGACTGCATGTAAAGTTGTGACCTTAATCTTTGATCTTTCGACCTCCAAAACACAAAACAGCTTTAAGCTGTTCACCTAGCAGTAATGTAGGTACCTGCTGTAAATGGAAAGTTGCGAATTCGTATTCAGGGACAAGTTGTTGGAGCTTCCAATAACTTGCTTAGATATAAACCTTTGACTCTTCAGGCTTCTACGCCCTTGACTCTTCACGCTTCTACGCCCTTAACTCATGAGACATAAAGGCAAGCATGAACTTAGCATGCTTTCTTGTTGGCCGCTGTAAACGCTTTTGCGCTTCATCTTACACAAGGATGTAGGGGAGTGCCCAATAAATAATAAAAAAAAAAAATCTCGCACACCAACACTACCACACACACAAAGGAGCTTAAAAGAAAGGGCGACGTAACTAGTCATGTTAAGTCAGGTAAAAAATGTGGGACCCACTAATCATCTATCCTACATCTAACTCGAATGCTTTCAAAGCATTTTTAACCATGGGCCACTGACAAAAAAATATGTGTAACATATTATCAGTTTTGTACTGACCATAACTAAGGTTTAAAGAATTTAATGCCCTAATCAAACTTGCTTCAACCAGAAGTCTTTCTGTGACACATGATGATTTATACACATCTAAGCTGTTTTCCAAATCTATGGGATGATTATTGTTCCTAACATGAACACACACACACACATATATATATATATATATATATATATATATATATATATATATATATATATATATATATATATATATATATATATATATATATATATATATATATATATATATATATATATATATATATATATATATGCGTTTCACATTTTAAACCGGTCGGAAAATGCAAAATGGTGCATGAAAAAAATAGTAGAGGCATTTTTAACAACCAGGCATACATTTTATTCTTGGTAATAAAACTGCTGAAATCAAATCAGCCATATGCCAAGCCGTAACTGGTCGCCATCATTGCTTATCTGCATTTAGTCCAATATGGCCGCCATAATCGAACAAAACACTGTGTTTTTACTTCTAATTGGTGTACGTGTATAATTCAAAATACTTTACCAAGGTTTTTGGGTACAAAGAAGTCAATTAAATTTGTTTCGGTTTAATAAGACATTCTTCCAAATCTAATTTTTGTATAATAAAGAATACGTATACGTAGATTATTATTTTTTTTCATTCCATTAGCATATCGATACAGAATACTGTCTAATGTGAATCCAAGTTCAGTCAGGTTGACCCTGATCAAAGTCAAAAATGGTACAGGGGAAAAGGTGGTAGTATCAGAGGGATTACACTACAGCGTTGACCAGATGGGCACTGACATTCAACAGGAGATCCCATATCTCACGTGCCACTAGAGAAATGCACTGCACTTGTATTGAGTACACGTTTGTACACAAATAATTCACCACAGAGCAAAATATGCATGCAATTCAAGATGAGAACAGACTATTGGAAATGTTCACATCTTTTAGCTTGTTCTCTGAAAAACCGCCAGTCATCTTGGAAAACATATCATTAAAGGATCTTACCATCAAAAATAATGATGAGGATCTAAAAACAAAGCAAAAAAGCCTGGAGCACCAACAGTACATAAATTCCTGAAAGAGCAAATTATTCCTTGTGAGGGTAGAACCATCAAGTTCAGGGACCCACTGACAAAGATCTTTCCAAGAACTTTAGGTTTCTTAAGGAGAAAACGAAAAGCAGTAAGAAAACAAGAAAGATAAATGCACTGAGAGCATATAGGTTAATCCTGCAGCGTCTCATAACAGCACAGGAGACCGGCAAAAGTGTAAACTTGAATAAGACTCTTCGACTGAGCTGCTTGCCTGCATTTCCCAAGTGGAAACCTACGATTAGGTAATAAAACAGTTTTGGCCGAGGTCCTAACATCAGATATTTTCATACCATTCAGTGTCACTAACAGCATACTTGGTGAAAATCCTGTTCTCATCATTGCTAGCCAGGCACTCGTTCAGGCATTTGGGAAACCACGCGGTCTCCTGTATTTAGTGACATTATAGACACTTTTTTGTGCAATCAGTTCTTCAGAGCAGGGCAGCCTTTCAACGAGTTGACATTGCGTTTGACTGATGCTGTGCTCTGTCCATCATGTAAGAAACAAGAAGAACGCGGACTCAAAGTGCCAACCCGATACAAAGAGTGATTGAGAACAGGAAGGTGCCTCTGCCTGTCAGTTGGAAAAAAAATAAGAAGAAATTATGTCCCTTCAGGAAACTAAAGGAGACTTAACGCGGTTTTTCTCGAAAGAAATCATTGCACAAGCACCAAAAAATAAAACCATTGTTGTGGCTGGAGGGTTCAACCAGCAGAAAACGGTAGTGTCGTCTTCTCAAGATGTTGACATAAGGTAGGGTAAGGATGAAGTAGCCGATACTAGACTAATTCTTTATTATGCGCAAATTACCACAGAGAAAGGTGTAGATCATGCACGTGACACAGATGTGTTGGTTGTCCTTCTTTCCCACTTTCACTGTATGTCATGTAAACAACTCTGCATGAAAGCAGAGAGAGCAAAAATTTGGATATATATTCCAGTCCATCAAATTATTACACAGCTATCATTGGGTTCAGCAGTCCTAAAAACTCTTCCAGAATTCCACGCTTAAACCGGCTCAGACACAACTTCTTTCATATTAGGGCACAGCAAGAAAACTGCTTGGTACTTGTTCAAACAACATAATGAGCTCCTCCGTAACCTCGGAAAAGACGACCCGACACAAGAAACCTCAAGAGACGCCGAGGTGTTCGTATGCAAGAAATACAATATCCCGCATGTTACTACTGCAGATCAGGCCCGTTCCATCCTGTTTGTCAAGTCTCATGCCCCAGAGTTTCTTCCTCCTGGCAGCAAAGCCTTGCCGTACCATTTAAAGCGCTGTCACCACCGACCATCAATCTGGCGGCAAACACACATTTATTATCCAGAGGTACTTGGGCCTGAGTCAATGAAGTGGAGAAACGAGGAAGGAAAGTTGATACCCCAGCTCATGTCCTTGCCTCCTGTTCTATAGTCCTGCCTAGAACTGGTGCTGTGCGGCTTCAGAAATGGATGCCAGAGTTTACGTACGCTGCAGGTGCAAGAAATCTGACCTCCCAGGCGCTGCAGCTTGTCAGTGTAGTGAGAACAATGGCCGTTACCATTGTTTCAAGATATAGAGGTGCCTGACGAATGTGATGTGGTTGGTTTAATATTGTAACATATGAGTATAGTGAAAGAATTATTCCTTCATGTGTACGACATAAGGTACAAGATTTATGTTTTGTTTTTGTAATTATTCAAGTGAATGAATAGTACAGGTATAATAATATTAAAAAGTGTGTGTTTCATGTTTTTAGCTCCCTAATAATATACTTTGGCCCTTATGATAGCTAACTTATTAGTTTAATAAGAATTATATAAATTAAGACATTTATGACGTTCATAATGAATTTGTGTAAATTAACACAGATGTGGCCAGATGCGGAATGGCATACGGCAAAGTTGAATTCAGCAGACGGTTATTATCTCGAATCAAGTGTGTGACTGCTTGTTACAAAAAAGTGCCCCTGGGAGTTCAATTTTTGCTGAAAGTCCGACTCGTCTATATTAACATAACAAAAAAAAAATATATATATATATATACATATATATATATATATATATATATATATATATATATATATATATATATATATATATATATATATATATATATATATATATATATATATATATATATATATATATATATATATATATATATATATATAAATATAATATACTGTATATCTGCATGTGTGTTCAGTACGTGTCACTGAACGTTGTTTTAATTTGGAAATTGTTTTCTCTTTTGCTGATACAATGCAAAGCTATGCGTGACAGTAAAAGTTTTCATTCAGTCACGAGTACCACTGTAGGCTTCAGTAGCTCGGTTTACACGTCAACATGGGAAATGTTGAACGCGTATACTGTGTAGAACCGATAATCAGTTTCCCGCCAGGTATTCATTAACTTGTCATAAGTAAATGTGGCGAGTGTATCAGTAACTTGGCGCTCGAGTCCAGTAAGAGTTATAATTAGGTTTGTGAAGACACGCGTTTCGGTTAGCGCACCTCTCGTTATAGAGGAATCAAATAGGGAGTGACGCCAGGTTACTGCGCCCTATACCCAGGTGGTTACTGTACACACTTTTTTTTTTTTTTTTTTTTTTTTTGGGCACCCCCTTACATCCTTGTGTAAGGTGAAGCGCAGAAGCGTTTACAGCGCCCAACAGGGAAGCATGCTAAGTTCATGCTTGCCTTTATGTCTCACGAGTTAAGGGCGTAGTAAGAAGCGTAGAAGCCTGAAGAGTCAAGGGCGTAGAAGCCTGAAGAGTCAGTGGTTTTATGCCATGAAGTTATTGGAAGCTCCAACAACTTTCCCTGAATACGAATTCGCAATTTTCGATTTACACCAGGTACCTACTTTACTGCTAGGTGAACAGGGACTAATGGGGGCAAGGAAGTAAGTCCAAACAACTTCCACCGGCCCGGGAATCGAACCCGTGACATCTCGCTTGCGAGGCAAGAACGGTACCGCATCTACCACCGATCCCCCCACTGTACACACTGTGGGTATATCATCTCCCACTTGAATTCCATTTTAACGCACTATCACTCCACGAATTCCTTCACCCATTTCACAAGTTACGTTAAGGTGCATCCTTGCTAAAATTCGTCCCTTGGAACCTTCGCCGTATTTTTGTTTGTATTATGTCAACACACACCTGTGTCTTCACCTAGAAGGTTTACTCCTTAGTACCTGCCCACGTCTGACACAGAAGTATTATGCGATTATATTTTATTCTTAGAAGAAGACTATCGTTTGTACCTGTATTACTTTAGGGGAAATTTAGTTCGATTAATATAATGTATCAATCAGTTTAGAAGCCCATGATTAGCCAATGATTCCCAAAATAAATATTAATTTCAACATCTAATTTATCTGTATTAATGCCAAAGTAATTCCTTGGTGCGTACTGAAGGATTTTTGGTTGCTCTCAGTGGTAAATATTACGGCATAACTAAAACATGTAATAGAACCATTCCTATATTTACGTGTCTCCTTACTTCGATCCCTAACATCAGGATGTCTTGAGTAAAGGTCGTGATTATACCTCGTCGTAAAAAGTCGTCGGTGAATGTTCAATAATTCTCTATAAAGTCACTTATATACTTTAACTAGAAAACTTTAGTATTTGTGAATAGATACATTTAAAAGAAAATAAATGCAATTACTATGCATAACTGTATGTAGATAAAAAATTCTGTGTTTATCTCCTACAATAGGATTTTGTGAGGGAAAAATAAAGTTAGCTTAGCCCTGTACTTCCCTTCCACCCATCAAATCATACAGACACACAAATATATATATATATATATATATATATATATATATATATATATATATATATATATATATATATATATATATATATATATATATATATATATATATATGTGTGTGTGTGTGTGTGTGTGTGTGTGATTCGAAAGAAATGCAAATAATAAGCGAAAATAATTACATAATTACGCGCAAATCATCTTCATGAAATAAATGAATGGAATGAATGTATCTGAGAAATCATTGCTCTTGATTTTGCTCTTTCTACGTTAAGTATAACTGATCTTCTGAAACTTAATTGCAAAATACTACAATCATCATCTCATTCCATACCCATTAAAAGTGCGGTGTGATTATGCAAATTAGGTATAGTCAGTGAGGGGAGTTAACCAAGTCCTTTAATAAAACGCTTTCCATTTTCATAATTATCAATGTCCTTTTTGAGAGGGGAGGAGGAGGAGGAGGAGGAGGAGGAGGAGGAGGAGGAGGACTTTGTCACGTTCCACATCATGCAAAAGAAGAAAAAATCATTATCTCGGTTCATATGAATTAAAACTACTGCGGTTATGCAAATTAGATACAGCCTGAGGAAGAATTGTTCCTGGTGGGGCCCAGTGTGTGTACGTGATGCGTGTGTACGTGATTCCCCCTGAATAATGGTTCATGATGCGTGTACATGAGTCACCCTGCATTGGAGTCATGAGTTATGAGGTGAAAGAAGATTATTAGGGATTGAAGAAAATTGGTGAAACTGGACTACAGTGGGAGTAGAAGGAATCTTGGCTCAACCAGATCGCTTCATCTTATCTGTTGTTTTCTGTTTTCTTTTTTCTTTTTTGCTCCCTCGGTTCGTCAGACCTTTGTATTAGTATTGGTTTATTTATATGGTGCTGCTAATTATATATACATTATATTTTTTAGTTAGCGTTTTTATTTGTATTTTTTTTTTGTGGTGGAGTTAAAGAATTCTCCCTGGTCCTTGTATGGCTGGGAGGGTAGTCACACTATTTTTTCTAATGTGTTGGTTTAATGTTAGTTGTGTTAGTCTAAAGGTACACTGTATGGAGAGGCCTGCCAGGTTCGTAGTGGAGTTGGTAGGTCACTCATCTTTTATTCTCTCTATTAATGTTATATTTGTATATTGGGGCAGGAGATGGTTCAATTACTTTCTTCCTGGCTGATTTAAACCAACAATGTTCTTGGATTTCCTCATTATCTGTATTATTTATCCAGTTTGGGTAAGTTTCTGTGTTGAGTTCAGTGACTTTGTTCCAAATATTTGCAGCTTTGTTGTGTATTTCTACATTGATTGCTAGGAGGTTTGCTCTCTTGTTTACCTGTTCATTATTGATGTGGTCTGTATATTTTATGTTATAAATAAATTTGAGGGCTATATCTTATACTGTTTATAACCTTTCAATGCTAGTTTTACTAAGGGAGTTCAATGGGATGGGTGGGTAGTCCATAATTGATTTGACAAAGGGCTATATAAATCTTTCCTTTGTTATTTATTCTAAGATTCTTAAATCTTTTTATTTTTGATAGTCTTATTCTTGCCTGTCGATCTTTATCTTTTATGTAAGTTATATATCCTCTATTGTTAGTTTTTGTCCAAGCATTCTGCCTTCAGTGTCGTTTGGGTATAGTTTCTGGTCGACTAAAACCGGACTTGTTTTGATCTTGGCTCTTGGTATTATCTTGAATGTGTTCTTCTTTGTCCTGATTTTCCATTTTTTCTCAGTCATTTTTTTATCCGTGTTGCCGTGTAGCGTGCCATAAATTGGGTTGATTTTCCTGGGTATGATACTATTTGAGTGATATCATCAGCAAACATTATATATTCACTAAAGGGGGTTGGTTGAGGTGTGTCTGGGGTATATATTGCATATAGTGTTAGAGAAAGGCATCCTCCTTGAGGTACCCCACTCTCTAGATTAAACATAGTTCCCATAAAGTCTCCAATTTCAATTTGTACTCTTCACTCATCTAAATAGTCACACAATATTCTTAGCAAGTGTTCGTTAAGTTCCAATTTTAATATTTTATATTTTAAGCCCAAATGCCAAACTTTATCAAAAGCCTTAGAGACGTCCCTTAAAATTATATTGATCTGGTTCCCCTTGCTTTTTTCTATTGCCATTATTTCCGTTATTGTAGCTATTGCAGTTAGGGTATTTCTATTGGGCATAAATCCATGTTGTCTATTGTTAGTTTTCCCCTGTTGTGTTAAAAAGGTTATAAGTCTGGAATTTAATTTATTTTCCAATAGTTTCCCGGTAATTTCCAATAAAGATATTGGCCTGTAGTTTAATATTTCCTTATTGTCCTTACCCTCCTTGGGAATAAATATAATTTTAGCTTATTTAAGTTTGTCTGGAAAGTAACCCGTTATTAAGCATGCGTTATATATGTTCAATAACTTTTTTAAGATGTTTTCCAGTAGATTTATGATCATATTTCGTGTAATACCTGTGAGACCTGGGGCCTTTTCTTTAAACTTCCTCAGACAGTGCATCATTTCTCCCATGGTTATAATTTGATTATTAGGTAATAAGTTATAGTCTATATATTGCTTTGGGGGTGATTCCGTGTATGTGTCTTCCCATTTCGTATTCTATCCTTTCTTCGTGTTCGCTATCAAAACTTCATTTTCCTCATCTGACCTTTTAAAAACTTTTACCCATTCCCTTTTGAATGGTGACTCTTGTTGATTTTCCAAGTACAGTTTTGTTCCATTACGGTCTTTAATGTATGGTGTTTTTTGCTTGTTATGCTCCATCATCTTGTTTATGGAAGTCCAAAATGCTTTTGTGTCTTTAGTCTTGTCGGCCGCCATTATAATATCATTCATTTTTTGTTGTTTGCTTCCTTACATGCGTCTCTTAATTTTATCTGTAGTGCTGTCTGCGTCGTATATAGCCATCTGTTACTGCCGTGTCTTTCCATATACCTGTTTATTTCATTGTAATGGGTTTGAATTAATTTAACATCGTGTGTTAGTCTATTGTGGATGATGGTTCGTGATGTATATGCGTGAGTCCCTTGGATGATGATCCATGATGCCGGGAGGTATAATGCGGTAATAGCTGATGGTGGTGATGTTGATTATAATACGGATAATTGGCACAATGGCTTTGGTAGATATACATCTCTATATACAGGTATAAAATACATTATATGTGTGTGTGTGTGTTGTTCATTATGTATTTCCGCAGTTTTAAAGGTAGAGAGCTACAATTTGGTAGGTAGGTGCAAGTGGCCTAAGGGATGGCCGTGCACTGTTTTTTGTCCTTCCACCATGGAGAAGTCGGGTAGCTCAACTATTAGGATATCGGTACTAACACACATACTGCATATTACAGGGAAATAGTGTTAGGAATGATGACAAAACTAAATTAGACAGGGAGTTTAAACCTAAACGCGGTAAAGGGAGGACTCAGAACACGACTAACTTAAATGTCTACTACGCGGACAGTAGAAGTATGAGAAACGAAATGGATGATATTAGAGCCTTGGTATGTACCGAAAAAATCGACATAATAGCATTCACTGAAACATGGATCAACCTAGACTCACGCGAGTTACCGGTCGAATACCAAATTGCGGGTTACAAATTGTTCCATACCGATAGGCAGACCAGGAAAGGAGGCGGAGTAGCAATCTATGTCAGGGATAATCTGAAGTGTGAAATAAATAAGGAAATAAAAATTGAGCGGAATACAGAAACAATTTGGATAGAATTAATCGACGGTACGGAAAAATTAATCACAGGAGTAATATATAGACCTCCCAATCTTGATAGTCAATGAGAGACTTATCTGGGATGAAATGCGCAGGGCTTTCATACACAGCAAAGTCTGTATAGTAGGCGACTTTAACCTTGGCCAAATAGATTGGACTGACCTTGCTGGTAACTCAGAATTGGAGGATTTTCTCGAAACGATCCAGGACTGTTTCCTAAGTCAACATATAACCAAACCCACCCGGGGTAGTAATATACTCGATTTAGTTCTATCGAACAGAGGAAACCTCATTAGCAATGTCGAGGTAGGGAACGAACTTGCAAACAGCGATCACAAAGAAATTAGATTCCAGTTAGATTTTTCAGGGCAGACGTAAGGAAAATTCCACTAAAGTACCAGATTTCAGAAGGGCAAACTTTGACAGTTTAAAGAGGCAACTGAGAGAAGGGGTGTCGCGCTTGGCCGTGAACCTGACAGATGACACCGACCTGATAACGAGATCGAAGATTGCCGAGTTCCGCGACAATTTAAATAATGAGTTACTTAATGCACAAAGGCAGAACATACCATACAAAAAACTCAGATCAGACAACAATGACCTTAAATGGATAAATAATTATTTAACGAACATCATTGGCCAAAGGAAGGCTATAGGTAGAAAGGATAAATCGTGGCGAAATTTACCTCCAGGAATATTATAAGGTAGTGGCGAGTAGGGTAAAAACCGAGATAAGGAAAGCCAAGAGGAATAATGAGGTAAGGATAGCACGGGAGGCGAAGACAAACCCCAAAGGATTCTACCAAATGTATCAAACTAAAACACGAGAGAAGATTGGACCAATACAGTCAGATACCGGCGAGCTCACTGACAACGACGGAGAAATGAGCAATAATTTGAATAAATATTTTTCAACAGTTTTCACCACCGAAAATTTAAACATGATACCCGAGGCACCGACCCTATTCAGATATAGTGAAGAAAACAAATTAAGCGAGATAGTAGTGACTAGTAACGATGTTAATAAGCAAATAGACAAACTGAAGCCTAATAAGTCACTTGGTCCCGATGAGATATTTGCCAGAGTATTAAAGGAATGTAAGGAAGAGCTTAGTATGCCCTTAGCAAAGTTGTTTAACATGTCATTAAAAACAGGTGTAGTACCAGAATCCTGGAGGATAGCGAATGTAATACCGATTTTCAAGAAGGGGGATAGATCATTATCCTCTAACTACCGCCCAACCAGTCTAACATCAATAGTAGGTAAATTACTAGAATCAATTATTTCAAACTCTATTCGAAACTACCTGAAGAAGCACAATTTGATCAATGATTCCCAACATGGCTTCACAAGCGGGCGTTCATGTCTAACTAATCTATTAACATTCTTTTCATCAGTTTTCGAATCTGTGGACGAGGGGCATAATCATGATGTGGTATATCTCGACTTTAGCAAAGCCTTCGACAGAGTCCCCCACGAAAGACTAATTAGAAAGGTAGAAGTGCATGGCATCAAAGGTAATATCCTTAAATGGATTAGGGCGTGGTTACGGGACAGGAAACAGCGAGTGAGCATAAACGGCACTAAATCGGATTGGAGCAACGTCACTAGTGGAGTTCCCCAAGGCTCAGTACTTGGACCATTATTATTTATTATATACATAAACGACATAGATATCGACATAGACAGCAACATAAGTAAATTTGCTGATGACACTTAAATAGGACGTGTTATTAAATCTGACGAGAACTCCGCAAAACTACAGGAAGATCTAAAAAAAAATTTCGAATGGTCTGAAAAATGGCAGATGAAATTCAACGTGGACAAATGTAAAGTACTCAGTATAGGAGACGTAAACAGGGAAACCAGATACCAGATGAACAACGATGCCATAGAGAAATCAGACTGCGAGAGAGATTTAGGAGTAATGATAAGTAGGAACCTTAAGCCAAGTAAACAATGTGTTTCTGCTCGTAACAAGGCTAATAAAGTACTTGGGTTCATACAAAGGAGTGTTAGTTACAAGACTAGCGAGGTCATCCTAAAACTGTATCTTGCGCTTGTGAGACCACACCTGGATTATGCAGTTCAGTTCTGGTCACCGTATTACAGAATGGATATAGAATCCTTGGAAAGAATTCAGAGGAGAATGACAAGACTAATCCCGGGCATTAGGAACCTTGAGTATAGAGAGAGGTTAAAGCATCTTAATTTGCACTCCCTCGAGAAACGTAGAGCGAGGGGCGACGTGATAGAGGTGTATAAATGGAAGTAAGGGCTAAACAAAGGGGACATTACAAAGGTACTTAAACTATCCAACCAGGAGCGAACTCGTAACAATGCTTTTAAATTAGACAAATTTAGATTTCGGCACGAAATAGGTAAACACTGGTTTGCAAACAGAGTAGTGGATGAATGGAACAAGTTACCAAATATCATCATTAACTCGAATATGCTGAATAGCTTCAAACATAGGTTGGATGCTTGTATGAGCAATAGGGGTTGGGTGTAAACGGGACTGTCCAGTATGGGCCAATAGGCCCGCTACAGCTTCCTCCATTCTTATGTTCTTATGTTCTTATGTACCTAAACATACATACATACATACATACATACATACATACATGCATGTAACCAGTATAATTTACATACTGTATAATTTAGAGTAAGTAGTTAATAACTTACAACCATGGATGTATAATTATGAATATTCATTATTCAGTGACCTGTAGAGGGTAAAGGTTGTTCATTAGGTTATAGCGCTTAACGATAGACCAAACAACCGGCTTCAGTCGCGCGGATGTTTAGTCTTATCCGAGTGTCGCAGTATGATGCAACTCTCTCTCTCTCTCAATAGTAGGTAACTCTTTAAGCACTAAATAGATTGCTCATTTTTGGTAAATGGATACTTTGTTTTACACTTGCAATGCGTCAATTATGTTAGATAGTTACTTAAGTAGTATATAGATAAATGCACCACCAGTTAAGAGTGATTCATAGGTCAAAGGGATCACTTAGCAGCCGGTTGTTTATACACGTTATGTTCACAGGTCAACAGTATGAGTCAGACAGAAATCAGAACGCGAGGCAAATCAAGTTGTACCAATGGTACAGTCGACCACAGGATACACCAGTATCAACTCTGTGACTCAAATGATCTGGCAAAACTTTTGTGCAGAGAACTGCCATGATTTTCAAATTAAAGTATTTAGTTATACACGAGAGGAGGACTCCTCCGCCTACCCTTTCTACATTTGTTACCGACGTGGAGAGCAGGTATAACAACATGTGACTAGGCACTGGAGAATATAATTACCAAAGCATTTCCTAGTTCGACGTCAAATAGAAAAAAAAAAAAAAAACTCGAGGAGACAAACTTTTTCGTTCTACTTTGACAGACTAAAACACCAGTACATATATACATGATTTTACGCGCTGACGTACCAGAGGAGGAACCAGAAACTATTACAGATATATCAATATTCTTTTTAAGTGGACTGTTAATAAGGTTTTGAGTGACCGACTTTGAATTCT
>NW_024711292.1:6515581-6528081 GCF_018991925.1 Homarus americanus | reverse complement strand
GCCTCACGCAAGTAGAAAAAACATTATCAAGGATTACCTATCCAGTTCGTGTTATTTTTCTGCCTCAAATGTTATTTATTAAATCTAAAAGTTACGTCACAAAACGATGAAAAACACGAGATATTTTAAGATAACTTCCAAGTGATTGCAAATATTGTTTGTTTTAGGGATTAAATGTTTTTCAAGAAGACTCCTGTTGACATACGCATCCAGAGACATAAGTTACATTGTCATGAGGGTCACATATTTTTTAATGCTATTGGTGACAGCTGAACCTAAATACATATTGGTGAGGACTTCTGTGAAACCTTGGAGATGCAGCACTGAGAATATCAGTTTCTATATGAATTTCCCCCGAGGCCAGTGTCGGATGTTGACTGAGTACTGGCGGGGAAAGGTGGTATTAGATAGGACATTCATTGTCAGTGTCACTCCGGAGAGAGAGTACACAAATATTATATAGATCATACACAACACTGACCTAATGTACAATCATAGACAAAAGTCGTGTCGCGGTTTTGTCCGAAGATTAAATATAACTCGTGAAACATTATAAGAGCCCCCTACCACAAGGCAGACCTTCGGCATATGTTTTCACCAAATTTCACGATACGACTTTTGTCTTTCATTGTACATACCTCCCTGTTGATATGGGTTTAGACGCGACACTTTCTCTCGAGGATCACAGGGAGATTAGCCCCCAGCTTATTTCAAACTTTAAGATTAACCACTCTAATCTTAAGCTAAACTAACCTAACTAAACGTAGCTTAAATAAAAAATAAAATAAAAAATTGAACCTTACCTAACATATCCTAAGACCCCTAAGTATCGTTAGGGTACTTAATCATCAGCTGAAATAAGCTTTGGAGCTAATCATTCTGTGATCCCTCCTCAAGACAACAAGTCAAGATATACACACAATTACGCAGATCTCATCAACACTGATATAACCTTGTATCCAAACTCTTAATTTAACAGTGACAGGAGTTGTAATCAATATCAGTTAAGGTGACAAAACCCTCATTTCCTGTTGTGTTGTTTATATATCAAGTTAACTCGGGTATAGGATACGGGGACGATGGTAATGGAGAGATATATACCGGAGTTATATGCTGCGTTATAGGTGAAATACAGCTCGTAATTATAAGAGAAACACCTCGGATATCTTTTGAATATATACCAATATTATAACTAAAATATACCTTACTGATGTAGCCTAAATTTATTCCACAGCCATAGCCAAAATATATCCCATACTCATAGCCAAAATATATCCCCTTAGTTTTTACCAATAATATCCCACAGTTATAGCCAAAATGTCGCATTGTTGAATATTACCGAGATGTGTTTTGGCAATAACCAAAACACATTCGCTGTTATAATCAAAATAACAGTATAGTTTTCTTCCTATCTAGAATTTTTTGGAGAATATATATTTTGAGGAAAACACAATACTTCGTGTCATAATAATAACAAATAAAAATAAAAATAATAATAATAATAATAATAATAATAATAATAATAATAATAATAATAATAATAATATACTGCTATTATTACTACTACTACTACTACTAACAACAATAACAACAAAAACAACAATGACAACAGTAACAATAAAAAAGCAACAACAGCAGCAATAACAACAGCAACAATGACAACAATAATAATACTAATAACAACAACAACAATAACAGCAACAACCAAAACAACAACAACAACAACAACAACAATAACAATAATAATAATAATAATAATAATAATAATAATAATAAACTTTTGCTTTAAAATACAACCCATATAAGCTACACATATAAACTTATGAACAACATCTATCATCAAAAAGTAAAACATATTTGAAAATCATCGATATAACGCTTTATGTCACACCAATGATACCAATAAGGAGGAAAATCCTTATACTCAAAGAGAGAATATGAATAATACTAACATGCCGAGTCCTACCCTTTAGCAGTATATTACTCCAAGTACTGCAAAGTGCTGTTTAATTTTTGAACCCAAGTTGAAATAATCGGCTTTTAATCGCTTGGTGTGATTAAAATGGATAAACAGTTATTGTTATTGCGATTGCTTCGTCCACACCTCTGAACTGTGGCACAACTTTACATATTATTGGGAACCCATTCAAAGTTTTGGTTGTCTGGCATTGGCAAAGTAATTGGAAACATCGGAGAATCTCTTTCGTAAAATTTGATATCAGTAGACCATGCAAAGTGAGGGTTGATGTGGTGTGTGGCGTGAGAGATGCAACCATGGCTGCTCTTTCTGTTCTAGTAATGGTTATGAAGACTCGTTGTATCCAAGGGTGGGATTATTACTTGTGTTTACTTCCCGAGAGAAAACAAAGACAAGTACTTACTTTGCACATAACACCCTTAAACTGTGGCCATAGGTTATATGCATTATTTTGTGTAATATTATATATATATTTTCCAGATATACTCGTATATGTTATTAAGAGAACCATGACTATAACTGTATCTGTGTCATGTGTATGATTCTCATGTACACACACCGTCTGTATGTGTAGTGTAGTAAGCATAATGATCACACAATGTTTCAGATTTATGTTTGTCAGTAAACACGATAATTTGCGATGCCTGTAAACTACTCCAGGTTTTTAAAATATTTTGGAGAATAAGGACCAATGATAATAAAATATTAGAGTTTATATTTCGAAGTTTTTTTTTACTATTACTAGTTATTTTTATTCTTTATTTATATCATTAAAGCTCGACATTTTTGTGCAATGGAGCAAAGATGTGGAGAAAAGGAAAAAAAGCAGACATTCCTTGAGAAATCCAAGGAATTAGTCACTCTAGACCTTTATATGCAGGAAACATCTTCAGTCAGTCAGAGGATGAGCTTCTTCAACGGCCTACCTAGAAAGAAGAACTCTCAGGGCCAGCCAGTGATGAACCGGCACCCATTGTCGGTCTGAGGAGGAGGACCTTCTAACGCTACTCAAAAGAGATCCACGCCAAGACGTGACTGGGAGGTGGGGAGAACCTCCTTAGGCCAACTCCTGAGAGAACATAATCCAGTGGCCAACCAAACTGGGAGACCCCATCTGGTGGTGAACTACACCTTAAGAACTGGTTTATTTTGAAGTCTCTCGGTATAAGCCTTTGTATGCGTCGTCTTGATCTTAAAAGAGGAAGAGGCTGCAGTAGGTGAAACTTATTTTCAGTCGCACGTCGAAAAGTTTAAGATTAGAATCTCAATTCGTTTGCCTCCTTTGGGAAATTTCATCATTGGTTGGCCGGGTACGCACGCCTGAATAATTCTGCCGTCGCGACAGCACAAACGTATTGGCATCAGCTCGGATATTCCGAGCGTTCGCAAGCCGACTCAATGTTTATCTGTTGACGTGAAATATATTTACATACAAAAGCAGGTCTCCTCGGCACGCGTCGTTATTTCTTTACATGTTTGTGCAATGTTGCAACGAAACATAAAGGAGAAGCGTCGCAACTCATGTATCTTACAGCCACATGTTTGCAATTATTCCATATTTGAGAACTCGGAGATTCTGTTTATTACAAGAGACATTGCTCCTTAGTGTATTGGTGAGCGAGCCATATCACAACTGAGTTTCTCTTGAGAATAAATAATAATATATGAAGTTGCATCATTAAAAACTGAATGAAAAGATTTTTAGTAACTTGTGTATGAAAAGAAAGTATCCCCAGTTTCTAAGAATATCCAAGAAATTTGGTTTCATGAGTTTGCAATTATGAATAATGTAAAGCCTCAAACAAAGAAGATAAGCTTAAAGCAGTAGGAAATTGCTCTAGAACTCTTTACATAACGTTCAGTGCCATTAACCATACTCTTGTGTGTTTTAAGTGATAATTCTGCATCAGAAAAATTGCAAAGTGCATTCTGATTATATATGATTACCCCATAAATCCGTGAGTGTTCGGCAATTTGAAGGTTATTGCCGGTGTTCTACGCTATTTTTTCTTATTACGGAAAAATGCATCATTACCTACAATTACTAGGTTAAATTCCTCACACGAGTGAAGTTTAGAGCAATAAAAAATATATAAAACCGACGTATATTGTGCAATTTAAATATCAACTAGCCTGAAAATTGATTAAGTGACCCGAAATTCCCCGCGGTGATAATAAAGCTTATTGAGTTGTTGTTTTTTTCTAAAGAAAGAATAAGACAGAGAGTGTATATAAAATATTGGTTGCGTGGTATGACAGTAACATTCAGGTGACCTATACCTTGAATTATAGGAAGTAGTAGAGAATTTTACTGCGTTTGTGTAATATAAAATTATGATGAAAATTGTAACATGAATATTAGTTATACAAAAATAAATAGACCTTGCTGTTGTTGTTGTTGTTAGCTCTTATTAATATTATTATTATTATTATTATTATTATTATTATTATTATTATTATTATTATTATTATTATTATTATTATTATTATTTTTATTAATATTATTACTGTTGTTGTCGTTAAATGGGACATGAATTAACCTTTTGTTATTTGGTCAACACACTCCTGGTTTCTATTCTCTATTTCATTTGCCACACATTTCATCTCCGCTGGTCTCGGTCTATACTGCTCAGTCATACTCCACTTTGTATTCCAAGACCTGAACAAATCACCGACTACATTCCTTTCCTTTACTTCTTGTTTTAGATAAGTCTTTGGTCGGCGTGTCTTTTTTTGTTTTGTTTTTATTGAATGTGACGGACAAAATGTTATACACACGTTGATATACATACAGGGTGGTCCAAAAGTCCCTATTTGTTTTATCGAAATAACCGTATTTTAAAGTAATGATTGAATAATATTAGTAAATGTGTATTTAATTACACATTCACATATAAATAAGCATTAGGATGAAGATTCAACACGAGCACCACCTGTGACTCTACAGAATCTACGGTTATAGGGCCTTGTTATCTTGACATGCCCAGCAGTATTTAGAACCACAGCTTCGCTCAGATGGCGTCCTCGACACCAATGTCTTCCAACAAGATGGGGCTCCATCTGTACCTTGATCAGCTTTTACCAAATCGCTGCATTAGACGAGGTGGACACAGTCCCTGGGTGCCACCCCTCCGGATTAGAATGTTTTACACGGGGCTTCATAAAGTTTGATGCTTACAGAAGAGAGTAACAAATTTATTAGATCTAGAAACCTGTATTGCAGTAGCAGTTGCAAAGATAATTCCTGATATATTATGCTTCCAAATGTGTTATGAAATGCAACGGATAGGTTTGAGATTTGTAGAGTCACGGATGGGGCTCACGTTGAATCTTCATCCTAATGTTTATTTATGAATATTTAAATTAATATACATTAAATAGTATTATTTAATAATTTTTTCTTTAAAATATGGTTATTTCGATAATATAGATAAGGATTTTAGGACCACCATATATTATAGATTTCTGAAAGCATTTTTGTACAAATTTCATGAGTAGTATGTTTTTAAAGAGATTTTGCTTCAATGTGTGTAAATTATTTATATGCAATAGAACTGTAGGCCATAAATCTTATTAAAAATATTTGTTTTTCTTGTTAGTTGGCATAAGATTTTCTGTAAATCTAGCGAAATTTCATGTTTCGAGAACACATATACCAAATGCCTTCAAGGAGACACTGCAAAGAATGAGGCTAAAAAAATATGTCGATAGTATTAGAGAGAATTTTATAGGTCAAAAACTAATATTTTATATCTGATCTTTACAGCTTCCTCTGGGGGTAGTATATGTGATGAGGCTCGTCTGTGAACAGCTTCTTTCAGATTCCAGACTTACATGACACTAAATTTAGGTTCTCTTGGTAAATAGTACGTAGAGAAAATCCATTCTGAAGGATCATGATGAGACACTATTCTTGACAATAAGTTAAATCATTGATACTACATAAGACTACATCTACGAGGAAATTTTATTGGATTTGAATCAGTATTCATTGTTTATGTAACACAACTATAATATGGGGATCATAACCATATCGCTTTAGTAGTTTGGATCACATGAAGCTTAGAAACCCCAACGTTTTTTCACCTTGAGATTTAATCACCGTAGCGCTACCTGGGGAGTGAGGAGAGGTTAGGGCAGGTTAGGGTAGGTTGGGTTCAGTTACTCGGGTGCCTAATCTTATGGTGATCCATTAGGTTTAGTCTGAGTATACTGACAGCGCCATGTATAAAACAATAATAATAAATAAGCATTGCACTTGAAACATAACAATGGCGTGTACTGATTTTTGTGCAAACATGTTATTGGTGATGGGAACTAAGCCAAGCAATCAAGCCTAAGTAAGTCTCCTAAATTACTTTTTCCCCACCCAGGCAGAGGTGGGATATAGTGTGTGTGTGTGTGGTGTAATGGTCAGCATGCTCGCCTCGCAAGCGAGTGGTCCCGGGTTCGATTCCCGGCAGGGTGATATCATCGGCAAGTTTCTTTTCGTCATTTGCCTCTGTCTACCCAGCAGTCATTGGGAACCTGGTTGATAACCGATCTGTGGATCGTGTTCCTGTGTAATGGTTAGCCAGTGCAGTTGGTGAATTGTCCGGTCTTCTCGGAATATTCTGACACTGGGTCATGCAAATCACTGTGTTGGCGACAGCTTCTACACCTCAGAAATTTCACTCCTAGGTAACCCTTGGGCCGGCCATCCATCGAACACGCGGGGCAACCATTATTATTATATAATTATATTGTGTGTGTGTGTGTGTGTCCGCAAGTTTTTTTAAAATATTTTCACGCTGCTTGTTCTAAATGACACAAGAATGGACAATTTGCATGTGCCGGAGGAAGGTGTCGTCTTCAGGCTACTCGTGTAAGGATTGGTCAATTTTTCCTATAAACTATATTGACATTATTTTGCTTTTGGTGTTCGTCTGAGAGTTTTGTAGCTGTAGAAATCTTCAACTCCACGGAATAGTCATACTTCCCCCCCTGATGATTCTATTGATGAACTTCGAAAAACATAAAATGATTTTCCCGGTCAAAATTGTTTCATGGTAGTGGTATATAACCTGTTAGAAACCACATTTAAGACTCAACGACGAGGTTCTGCACGGAAATGGAGCGTGATGATCCAGTCAATCATTAATTGTATGGTGCAAGAGAATGGCAGTTAAGGCAGGTAGTATCGAAATCATATTATCTATAAGTGAGCTTCAGATTTGTCTACAATGTAAAACAATGTATTAACATAAAACTTTTTCCAAAACAAGGAGACTAATAACCAAGAATCAACAATGAACCTAACTTTTGTCATCCCTTGACAAACAGTCCAGCTGTTCACTTGGCCGGCCGGTTCCGTCTTTGTGATGGATTGAAGAAGCTTAACTGGATAGAGAATCTGTCACAGGAATCAACACAAATACAGAGTTGAGCCGTTCAATTAGAGGATAAATCAGATACGGCTGCTCAAAGTGTACGACCCGCTGGCGCCTCCACTCATCAGATATTGACATGAGGTATTCGACAGTCCTTCAGAAAGAATCAAGTTGAGTGACCGACCAAAGGAAGGGTTAAATCACAACACAGTAGGATGGAGAAGCTCATTAACTATTGGATGATTTAGTAGTAATATTTTAAACCAACTGAGTATGTTCAGTGAGATGAATAATGAAAATAATTGTAAAATTTGATCGTAATTTTGACCATCCCTGCCTCAGCGTTAACTACAACAGATCCGTAAATAGGAATATATTTACTGTTGCTAAAGTAACGTAATGAGTATTTCTCCTTACTTTATGCCTTGTTTTTCTTTGGTCTTTTCATAATGTTTAAGAAGGACAACTTTATCTCTATGTGCAGCCAACTACCGCCTTAAAGATCAGACTGAGTGAAGATGTGTAACTTCTATGCTATCTCACGTTAGAGCATTAAAGGTGAACTGAAATTATAACGCCTGTTTTTCCTCTTACCTCAGTAGAATATATTTATATTGGGTGAGATTTTAGCTTTGTAATTATTGCACATTTAGGGCAACAACCTGCTGGCAACTAAACGAGGTCAATGAAACTACTACAGACCGTTAAGATCTGGATCCTCAATTTCATTACAATACAAACCACCCTAATACAGTCAGCAGTTGATGGAAATTATCGCTTGGAACTGACACTGATCTTGCACGAAACTCTTTTATGGTGAGGATATTTCATCTTCTCTAGCCAGATCCTCTCAGCTCTTGTAATAATTAGCTCCGTCACCTATTTGAAATCACAGTAACAGCGCTCATAAGGGTAAGGGAAGAGTTTTGCCTATTTAACACACCAGCTCACCTTCACGGATATGAAATGCTCACCTTCATGGCCTGCAAGGAAGGGTCTCAACCGAGGGACCCCTGCCGGCTTCAGCGAGTCCAGGCAGCGTTCAATATTTAATTTACACCCACTGCCCCCTAGCGCGACAGTCACGGCTGCTCCGGGGCTGGTGACCTTTCACTCTTTTCACTAAACTCTTAATTCCTGACGCTTGGGTTGAAGACTGCAAGCTGGAGTTTCTGACCATTTTTCGATTTCTCGGAGCCAGAATAGAGGCGAGAAAGAAGTTTCGGGAGGTTTAATTTCCAAAGAATTCCAGTGACAAGGATCGACACAATGTAGTGGATGTCTGCAGCAGCTCGACAAAACTGTAAATAATTATTTATCTCTTTGAAAGCAATTTCTCCCTTGGCCTTGGCGCGCTCTTACTATCAACTCCTCACAGCACCCTTTCCCCGCTTATGTCATTCACTACTCAGCAACTCACTTTATGATGATTTTTAGGTCACCCTAATTCAATACTGTATACCGGGTAATATTTTCAGCATAGATGCATAAACTTATAACAATGAAAAAAAGTAGTCATAAACACCAGGGGCTGTGTTAATAGAAACTAATTTTGACAATTTGAACACTGAAACAATTCTGCGTTAGTGAATCTGTGGTGGGGCGACGCGCAGGGACCAGCAAAAACGGTGGAAAATTATGTTATATCCTTTCACGACTTTAGTTAAGTAGTGACAGGCAGAGAAGCGCCCCCGCGACCCATCTTGTCTTACTGTCTCTCGCGTGTCTGCCTCTTGCGTCACTGTCTCTCGTATGTCTGTCTCTTGCGTCACTGTCTCTCGTGTATTTGTCTCTTAAGTCATTGTCTCTCGTGTGTCTGTCTCTTACGTCACTGTCTCTTCACTTACTAGCTCTTGCGTCACTGTCTCTCTATTTACTTTCCCATGCGGTAATGTCTCTCGTTTCACTGTCCCTCGTGCCACTGTCCATCGTATCCCTCGTTACTCCCCTTCCTTATGGAACATGTCATTACATTTCGTGACACTTTCTTCGTTCACTGCTTTTCTCTCTCGTTTCACTATTTTACATGTCATTTACTTATTGGTTCACTACTTCTCATTCCACTGTCTCATAACGTCACCTCCCTCGAGACACTCGAATAATCACACCCATAGTATCTCTATGCCAAAACAAGTGTGGCCACATCTTGTTATGGTTTCTCTCTTCTGCATAAGACGCCGACAAGGAAGAAAGTCTGTGTTCTCGTGGGAAGAAAATACGTGTTCTCTAGGGAAGAAAGTCTGTTATCTCAAGGGAAGGAAGTCTTTGTTTTCAAGAGAATAAAGTGTTTGTTTTCAAGGGAAGAAAATGTTTTTGGTCAATAGAAAATGTCTAAACTTCTCAAGTGAGGAAAGTCTGTGCAGTCAAAGGGAAAAAAATCTGTGCAGTCAAAGGGAAAAAAGTCTGTGCTCTCAAGTGCTTCTTTGTCGCTCTGTTAATACAAGTTCCTAATGAATGAAGAAGAGAAGGACGTCGGAGGGAGAGAGGGAGAGAGTAAGGGAGGCGGGGAGGGAGGGAGGTAGAGAGTAAGGGAGGAAAAGAGGGAGGGAGGGAGACTTTGCTTGCTAAGTCTTGTCAACACAACCTTTGTCACTGTAATTCCCTTCTCCTCATATTCCTCTCCCCTTCTTTCTGTTCATCCCCCATTCATCTTCATCCGCTTCTTCTCCTTTTCCTCTTCCTCTCATTATTCTCAATCTTCCATCCTTATTCGCATCCTCCCATCCTCCTCTTCTTCCCCTTTTCATCTTCCTCTTATCCTCTCCCTCCCCTTTTTATCTTCTTCCAATTCTCCTCTTCCTATTTTTTATCTTCTTTTCATCCTCCTCCTCCTCCTCTTCCTCCTACTGCCTGGTTCAGGGGAAAAATTTTCGATGTTGCAAGTTAAAAAATGGATCAACACTCGAACTGCTTCCATCTGTGCTTGTAAATATCACTCCCGTCATCGTGTTGGGTGTTCAGGTCTTGCCATCTTCAGAGTCGTTTGCTTGGAGTGTCGTAAGGAAGCTGACGAGAGGTCACTCTTACAAGACGTCTTGTTTATCATTGCTGGGTTGATGGCTGGCTGGCAGAAAATTGAAAGAGGGAGAGAGAGACAGATATGACAGACAGATAAACACACAGACAGATGTACAGATAGGCAGAGAGACAGATGTACAGATAGGCAGATAGACAGATGTACAAACAAGAAGAAAGTCAGAGAGGCAGAAGACATGACAGACAGACTGATAGAAAGACAGACAGGGGGAAAGAGAAGGAGACCGGCAGACTGAAAGTGAGAGAAAATAGAGATAAAGAGATTGATAGACAATGAGAGAGAGAGAGAGAGAGAGAGAGAGAGAGAGAGAGAGAGAGAGAGAGAGAGAGAGGACATTATGTGATAGAAACAGACAATGAGGGAAAGAGTAGTTAATGTAAGAGAGGAGCAAACAGTGAAAGAGAGAAAAAGACAAAAAATATTACCAACGAGTAAACCAGATATAGAAAACATGGCTATTTAAAACTGTATATACTTTGTTTGTATGAGTGATAGTATTATGGCTTGTATTTTAACTACTAAAGGGCTGGATGATGGCAATACACGTCTGTAAAAATACAAAGCTCAACCACGTAGCAAAAGATAACCGACATTTTACATTGTACTCAAAAGAAACTCCATTGAAAGTAACGATTCTTTTTGTGTTCGTTGAATTCCAAACACAACTTGATTATTGATGAAAAGGATCAGTTTATCGTAAGTTGAAAATATACTGGAGATTATTTTTTTTAACGGATGACGAGAAGTATGTGGTATTTTTAGTCTACGTGTGTGTGTGTGTGTGTGTGTGTGTGTGTGTGTGTGTGTGTGTTGGTATTTCTTTACTTTTACGTCATTGAAATTCTTTTAGTATAATCTCTTGTGTGTTCTCTTTTTCATACTAAACGCTCGTAAACAAACGTGCGCGTAAGCATACACACAGATACACAAAAAAACAAACAACACACACACACACACACACACACACACACACTCACACGTACACATTACATCCTTGACCACTGTAGGGTCAAGACCTATTTAGGCGCTACTCCCGCTACGCTGCTGCCCCCCTTAGCCAATGTCGGCCCATTCCCCAAGTCCCTCTCCCCGACCCATTCTCACCACCGGGATATCTACATAATCAAAGTGACAATTTCGTTTCGGAATGAAGTGGGATCAATGTTGCACAGTAATGAACAGTGTTTAAGCCTGTGAATTCAGCACTAGAAAGTACCAGTGAAAGCCGCGACCCACCAGTGAGATAAGCACCCCTGGGAACTAACCACCATCTTCTGACAAGGAGGTGCTAATCCGTCCACCCTGGGAATAACAGAGGGCCGGACGGCTATGCACCTGACTACAGGATCACACAACACCACACAGCAGGGCGAGGTACAATGACACCACCCCACAACATCAGTGTCCCCATGACCACGTGAGGTCCTTCATATCAACACCCGAGGACGAGTCACTGTACCATGTGAACACCACACCACCCGGTGTTTCTATGACCACGTGAGGTCCTTCATATCAACACCCGAGGATGAGTTACTACACCACGTGAACACCACACCACCCGATGTCTCCATGACCACGTGAGGTCCTTCATATCAACACTCGAGGACAAGTTACTACACCACGTCAACACCACACCACCCGATGTCTCCATGACCACGTGAGGTCCCGCATATCAACACCCGAGGACGAGTTACTACACCAAGTGAACACCACACCACCTGGTGTCTCCATGACCAGCCCACGCCCGGGTTATCAACTGGAAACTATAATAATTTGTATGTTCAATCATTTCAGTAATGAAAGCTTTTGTTAAACAACCCACACCACCCCATGTCTTTGTATGTAATAAGTCATTTTTATTTAATGTATATTTTCAGCCTTCGGGCTGCCGACTTTTTCAATAAACCGTTAATTATTATTAATATTATTATCATTACACACACACACAAGATTATTCTCTCCCCTTCGTACTCCACATATCAAGAAGCGCTCAACACACTGACCCTCTCAGCTCTCTCTGACCATCACCACGACCTCATCTGCAAATTTGGTGATAATCTTCTGCACCATCCTCGACACCGGCTCCTACTACCACCCGAGATCCCTCGTCCGAGAA
>NW_024711292.1:6508081-6510581 GCF_018991925.1 Homarus americanus | reverse complement strand
ATCTTAAGCAAGTTTCGCCTCCACCTCAGGAGCTCTCCCACACAGCCCGAGGAGGACACATGACATATTTTCGTCCTCCCTTAGTGCTCACCCCATTTGAGATTCATCCATTTTCACCGGGGCTTCCAATATCGAGGGTGAAGCGCACGTAAAAATGCAGCTATTCGAAAACAAGGTACTTATATATATATATATATATATATATATATATATATATATATATATATATATATATATATATATATATATATATATATATATATATATATATATATATATATATATATAATATGTAATCGGTCGGAATTCCTATTGGGGTTTATTTAAATGGATGGTAATGCAGTGGAAGGGCCCCTCAGAATAACGAACCAGCACAAACAAAATTAATAAGTGTTTACCGTGACCTGGACTGGTGTTCCTGCGATTGGGGTTAAAGAGACGCACTGACAAATGATATGACACGTGTATTACTCAATAGCAGCACCCTTACAGCACTGAAAAGATAGTAGCTGCACAAGAGACAACAATTCATTTGGATTAAACCGTCAACATATCTTACATCGCTAGACACTCCTATCATCAGCATAGCAAAATATTAATCTGATCCTAATGTGAGTTCACCAGCTCAGGAGTTGCTGAGGTCAAGGGTCGCTATTCCCCGAGTTTAAGCCCATTGACACTCCCATTAGAACACAACCCGACGGGTCCATAACATAGCATAGTGGTCTGGAAAAACCCACAAATAATATTAACCCCAAGAAAAATATTAGTCCTTAATTTACTATACTGCACAGAGACCAAAGATTGTAACTAATAACCTGCACAAGAACATGGGTCAGTCATAATGGCCTGATATCATTAGAGCCCAAATCAGCATGAACATACATGAAACCCAAAATTATGTGTGAACCGAGAAAATTACTAATGACTCGTCAGGGGGCGGCTCATCCGCTTATTCTTATTACTCTGCTTCTGGGTTCATAAGTCATGTGTGCTTTTCTCCACCACACCCGTAACCGTGCTCAACAACACTGGCCCAGAATACACCATTACCGTCAAGTTGTGCTACATGCTTAGCACCAAACAATCCTTTAAAAGACACTCCCACGTCCAGAGTGTAAGATCAACCAGCAGGGTCGTCGACCTCACACCAGGACTTGGTTAGACAAGCCACATACTGATACACCTACTATATAGTTGAAGGGAGGTGACGGTACCTAGTAGAAGAATCAGCACTGATACTCGGTGGGCATACAGTACTCCCTAGCACCATGTGAATTTCTGTCTCTCAGAGCCCTACCTTTTACTCCACTCATCCTGCACCCAGGGCAAACTTCTCTCCCAGTTACTTTATCGGAGGGGGAGAGCGACAGAATTAATCCTGCCCAGTAGACCAGATCACCGTACAGCCCGGTGTACCTTGCTCAGCTAGAAGAATTGAATTGAATTGAAACAGTTTATTTAGCCAGAAAAAAAACAGATACAGAGTGGATAATAATAACAATATTACCATGGCTGAGCCAGTTGAGTACCTGAGCTCTCTTTTAGGCATCTGATATATTAATTTAGATTGTTTTTGTTTTTTTAATTTCAATTCCTGATATATACTATACATTTATCTCAAGGAAGTATTATGTAACATTTAGTATCATCTGGAATAGTACAATAGCGTGGTGGTAATAAGAACATCTCATAATGTTACCACGGTTATCACTTCAATATTTATTAACTTTATTTTTTATTTATTTTTTATTTATTTATTTATGTATACATAAATTACAATGGAATTGAAAAAAACATTAGTATAATGGGGGAGCAGTACAACATGGGTTGTACAGGAATAAGGTTGAACAATAGGACAGAGCTGTCAGGATTATGTCTAGTTGGCAATTATGTTTATTGCAATGGTAATTACTTATCTATTTACATGATAATTTCCGATAAAACGGTTTTGATGGTACAATAAAAGCAGGTACTGTAAATATAGTAGGTCTTACAAGAAATATTAATACTTAGACAATAGATATTTTTTAAGAGATGATTTAAAGGAAGGGAGCGTAGTCTTTGCTCGATGGGTGGGGGTAAGTTGTTCCACACCTCACCATGATATTTTATGGAGGTCTGGGACTGAGAGGAGCGCATGGGGGTGGTCTTAGTAGCTCTGGGTGCCTTAAGTTGTATCTCTGATTATTCCGGAACTGGAAATAATTATTGTCAAGCAAGTGATTGATAGATTTGTAAACAAAGAGGGCACAGCAGTAGGTGTTAATATCTTCGAATTTTAAATTTTTCAATATAGCAAATTTTCGTTTGTGTGATCTGTTTTTTCAAGTAGGTCATTGTCCGTACAACTCTCTTTTGTGCAGTAACCAGAGATTGTGTTTTTGAAGAGCCAGAGGCCCCCCATAGTGTGTGACAGTGTATCAGGTGTTGGTAAACAAGATCATGATAGATTTCTTTCATTGCTGTGAGAGTGAGTGCCTGTCGAGTGTGATACATG
>NW_024711292.1:6425581-6503081 GCF_018991925.1 Homarus americanus | reverse complement strand
GACAAATAAAATTCATCTTGTCACCAACTCCTCATAGCACAATAACATGACATGGATCAGAATCAAAATATGGTCTCCAAATTTGGGGATATTACTACTCAGGCTTTGTTTCTTCTCCTGTTTCTTTGTCTTTGATTTTTTTTCTTTCTAACTGCATTCTAAACTTCTGTCTCGTCTTCCTCGCCAGTTTACCACAACACAAAGAAACAAATCATTCATAAAAACACTTATGACTCTGCATCAAACCCCAAATCGTAGTGAGGAAAACCAAATCTTATCTAATTCCAGTACTCGTGTATATACAAACTATCTGTTACCCGGCTTTGTCGGGTGGAGAGACAGGACCCATTGCCACCCACATCTCACCCACCAAACTTCAGCTCTAGCTCTTCAAAACTGTGAAAATTAATAACGAACACACACACACACAAACACAATATATATATATATATATATATACACGTGTGTGTGTGTGTGTAGTTTAGAAGTTTCACGCTCTCAGAAATATATTACGTCCTGGTAAGTGTTGGTGTTTACTTTTGTAAATTAGTTCGGGAGCAAGTTTGCAAAAATAATTACTACACCAGGTGAACGGAATTTCTTAGAAAAATTTAAATGAACACAGAAGTCTGATACACACACGAAATCCCATAAACACTGGCATATATATATATATATATATATCACACAGGAAAAAGGGAAACAATGGAGCACCGTAGCTTTCGTCTTTATTCAAGACATCTTCAGAAACAACTGAGTTACAAGGACCGAGAGAGGGTTAAGTACACAGGGTGACCTTACTAAACATGAGGTCAGGTCATAAACATGATATCCAGTAATCTGCACACCAACACTACCACACACACAAAGAAGCTTAAAAGAAAGGGAGACGTAACTAGTAATGTTAAGTCAGGTAAATAATATGGGGCCCACTAATCATCTATCCTACATCTAACTCGAATGCTTTGAAAACCTTTTTAACTTTGGGCCACTGACAAATAAATTTGCGTAACATATTATCAGTTTTGTACTGACCATCACTAAGGTTTATAGAATTTAATTCCCTAATCAAATTAGCTTCAACCAGAAGTCTTTCTGTGACACATGATGATTTATACACTTCTAAGCTGTTTTCCAAATCTATGGGATGATTATTGTTCTTATCATGAACGAACAGTGCACTGCTTTCAGATGCTGTTCTAATAGTGTAGAGGAAAGCTAAAGTGCTCCATTGTTTCCCTTTTTCCTGTGTGATTTTATCAAGATTTATCAATTCAATTTCAATTTCAATAATTTATTCCTTGATAGAGGAACCGGGATCCTTGTGCTGTACAATAACACCAGAAGCATCTGGCAAGTGTGACAAGTATATACAGTATAAATATTATAAAGGGCTTACTAAAGCCTATGGAAGGAAGGATATTCCTTTAACACATTATCAATATTATTTACATAATATCTGGCCAGCATGGGGAGGATCATCGTGTCTCCGTCAGGGGGTCGTGGAGTGGTGGTCCAGCAGGAGTCACGGAAGCTTTGTGTGTGGGGACATCTTAGAAGGTAGTGGATAAGGGTGCTGCTGTCGGGTCTTCTGCATAATGCACAAGAGCGTTGCTCAGGGGATGCGGGGATACCAATCTCCCATAGACATACGAGAGGTCAGGAAGTTTACGGAGGACATCGTACCAGGTGGGCGGGGAGTCCAGGGGGATGGCTGCTTGGCATGGCCATCTGCTGCCTCATTCCCCAAGATACCGACATGACTGGGTATCCATAGGAATGTCACAGGACGGCCTGCATTCTGAAGTGTGGATGTTAACCCTCATATTCGGAGGATGAGGTCCTTATTTTCCCCTGATCCAAATGCCATTTCGTCGAGAGCATACCTGGAATCGCAGCAGACAAGCAAGGGGCAGAAAAAAACTGCTTCTTCCTCAGCGGGAAGGGCAGCAAGGAGGGCTATCAGTTCAGCCTGACTGGGGGATGCCCCTTGAGAAACTCTGAAGGAAAGTTTGATAGGCTCAGGGGCATCAGGACGGGTGATGTAGACACCAGCCCCGGCCCGACCTGTAGCGGGGTCAACAGAGACATCAGTGTAGAGGACGACCCTACCTGGGGACCAGTGGGCGATCCTGGAGAGGTGGTATTTGCAGAGAATAAAGGGTTCACGTGGGATTTCGGAAGCGGTCCACCGAGGGCAATCACTTCAGGTTGAAAATCCAGCCAGGGAGGAGGAGGCGAACCAACAGCAGGGGTGACAACAATATCAGGCAGGAGGTCGTGTTCCTGAAGGGCTCGGATGAGTGACCCTCGCCACTGTCTTCTAGATGGAGGTCGGCCTCGGGCAGCAGGAGTCAAGTTGGCTTGGACATAGTTGCCCCGAGGACCCCGTAGAATGGAAACGGTAGTTTTTAGGTAAAACTCCTGGACACGATCCTGTAAGGGGGAAAGACCAAGTTCGGTATATAGAGAAGTAGAGCGTGTCCACTGAGGGGCCCCAAGGATGATACGAGCAGCTTTCCTTTGGATAACTTCGAGACGGTTGACAGCAGTCCGATTAATGTTGACGAGGGCAGGGGTGGCGTAGTCGACACAGGAACGGACAGAGGACTTGTACATGGTGAGAAGTACAGGGATGGTCTTATCCACGTTTTCATTGTGGATCTACATGATATATATATATATATATATATATATATATATATTTCAGTTCTCATTCACACACTTGAACAAAAGACGAAAGCCAAGGTGCTCCATTTCCTTTCCCTGTGTGATTTATCAAGATTCATCTTATATATATATATATATATATATATATATATATATATATATATATATATATATATATATATATATATATATATATATATATATATATATATATATATATATATATATATATATATATATATATATATATATATATATATATATATATATATATATATATATATACTGTATATCATGTAAGTACAATACAGTCACTCACGGCCTACAAATATATACGGCATGGTTTTCGGTAGATTACAGTTGCAATTGGCCACAAAAAGCCATTGACTTTCTGAAAATGAATATGGGTTAGCGGACACCAGGGGTCGTAATTGTTGACTCTACTGGCTGTTGTGCTGTAACATATTTACAAATATTTATGCATTTATATTTGGAAATGAGCTAAATATACGCCAAATAAACACCAATGACCTTATGTATATAAATACACACAAGGATCATCCTTCAGCTATTTTGGGGGGTTCTCTATCTTTATCTCTCTTAAAGCATCTTTAACAAAGCAACATCGCGTACTACTCATTTCACACCTCAAATTCAATCGTTTTCTCTCCATCACAGTTGCCTAAAGCTCCCTCGTTCGCTGAGGCGTAGTCGCAAATTTTCCTGCTCTACTACCTGCTCGCTACGCTTCAACAAAGCTGAGAGATCGACGTGTATGTTTAATTTGCGAGCCAAAAGTAAGAAGCGTCTTTATGAAAGTAAAAGAAATCCAGGGAATCAGGGTCTCAGAATCGTTTACCTAATCGCAAGCTAAATAGAATGCTATGCCGCTTTTCTGTTTCGTTGTGATGGACTGTGGGAGGTACACACTACGCGTGGGCCCTGGCAATATGATCTGTATGTTAGGTATAATAACGAGGGTATATCTTTTCCTGTGGTCTGGATAATTGTGAGCCACATATAAATATAAATAAATATATAAATTTATAAATATATATATGCAAGTAAATCACTGTAGGTGCGCGTGATCTAGGTATATGCTGATAACCACAAGGAAAGAAGGAAACACGAAGTACCCAAGCGCTTTCGTGTAATTCAAGTCTTCAGGGGTGAGTACAGACTAGAGAGAGAAATACAAACCAAGATGTATATATACAGAGGAGGGTGAGACCAGGTCCACAATGGTCAGGTATTAGGTAATGACCCTACTAATCTTTAAATAGCACACAACGGTTGGTGGACAGGTCAGATGGTCAGGTGACCCGGCCTTCTCACCTGGTTACAAATCTTCTTAATTATAAAATTGTCCAGCTTGTACATGCCGTTACTCAAATTCATGTTGAATGCTTCTGTATGTTTAATAAGACTAGATTCTAGTCTTATTAAACATACATATATATACTGTATGTGTGTGTGTACATGTTACTTTTGAAAATTTAACTTTTTGGAAAGGTAAAAAAAATGTGAGGTTTATGTTAAGCCCGAGGTGATAAAATCAAAGGGCGCCTCACCCCATCACCGCACTGAATGGAATCGTAATTTTCACAAGACAATGCCTGGCTCACCGCGACGGCTTCGCTAAAGTTTTCTCATTTAATATCAAAGACCAACTCAAACAGAGTCCCTCTGCTATTTATCTATTGTTATCGTATATTCTTCTCTCTTCTTCCTTCTTCTCTCTTCTGTCTTCATCTATCATCTGTATCTATTTCCTCCTTATATTTTCTTCTTTTTGTTATTTTTCACTGTTGTCGATTTCATTGACTCTCTCTCTCTCTCTCTCTCTCTCTCTCTCTCTCTCTCTCTCTCTCTCTCTCTCTCTCCAAATTGCCTGCGTCTAGGTTTCATATCGTATATCGTTTTAACATTAAAAATGATTCATCTTCGGTCACACTCGAGTGTGGAACTGGTGAACACATAAATACATCATGATCTTGATATATACTGTAGTATATGCAGTTATTCCTACGAGGAGGAAGGTGTGAGAGGAGTATAGTACTTTAACCTTGGTAAAAATAGTCATGTAAATATAAACTCATTCGCCAGATCATTTACACATTGAAATCACCTTAGTTCATAAACAAGGTTGGACTTATTTCTTCAAAGGAGATGTTATAATTGTATCTAAAAGTAACTGTCTAATTATTCATACCTTCATTTTCAAAGTTAATTCAATTTACTTAAAGAGAGAGGTACTCAAAAGCTGGTTTTCTTTGTTAATCCGTGATGAATATTGGAATATTCTAATAAAAATTACTCGTTAGTACTTGAGGAAACTGTAAGCAAAATCTAAAATATTTCTTACTATATGGTTTTGGGAAAAGAAATTGACGACCTTTTTTTTTCTCTAAAGAATTAAAGTAACAAACTTTCATACCCAAGGAAACTTTTTAACGGAGAACTAACTCCTCAATATAGATGAATCAATTGTGAGACTTTGGTGTCAGTTTTTTTACAAGTTATTTAGGATGTTTGCAGTCTCGTTATATGAACAGCTTTCTTATTCATGCTATTCTCTTTTATATTTTACACACTGAACCGTGATCATCATGGGGGTGTGAGCACGATGACCACAGTCACGTTATTCAATGACGGAAGGTTTTATTGTCTGTCTCACTTAAACCTGGTCACTCATTGCAACTCAACTTTCGCCGCAGTAATGATTCCCTCTCCCCGTTTTGTATATATATATATATATATATATATATATATATATATATCTTAAATGTAGGACTTTTCCTGGTTTGAGTCTACACCGGTAGACAGTTTCATACATTTTTTATCGAGTCACCTGGAGTCTACCAAAATGTCAGTTTTGTCTGCTATGTTTTTGAGATGTTTGCGTATTTGTCACGCTGAATTTATTGATGAAGAATTAAAACACATTCGTTCCATTGCACAAAAACTTGAGTACCCTTCATTGTTTGTTGATCATATATATATATATATATATATATATATATATATATATATATATATATATATATATATATATATATATATATATATATATATATATATATATATATATGATAATCACAAGGAAAGAAGTAAACACTTCTGTGTTTTCTTTCTTTCCTTGTGGTTATCAGCATATACCTAGATCACGCGCACCTACAGTTTATTTATATATATATATATATATATATATATATATATATATATATATATATATATATATATATATATATATATATATATATATATATATATATATATATATATCTCTTATAAGTCCAAATAGCACGCAGACTTCCATATTCCATATACAGTACAAACAACACCTTACTAGTCAGGAATCTCCAATTGGAGGTTCACTTCGCCATAAGCAAGATGGAAAGGCTTTATGTAAAATATAACGAAGTCTAGGATTGCTTTTGCTGTCATTGTGGCGCGGTAGTAGCGATCCCTGTTCACACGCAGAGGTCCAGGGATCAATTTCCGACTAGTGAGGTGCTGTTCGTACTGTGTATATATATATATATATATATATATATATATATATATATATATATATATATATATATATATATATATATATATATATATATATATATATATATATATATATATATTGTTATTAGTGTCGGAAAAGATTACTGGTTGGCATATGAACTTCGAATGACTTGTTGTGTAGACACTGAAGCAGTTAAAATTTAGATAATATTTCTTATACTTCAAATGTAGTAACATTAGTTTCGATGTGTTAGGTAAAACAAAGTAATGTTTATTGTATTAGTCTCGAATACTAATGAATGAGTGAGCGTTCGATAGTTATTTGCGGATTCCTCAACTTGAACGACTTTTGTTTATGACTTAATTTCGGCCCACCTCTGCTCGCTTAGTTTTACCTCTCAGAGCTGGGTGACTTTAGTATTGGGCTGGCAGTCATAAGATAAGTATATCCTCTCCTATTGTATATTTCTAGTGGTGTAACGTGTAAACCTTGCTCGACTTTTAAGAACACCAAGTATTATATATTGATTTATATGTGAGATTGTGGGTAATCATATTTCAGAATTTCACGGAAAAATATCTTACTTGTTTATAAGATACGTGTGTTGGATAACCCCGTTGTCCACAGTATTTTGTTAATTTAAATAAGTGTTTAGTCATTACTTTTATTAATATTATTTTGTCACTCGGTTGAGTCACTTGTTTGATCAGATTTATTTTGTCTTTGTATTATTTTTGTACATAACTGATATATTTATTTTTTGTTTGTTAATATATGTAATTAAATGTACTTCATGATTTTCAATATAGCCCATAGTCATGAGGTGATGGGCTCTATTGCTTGGACCTTCCATACAAAGATAACCATAATGATAGAGTTAACTCAACTTTAAGAATAATACAAAGTGAAGTTGAATTTGAATTGAATTGTTACAACCTAAGAGGCCAAGGTCGTAAGTTCGCAACAATATATATATATATATATATATATATATATATATATATATATATATATATATATATATATATATATATATATATATATATATATTTCCGCTTACAATAGCTGGCTGCTGCCTACCCACCGTGGTGTTGCGTGGGCCACAATACTCCACAAGCTACTGTGTCACGCAGCTACTGTGTGGCTGTCAGCAAGTCGTTGTGAGTCTTACTTCTCTCCTTCTAATGCTAAATTTTGAAACTCTCTCTCTCTCTCTCTCTCTCTCTCTCTCTCTCTCTCTCACACACACACACACACACACACACACACACATACTGTAAGGATGAAAAGATCTCTCCTTCAGCTATCAGCGAATCTCCATTGTCTCCAACCCTCGCCCTTGGTGCAGACAGAACTACACGATTACAATACCCTTACTTTCTCCGGTGGAGTGAGTATAACTAAAATTGGTGTTGGACGATCCATTCGGTTCCTTCACGGAATTCGTGGTTTGTTGCATTATCTTGAAAAGGTAAAGTTAATGAAAGCGAATGAATGAATTTGTATATTAATAATGCAAATAATTAAGTAAACAGTATTATGAATACAAATACTTAATTTTTATTGCAACGAATATTGTGTCAAGTTTGGGGAGTCTTATTAAATTATTATAGTTTATCATTGTTTTAATCCTTCGTTATTCATCAAGGTTTAAAAAGCTCATTAAATTTGCAGCAACAAAATTTTTTACGTGGTCCAATTGTCTCAAAGCCACAATAGAGTCATCCTGTATACGACCAGAGCCAACCATTGTGTAGCTGCTTCTCTCTTCTTGTTTATAACTATCGACTTTCCTGCTGTTTCTTTTTCTCTGTGTTCGGGCATTTTTTTTTTTTTACTCAATATAGAATCACTTTTTGTTTCCACTAGATGCGTCTTTCATGTCTCTTACGCGGAAATCTACACCTTAGTCTTCTATATTTCTCTTTATTGCGTCAAATCTACTTTTCAGGGTTATAAAGTCTTCAGTTAACTTCAGTGTTACCGTCTCTCTCTGTATTCTATGATGCAAATGTGTCCAAAGAAATGTTAATATATTTTTCTTACCGTTAAACGTTAGTGTTCTTTGGTATATTTTCTATTTCCACTATTTATTGCACTTTATTTTATTCCTGTCTTCTCTTTTTCACTAAATATATCTCTGAGTTTTTTGTTTATCTTTGGTTTACCGTTGGGAAGTTGCGAAAGACGTGTACCAATGCCTTCTTAATCGGTATATATATATATATATATACAGTATATATATATATATATATATATATATATATATATATATATATATATATATATATATATATATATTTTATATATATATATATATATTTCATGTAGATCCTAGTAAGAAACGTGGATAAGATAAATCTTGATAAAATCACGGGAAAGGGGAAACAACGGGCACCTTAGGTTTCGTCTTTATTCAGCATAACTGATTTACCTCTGAAGATGTCTTGAATAAAAGACGAAAAATAAGGTGCTCCGTTGTTCCCTTTTCCCGTGTTCCCAAGATATATATATATATATATATATATATATATATATATATATATACATATATATATATATATATATATATATATATATATATATTATATATATACATATAATTATATATATATATATACATATATATATATATATATATTTATATATATATATATATATATATATATATATATATATATACATACATATATATCACATGAGTCCACAATGAAAACATTGGATAAGATAAATCTTGATAAAATCACACAGGAAAAGGGAAGCAACGGGCACGCCAAGCTTTCGTCTTTTCAAGACATCTTCAGAGCATTTGATTATATATATATATATATATATATATATATATATATATATATATATATATATATATATATATATACTACACTATATATATATATATATATATATATATATATATATATATATATATATATATATATATATATATATATATATATATATATATATATATATATATATATATATATATATATATATATATATAATATATCCCTAGTAGTAGTCACATGTTGTAGTGGGTATTATGTATTTATATCAGCATAAGATATATCAGTTCTCAACGTCATATATATATATATATAAAACGACAATGCGAATCCGCTTCTTTCTCCTGACTGAGTCCCTGTAGTAGTGTCACATGTTGTAGTGGGTATTATGTATTTATATCAGCATAAGATATATCAGTTCTCAACGTCATCCCTCGGGCAGTGTTGACACCCGTACAGACGGACAGGTATACACCTAAATGGACACACATATGCCTACACTCATATATACACATTCGTATATACAGAAATAAATGCACGCCCACCCTCGCATGCACGCAAATTTATATACACAGACGCACACACATAACACACATACAAAAAACAACAGGGATGTAGATGAATATATTGTGATTTCGTGATTGACTTTTTGCTTCGGTTTTGCGCATTCGTAGAAATATAGGAATAAATGAATAAATTTATGATTTTTTGTGAGGAGCAAAAAAGAGGAAAGAGGACGATTCTACAAGATTATTTCGGTCTTATTGATGCTCGCGCCATCTCTCTCTTTTTTTTTTTTTTAGTCTGATATCCTTGCTGGGGTGTTTATGGACCCCAGTTCATGTCACTGTTTAGTTTTTCATATGGCGTATTATTTGACTTAATGACCTTTACTTTACCAGGTTTAACTCTTTCTAATCCTTAAGTACCTTAACGTAACCACAATACCTAACCTTTGCTAAAACAAACCGAACCTAGCTTAAAATAATTAAACCCTAATTAGAATAATATAATCTAACCTAAACTTACCTAAATACCCAAAGCTAACTAACTGAACCTAAGCTAATCTAACCCAAATAATCTAACTAGTCTAACCTAATCTCTCTCTCTCTCTCTCTCTCTCTCTCTCAGTACCATACAGGACTAAGCTGGAACATTTCTCACTTGCTTCATAACACCTTCACTGGACAGTACACCATTAATCAAGATAACCTGAGGAATTATCACCACTTGTCGCTTCTCCCCCCACACACACTCGAGCGAGAAACTGTTTTTATATCGCACATTATAATTAAAAAAATGTCCATTACAATGAGTAAAAATTAACTTATAAAAAGTTCATTTAGCGGCCAATAGCTACGAAGAGGTTTTATTCTACAGGGGTTACTTATACAGCGACTGTAATGCACCTCTTCTGAGGGCTGCAATGCACATATGTACAATGTGAAATTAGTGAATACGTTATGATACAGCAAGAGCAAGAAAGGTTATACATAGTAAGTATCTTCTTACTGATAATGAATATGAGATTTCTGTGCAATTTGGCATTCATATAGACGAGACAACTTTTATGGCTGGTGTAAGACAAATTTCCTGAGGCCTTTTTAATGTTGATTTGAAAATGTACAGCTTTTGTACTGATTTGTTATATGAATGCTGCTGTTTCTTGCAGAACATGATATTTCACTATTCGCGCGACAGTAGTGAGTCAACGTTGATCTATATGTGTAAGTAAGGTGTGTAAAGGCTTTGAGGGCCGTGGGTTTTGAGCAAATATACATTGATATCATTAATAACTTATGAAGAAATGATTCTTCCGTACTCAAGTTACTAAACGACAGCGACACCTCTTCAAAAGAGGAGTCTCTCATGGTGACACCATTTTGTTTAACCTCTATATAATGTTATTGGAAAATTCAACCTTTTATTTTAATTTGAGAACGAAAAAGTTTATATATTAAAAGCATTTCCGTAAATCACCTGTTTTTGTAATACTAAAAGTCAGCACCAACCACAACAGAACAGAACAGAAAATTCGAATGAAGCAAACAAATGGTCAGGATTGAAACCGAACTTTAACAGAACTAATGATCAACTGGTTCATAAATTCTTACCTTTTAAAACTGGAGAAAGTCATATAAATACGTATTTCGGGCAGCTGATGTCAACTAATGGAAACCAGTCTGTTGAACACAAAAGAAGACCCACAATAGATTGACGTGAATTCGATAACAAAAGTCGTATATATAGAAGCAACATATCAACGTGCCCACGCTTTGTCTAGAAATATAACGGCCAACATGTGCTACCATGAATACCGAATGAAATAATGAAGTTCAATGAGTAATGGAGAGAGAAAGAGTTAGGGATACATGGGAACTCCAAACAATAAAAATGAGATGATATTTCAAGGGAATATGACTGACCGGCGGTGGGGTGCTCATAGTATTACAAAAACACATTAACTCTAGACCAGAGAGATCCTCGACCAAATCTCACGGGATAAAAAAAAAAGATAAAAACTTAGTTCTAGATGAAGAAATTAAGAAGTTTGGGTGACGGTTAACGGGCAGAGGAACCTGTATGAGGGAGACCTTTACCCAGCAGCAAGTCCTGATGGTTGATAATTGATGGTGTTATTATATCATAGATGGGAAAACATGAAAGTGAATTATATTTTATACTTAGAATTAGACTTATCCACTTGTACAGAGTGAAACCTAGCCATTAGACTAAAATATTCTCTTCCCTGGAACGTATATTCCTTCACCTGCATAATTTATATCATATCAACTCCAGTGTCTTCATTATTAATGGATCCAACACGCTCTAAATCATTTTTTATACAGGTGTTCGTGGAGAAAGTGGAGGATATTGGTAAGAAATTTTCGAGGTGTTAGACATTAGTAGTCAGCACACTCATACAATACTTCTCTGTGTCAGACAATCGATCAGGTCAAGGGGCCAGAGAGCACTTGAGGGGCCACCGGGTTTGTTCCTGAGTGAAACATTAATCAGACTTAGTGTTTGCTGGCCGACCCCACCCAACAATAATGTGTCAAAGTCTTCATTAGCCACCAAGGAAGACGCCTTTATAGCCAAAAGTTAGTATTAATGGGCCAAATCACGATTTATTGACAACGAGGATCAAAGGCACCGGAAGAAACAGTGACACTAATTTCTGTCTTTTGTGGTGTTACTCTTTCTAATGGTCCAAAAGTTGTGTAATAATGAAGAAAAAATCCCGTAATAGTTCAGAAAAAAATTCCCTGAATTAAAAGTAGGTGTTCTCGAGTTTAAGATTAATACATGAAGATATAACGCCTGCATGAGGAAACACAGTTCTTCGCGGGAAAGAGAGCGAGAAAGTAATAACAAGTCGGTCAAGATTCATGTGACGTTTTTACTGTGTGATAATAACACAATCACAGTAAGTGAGCATAATAACCACTGTCACACACATATACACACTTTTTTTACTTCGACACATTAACTACAAAAGACGTCCGCGTGGTGCTGTTTTTATGGCTCGAAGGTAATGGAAGTGTGATCATGTTGCGGGAGGTGCTGGCGGTCACTGCTGGCACAGTACTGGAATTATCATATGGGTGAAGTAGATCATGATGAAGAAACATTACTTGTGTGCCTCTGGTCATTGCTGGGCTTGTGATGTGTTGCGCAAGACACTCGTGGGGCTGCAAGGAATAGCAGTTTGTAGTATTAAAATTAAATTTGATGTACAACCGTGACTTACGTGCGAGTTTACAAGAAATTGTATATTCATTCAGGAATTAATTTATATAATGTGACAAGTGTTACTAAGCCATCGACAAGAACATTAAAAAGTGTGCTCATTTATTGATGAGTGGGCAAGTATAGAACGAAACCTTTATTTCGCTTTTTACTCGAACTCGTGACTCTTGTTTTCCACGATCTAACAACTGAATTATGGACCCATTTGCGATGGATATAGCAACATGCTTCTTGTTACTTTCCTTGTCATCATTTCTATTCCACCTAATCGTGTATACTAAGTATTACTGAATTATATTGTAAGATATCCCTGATCCAGTTCCTTCTGTACACACCCAATCTTCTTCATACTCCATCAGCCAACCATGGTATTCGTCCCAGGTCTCCCCGAGAGTGAGACTTCCGGGTATATAAAGTCCTTAAGTGTAGTACCTCCATTCTTAATGTAAACACGATAACTTAACAAACAACCAGGACATTAGCTGAAGTTCACCTGTTGACGTATCACAACAAGATCTCAGAGGAGTTCGATCATCGACATTTCATGTCTTGATTGACCAAAGTTACGATCCCCTAAACTTTGTTGTGACGCGACTGAGGATGGTACCATTATAATTGACTAACTTCATGACATACTCCATTTCCTTCCCATTGTATTCATATAGCTCTTCACTTTATGTATCTCATTATCTTAAACTGATGTAACACACTTCAACTTAACTAACTCAAACACCTTTCCTTTTTTTTCATCTTCCCGTCATCGCTTATTGATATAGAACACACAGATACTCACTCTTCTCACAATCTCAGTTTTGTTCATAGTATCACTGAGGTAATTAATTCAGTACCTGGCTAGTAAGTTTCCAACATCTGCTCTACTGGTCGTCTCCCCAAATACAATATTGCATCATGTTAGACTTTCTCTTTTATTCTTTGTACCTCTCTTTCTTTCATCTTCTCTCCCATTCTCTCAGTCCTCATTCTCTTTCCCGCTACTTTCCTCAGACCTCATTTATATATATATATATATATATATATATATATATATATATATATATATATATATATATATATATGTATATATATATATATATATATGTGTGTGTGTGTGTTACATAGAAGGGACAAAATGTAACGGGAGAAATAAAGAAAAAGTGTTAAAAGGGACAATAAAAAAAGAAGCGGGATAAAGAGGGAGTGAGAAAGATGCCTAAAAAGAGTAGAAAAAAAAAGAAACATTTTATGATAGGATTATTTAAAAGAGGGAATTATAGCAACCTTGCCTTTCTTTCTCTATTGAACTATATGTGTGTCACCTTTCCCTCTCTCTTTCAATCAATATCTGAGGGTGGGTGACCACAGTCCTCTACTCTAAACGTTTTGTGACTGATTTTCCCAATATTCCAAGATTTCGTATCTCTCTGGTGACCCAGTTTTTAATTTCATTCATCCATCACAGTCTCTGCCTTCCCCTGGCCCTCCTACCCTCAACTTTGTCCATTAATATTTCTGTTATTATCCCCTCATCCTTAATTATATAAATAACCTATCTCATTTATTTTTCTAGAAAGTTTCTTGAAGTTTTTGCCAGTCTTAATGCTTCTTCATTCGTTTTGCTGTTAGTGTAATTTATTTTTTAACTTATTCCCTTAACACCACATTTCAAAGGCCTCTAACCGCTTTCTGGGGTCTGCTGAAAATGTATATGGTTCTAACCCCTACAAGAGTCCTGACTATGTACTGTATAGCATTTCAGCCGTTTTTATTAAATTATACTTGATGTCCCTTTTCATTAGGTCTTTTAGATTATTAAATGCTGTTTTTGTTTGATCTATTCTTGTTTTGATATCTCTCGCACAGCTAATGTTACTTTCCAAACACCCAAAATTTCCTTCATTTTGAAAATTCCCTATAAAGTACCATAATTTTTAATTTAGATTTGATTTCTAATTTGGAAACAGCCATTATTTTCGTCTTTACAGCTATTAAGCCACATTCTTCATCCTTTTCACGAATCTTTTTAATCGGTTTTTGTAAGGCAACTTCACTTACCGTGATAACAGCAGAATCATCTGCATAGCGTACAGTACATTTGGTATTACTTCACCTTTAACTTGTATATCTTCATTGTTACTTAGAATTTTCTCATTAAGAATTTTTAGTATACTATATATTATACAGTGTTGGGAATAGAACACAACCTTGTCTTACTCCCTGTCTAACTTTGAACTAATTAGTAAATTCACAATTTACTAACATTGCAACCTCCTGTTGCCAGTCAAGATTTTATAGAATTCTAGTATGTGTTTCATTAATGCCTATGTTTTGCCCTATCAATTTTCTTTTTTTCAAAATCCACAAAGCAGGTACACAACTTTCTTGGGATTTCTAAAACCCATTCACCCAAAATTTTCAAACTAAATATAGCTTCTCTAGTTCCTTTTCCCGTTCTAAATTCATTTTGATCATCAGATAACTCGCTGTATATTCCTAAAGATTAGTATACATGAAATTTTTGTTCAATAAAACTTTGCAGGAATGACTTATTAAGCTTTGTTTTATATTGGGGGCATTCTAAGACTCCTGAGGTTTTAGGTGATAATATATAATTTTTGTAATCACTGGAAAGGTCTCGTTGAGGTATATAGAATTACATATTTTAGCCAAACATTTGATTCCATTCTTGCCCATTTGTTTCATAAATTCTGCTGGAAGCTGATCATTCCCACAAACTTTATTAGCTTTCATTTTGTTCACAGTTACCTGAACTTCTGTTCTCAGAATTGGAAGTTTGATCTTTATTTTATTTTCGTTTCTTACCTCCACTGTATCCTTATCATTGCATAGTACTTCTGCCCATATCTTTTATTTCTTTTGCCTCAAACCGGATTTTGTTGTCTATGCTTTTAATAGTCCCACACCATTTACTTCATTGTTTAATCTTTCTGTACTTTTCCTCCAGTTCTGTCTTCTGCCATCATCTTTTATCTCCTTGCATTTTCAATTTAGAAAATCTTCTTTGACATGCCTACAGTCCTTATTAATTTCTTTGTTAAGTTTTTTGTAAGCCACACTTCCTCTTATCTTTCTTTGTCTATCCATTTTCTCTCAAATTTCATTTGTGATCAACTCACTTTTAACTTCGTTCCTCCTCTGTCCTTTAAATTTCCCCACTCTCTAACATTATTTTTACGTAATGATTCCATTGTTGTTCAGTTTATTGTTCATGAACGCCTTCCTCTAGCAATAATGAAAACAAAAATGGGTTTCAATTTCATAATTTTTCACTGCTCTTGTTTTGAGCTTCCATAAACTAAATTTGATTATGTAATTTTTTTCAAGTATTAACCTCACAAATATCCTTACTGGGACGTGGTCTGTCCCACATTCTGTCCCTGTAATGCATATGATCCTGGCAATGTGATTTACATTGTCCTGAGATAATTTCCATGTATGGAGATGAGATGGTGTTGTTTAAACCGTGTGCAATTATCATCTTATTTTCCTTATAACAGTCAAATAAAACATTTCCTCTTTCATTTCTATTAACAAACCCATGTGATCCTACCTCTGGTGTTGCTTTCCCTTTCCTATTTTTTACGTTAAAATTACCCATTATAATCAGACATTCATTACACTTCATGGTGTATTTTGCCTTCATTAATTCTTAAAAAAATATATCCTCATTATCATTTGTATTATTACCAAGTCCATGTGCTTAGCATTAATTTTTACTAAAAAAACTTATCCGACACAGCCCAGCAGTATCCCTTTGTTCTAAAGCCAGGATATATGAAGTAAAAATCTTTACCAGTATAAATGCTATTTGAACCTGTCCGTCCTACTTCAATTAATCCCAGAATATCCCACTGCAATCTTTTCATTCCCCCACAAACATTTGCCAGTTTCCCACCCTCATACAGTATATTGTCCTCACATTCTAAGTCCCTATTTTGATTTCGTGTTTGTTAATTTTTAGACTGTAGTTGTGCTTAATGTCGAAGGCTTCGTTTTGCTGGGGCAATACTTGCTAGCTCTCGGTGGCACACTGCCCGCAAGCACGGTAGGCAATGCTGTTGGACCTTAGGCGAAGACGAAGATCATGATAATGGATGATCCAAAGTTTTACGCATTAGATGACTACTAAATAAGGGAGTAGAAAAAGTTGGGACTGAACTATGGGGAGTAGAGGTCATTATACGTTACATCAGTAAAGAATTAAACCCGCACCGTTCTCTCTCTCTGGTGACAGGTAAAATGAGATTGTGATTAAGTAGCCTTTTGAGATCTTGCTGTTAAATTTACACCTTGCAAATTTAGTTAAAATCCATTGCAGTTATCATAGTAACAACTTCATGAGACAAAGACAGAAACACGGACGGACGCAAAGACGGAACATGCAATACCTTGTTCCTCCAAGTGGTACAGCATCCAGTGGCGTTTCTTATATTCAGTTAAAAATAAAATTCCTTGACTCCTCCCCAACGACGTAGCATAGAAAACGATGATTATATATATATATATATATATATATATATATATATATATATATATATATATATATATATATATATATATATATATATATATATATATATATATATATATATATATATATATATATATATATATATATATATATATATATATATATATATATATTTTTTTTTTTTTTTTTTTTTCACGTACTGTATTGAGTAAAACCCAACAAGAATTTACTGTAATAAGATATAATAAGCACATTTAATCTTGTATTATTTGTTTTATTTTGTGAAAATCGTGGTATGATTTGGCTGTGTCCCAATATTGTAATTATTTGTATTAAATTGTCATTGTGTTTCACAGGGAGGCTAATAGATTGTGGATTGCTACAGGACAATATGTAGTTGATTGTACAATGGTCGGTATTAAACTGAGTAACCAAAGTTGTATATTTTGTAATTTATATTGTCACACACACACACACACACACACACACACACACACACACACACACACACTAAACGAAATAAGTAAACAAAGTATCAACCGGAGTAATAATTAGACTCATGTAAGTTCTTAAGAGATAAATAAACATACGAGGTTATTATATACTCACATCGAGTTTAATTAGAAATAAGTCAGCTTAGGATATATACCCAATATATATTTTCCAACAACTATATCTTTAAAAAAAACAATTTAGAAATGACCAGCAAAGATATTTCCTATTGAATTTATAGCAAAGAATCTAAGTCAGCTTACGAGGTTTATTATAATTTATAGCGAGTCTGCTTTGAAATGTTTTAATTAACTTTTACTGTATACTGTATTTCGAGTGACTTAAAGCGAAAACTTAACAGTACAGCAGCCACACACACCTAACAGCTGGGTACCTCTTATCACGAAGGATTGTAGCTCGGACTTAAGACAACAGTCGCGTTCGGGCGTGAAGGAGAAGCGAGGTAAATGGAAGACCTGGAACGCCATGAGTAGTTCAGGGGCAGAATTCGTCAGTGTAGTTTCACTCTATAGATTCCGATCCTCTAAGAACTGTTTAAGCGTAATTCTTTATAGGATCTGATTTGCTATATATTTATTCCTTTGGGAAAAATAAACATATATAATATAGGTATTTTGCAGTTATTAATCTCCATTATATATTTTCTATTTGCAAGCAATTTCACCTCTGAACTCATATTCAAGGAAATGTGATCATCTCTATTGCCTTTATAGTGCAGCTTCAAATTTAGAGTGGCGAAGCACTGATGGACTAAAATATTTACATTAAGGATTTACCTAAAAGCTTTGTGGTGCAAAACACAGGTGACCATGATTATACGCACTGTACAGACATGAACAAGATACAGGGTGTCCTCAAAGTCCTCATCTGGTTTTAAAGGTTTATTAAGAAAATATTTATTATTTTTCTTGAATATTGTTGTTTAGCTAATGAGATTTTTTTGTCACGATTTACAGTTTGTAATCATAGTGTGCAGTTGTTAACGACAGAAGCTTGAATGAAAATGACGACTGCACAAGAGAAAGGTCAATGTGTCATTTGGTTTGTCGAGTTGAGATCAGTGACAACTGTTCAACGGAATTATTGCCGTCAATATGAAAGGGATCCTCCCTCCAACCACAGCATTAAGAGGTGGATTCACAAATTCCTGGAGACAGGAAGTATGACCTCGAAGTGGACGTCCAGGTATCTCTGCAGTAACCGTTGCTAGTGCACAAGAGACATTCTAACGCAATCCTAAATTCTATTCGTCGTACATCAAGTGAACGGTAGCTACCAAGATCAGCGATACACAAAGTCGTCCACAAGAGATTGTACCTTCACGCGAATAAAGTGTAAATAGTCTAAACTTTACAACATAATTGCAACCTAATGACAACCTTCGTCGGTAGGAGTTTACAAGTTCCTGGCTGAACAGAAATGGTAAAGATAATGAGAACCTTTTTTCGTGTCTGAACAATTAAACCGCCATATTGAGTTTCGTAATCAAATGCGTGATTGACCAAAAATTAATGTTTGGTGTGGACACATGCACGATTTTTCTATGCTGAGCAGAATATCGCAGGAGATGTGTATCTTGATATCTTGACATAGTCCCCCAATTGGAAGAGTTGCAACCATTTGTATGAAACTTCCTTGAGGAGAATATCCTTGGCAGATGGATTACACGTGGTGAGCCCGTTTCCTGGCCCTCAGTCTCCCGATATTACGACCTTAGACTTTTTCTTGTGGGGGTATGTCAAGGATTATGTTTTCCAGACCCCAGTTGCTAACATTGAAACACTTGGTACAAAGATAACTGAGGGCCTCAGAAAAGTGACGAAATATATGTTGGCCAACACGTAGACTGAAGTACTTCCTTAACTAGACCACCTTCGCCACTAGACCACCTCCTCCACTAGACCACCTCCTCCACTAAGCAACCTCTTCCACTAGACCATATCCTCCACTAGAACACCTACTCCACTAGACCATCTCCTCCACTAGACCACCTCCTCCACTAGACCATATCCTCCACTAGACCACCTCCTCCACTAGACCATCTCCTCCACTAGGCAACCTCTTCCACTAAACCACTAGTCCATATCCTCCACTAGAACACCTCCTCCACTAGACCACCTCCTCCACTAGACCATCTCCTCCACTAGGCAACCTCTTCCACTAAACCACTAGTCCATATCCTCCACTAGAACACCTACTCCACTAGACCATCTCCTCCACTAGACCACCTCCTCCACTAGACCATATCCTCCACTAGACCACCTCCTCCACTAGACCATCTCCACTAGACCACCTCCTTACCTCGATGATTTTACTTGGGGGATTAAACCCTTTAATGATATACCCAAAAGATAAATATTCCTCTACGTTCTGTAATGTAATTTTCAATAACTTTCATCCACTGTCACTCCTACAATCGTCGGACACAGAGAAGATATTCTTATTGTGTACACCGAACGATGGCGTAAGCCCAGATCAAAACAGAGGTCGTTACACGTTTGCACCAACGGACGGACAAACGAACGGAGAACGAACTTACTGTCCATCACCTAGTCAGTCACTGATAGGTGCACTTAACCAATTAGAGTGATGTACTGTGCGCTCACTACTGCTCAGCCATTCTGTACGGTACGGAGTCATTAGTTATGAGGTGAAAGAAGATTATTAGGGGTTGAAGAAAAAGTGGTGAAACTGAAATACAGTAGGAGTAGAAAGAATCTGGGCTCAACCAGATCGCTTCATCTTTCCTATTGGTGTTTTATCTTTGTTCTTCTCCCTTGGGTCGTCAGACCTTTGTATTAATATTGGTTTATTTATATAGTGCTGCTTATTATTATTAATTTTATTTATTGTTGAAGTTAGTGAGCCCGCTCAGGTCCTTGTGTAACTGGGAGGGTAGTCACTTATTTTTTTTTTTTTGCTAAGGTGTTAGTTAAGTGTTAGTTATGTTAGTCTAAAGGTACACTGTATGGAGAGGCCTGCCAGGTTCTTAGTGGAGCTGGTAGGTCACTCTCATCTTTTATTCTAATGTGTTATGTGTATATTGGGGCAGGAGATGGTTCAATTACTTTCTTCCTGGCTGATTTAAACCAACTGTGTTCTTCGAATTCTTCGTTGTCTATATTATTTATCCAGTTTTGGTATGTTTCTGTGTTAAGTTCAGTCACTTTTTCCAAATATTTGCAGCTTTGTTGTGTATATCTACATTGATTGCTAGGAGGTTTGCTCTCTTGTGTAGCTGTTCATTATTGATATGGTCTGTATATTTTATGTTATATATAAATCTGAGGGCTATATTTTGCCATCCTCGTACACGAGGGGCAACCATATATATATATATATATATATATATATATATATATATATATATATATATATATATATATATATATATATATATATATATATATATATATATATATATATATATATATGTGTGTGTGTGTTATTTATTACTTGCACATATTATTGGTATTTGTTTTTTTCTCATCTGTATAGTTTAAGTCTTTATTATTGTTTTGAGTAACTTTAGAATTAATTGTTTTTCTCCGAAACTTACGTTCATGTTTACATTTTTGTAATTTATCATAATATATCAACCATGATGATTATCATGTATTTAAAAAATAATACTAATAACACTTAGGTAATATTCGTTAAGGTTCGGTTGAAGTTGGTTTAAGTTTTCTATTAAACAATATTTTAATTCCTAATATGATGAAGTACATTATCGCCGATGGCCAGTTAGGAACTTAAAATAATACATAGAAGTTATCGTTATTAGGCAATTATCTCTATTTAGTTTAATGGCCAAGATTATACAGTCTAAGATTAAGCTTTTACAAATCATCAGTCGTTTTGGTCAAATAGATAAAACTTTTTAGTTTTATTATTACAACTTAATTAAAATTAATTCGTTTGAGGGAATATTTAGTCTGTTTACATTTTGTATGAAGTATTCTTTCATATGTATATTTATGATCTACAGGATCGTTTATGGCCAGTCAAAAGTTTCCCCCAAAAGATAAATACATAGTTGTTATCACTAATCTCCCCTGGTCGGGGCTTGACCTGCACGAAAATGTAATGGTCAGCATTCTTGCCTCGCAAACGAGTGGACCCGTGTTCGAATCCCGGGCAGGGTAAAATTATCGACAAGTTTGTTTGTTATTTCTTTACGTCATTTGACTTTATCTACCCAGCAGTAATTAGGAACCTGGATGTTAATCGATTTGTAGATCATCTTCTCGGGTAATGGTTAGCCAGTGCAGTTGGCGAGTTGTCCGGTCTTTTCGGACTACTCTTTAACATTGGGTCATGTAACTCGATAATCTAGAGTGTGGTTGTTGTTAGTGGTGGGCACGGTTCCGCTAATCCGCTAACCGTTAATTAGTGAAGCTTACTTTCTTGTTAGCGGATTAGCGTTTTCGCTAACTTTGGAAACCATGAGCCGACCAATTAGCTTCCGCTAAATTTAGTTCTGCTAACTTTAAGTACGCTAACAAAATTTATACATGTTTGTCTGTTCCCGTCTGTTGTAAGCGTGTGACGCTGTGACGCTTGTGTCCAACAGCCAGTCAGGCACTCTTGGCTGACTGCGTGTTTGTTTTTTGTAAACATGACAAGACATGATTTATTTACATGACTAAGACCAACAATAAGTTATATAAAAATGCACTGGTATAATTACTAAGACCAACAATAAGTTATATATAAATGCACCGGTATAATGTGTATGTGGTTGGTATTGTATATTTACATGAATAATGAATAAGGCCGATAGGTTGTATGAGAATGCAAATTAATTATTTGTGAAATTGTGTACAGTGAACACCTTGATAAGTTGATCATCATCTGATCTTGGCATGATGTTATTTGCTACTTATGCTGTACAGTATTATAGTTTTTGGATTTGTTTAATACTTTCTGTCTTTTCGTACAGTAAAGAAAGATTATAAAGTGTATGTTGAAACTTGAATGTAAACTAATGTTTAATTTAATTTGTTCATTTAATTGTGTACACCTTGACCATCATCTGATCTTGGCATGCTATACCTTTTTGGAAAGCTCTATGTCTAAGCAACATATGAGAATTTTAGCTCTCTAGGTCTGTTTTTAAGGGTTTTATAGCCCACCCAAAAAAACTCCAACCAACCCTATCTGACACGCCTGAGAGAACGAGAGAAAGAGAGAGAGACTAACCGGCAGCCCGGATGCACACACGTATAAAAGTCGTATTCCCTCCTATGATTTACAGCAATTTTGATCCTTAGGTTCTCTTTCATTATGGCTTAATTTTCTCTACATCTACCCTCCATCCATTACACCACACAGAGGATGAAAAGTCATATCCCATCCCACATATTATAGCTAATTTTATCCTCATGCTCTCTCTCATTACAGCTTACTTCTCTTTGATCTCTAACTTTTCTAGGCTATCCATTCTAACAAGGTAGGTAGGTAGGTAGGTAGGTAGTCCTAGGGAAAGAGCCTCCCGGAGAGAGGCGTTTCTGCGAGTAATAATAATAAATAGACAAAGACAAGTAAAACGTTGACACCAAAATATATGCCCCTCGTCCCATATCTTGACAGGTGACAGATGTGTGTGTGTAACAATTCCTATTTCCCTGATGTAATCCTTTGATCCAGAGGCCAAAATCCGGAAAACGTGACGTCACTGTTATGCTTGAGAAACAGCCTCTCCTTTTATGGCTGGGACACTGATGCCACATTGCCTTGACGTTTAATCACACACTAGCAGGATGTTTGTGGTAGTCTGAACTGTGTTTAATGTTATTGGGGTATTTACTACATATGCCATAGTAAGGTTGAATTGAGTGTTGATTGATCATGATGATAAATTTACGGGTCACCTGTTTATTGTTCCACTAAATATGATGTATAATAAAGTCGTACTATATATACTGTTAAATCGTATTAAATTTATATTAGGCTTACGTTTAATGGAATTAGTTTGTCTAAGGACACCGCAAACGTTAGTTAATACACAATGAGCTTAATTTTGCTTCACTTTCAGGAACTTTTCAACATCAGCGCCAGGAGTGTTCTTGGTTCCTGGAATTATCACTGAAATACGGCCTCGGGTTATGTGATTTGGGGTCACACTTCTTCAGGGCGTCAAATTACTTGATGGCTCTCTAAAGGGGATAATTAAATTGATTAAAATTATTGATTATTTTGAAGAATTAACTGATGATAGAAGTTGATCAGCATAAATGGATAAGAATGAATGGATCACCTGATGATTGGACACCACAGTATATTTTACCTGATGATTAAACACCCTAAAGCAAATCGGGGAGGGTTAAGTTGGGTTAGTATGGTTAAATTTTGTTACCTTAAGTTAGGTTATGTTAGGTTAGGTTATCGTTAAGGTGGCTAATTTCAAGGTGAAATAAGCTGGGGTGTTCAATCATCAGGTGATCCGAATAACGAATAAACAACTATTTATTCTCACTTGTTCTATATTCTATTCACATCTCAGTTTTTATAGGTGGTGGAAGAATCTGTACACGAATGCGCTTAGGAACTTCGTGTTTTCTTGTTTCCTGTGTGTTTATCAGCATATACAATATACATGGATTACGCACACCTATAAAACTTGTGTATTAATAAAGCAACAGGATTATTAAACTCAGTAGTAAATTTTATAGTTAAGGATAATAAATTCATGGTATGTATTAGCGTATTAGCTTTCCAATTAAAACACAAATATTATGATTAAATTTGGCAATATTTTTATTACTCAATGTATAATCTTTATCTTATAAGCTAGTCTTCCCCATCTCCCTTATTACGCTAATCCTCCCTTTCTCCCATAAGCTTATCTAGTTTTCTCCCTGAAGGCTGGAGTAGAAGACTGTGTCCTACCGAGGATCTCAGTTGATTTTTTTCTCCCCTTTTAAGGGAAGACTCAGGGGTATAGAACTTATCGATAGATTTGGATTAAATTTGCTAGACATACATACGGTTATAAGAATAACTCCCAAATAAAATCGTGCTATGCTGAAAACGCGTGGTTAGGTTCCAATACGGCCATACCCATTAAATCTACAAAGGTTATTACTATTAGGAATAAAGAAATAATAGGTGGCCCTGAAAAAAACTATAACTGCGATCTGGCCTCCCGACCTAGAAAATTCCCACACCCTGCCGTAAAGTATTCTACAGTCTTCTTTTACTACTTTAAGGCTGTTTTCCTCTCTTAGGACTATTCACCCTCTTCTCTTCCTCCCTTAAGACTTGCCACCCTCTCCCTAAAACTTCCCCTCCACTATTCTACATAAATTCTTCTTCTTCTTCTTCTTCTTTGTATCCACTTCTCCCTCTTCTTTACTTTTCCCTCTCTTACTCTATTAAAAATAAAGAACGTATAATAATCGATACACAGACAGACATTTATTCAGCACTCAAACACACCCTCAGTCCAAAACACCCTCCACACCCTCCCATCTTAACTTACCAGAATTATAAGTTTCTTTCTCCCTCCCCCAACAACATTAAAAGAAAAAAACTCCGATAAAGCTTAACATTTTTCCCCTAAAGCTTATTATTTACAGAAAATTTCCCCTCTTGCTCCTCCCTCTCGCAAATTACCCAAATAATGTGGAAAAAAATTAAGTCCATTTTCTCTCCCTCCTACGATTTCAATTTTTGTTGTTGTTATGTAATAGTTGGGAGAGCAGGAGCAGGGAGCGAAGATGTCACTGATGAGCGATGACGTGAGAGATAATGATAAACTCTTTAGTGATTTGTGATGACGTCACTGCTCTGTGATGATGTGAGTGTTATTGATAAGGTCTCTTTTCCCTGTTAACGTTATGTTCTGTGATGATGACAGCATTGATGTCAGAGTGTGTGTATATATATATATATATATATATATATATATATATATATATATATATATATATATATATATATATATAAATATACAAAGTTCTTCATAAGAATACACACACAAGCCTCACACACACATGCATAACGCTCACCTAAACACAAAATTGCTTCGCTCAACAAAACCATTCCAGTTTTTCATGGCTCGTATAAATGGACAAAAAATTTTGTTCGACAACAATAATATTTTGTTTTTTCCAACATTTCGTTGAAAGCGAGCGTGATTTTGGCTTGTTTTGAAACTACAGTTCATGAGGAATTTAAAACTCACTACTTTATATGCATTTCACTTATCCTCCATCACTGTCGAATCAGTGACTGGCTCCCCGCAGCAGCCGTGTGAGGGGACCTGACCGTGTTGTGGCCACGCTGAACCAGGCCTTTGAAGATGACGTTACCATGGAACCCTCGAAACAATACACAAGACGGGCGTCTTCTTTGATGATGTCATCATGGAACCTTCCAGACAATACACAACACGGCCGTCATCCTTGATGACGTCACCATGGAACCTTCCAGACAATACACAACACGGGCGTCTTCCTTGAAAATTGACTTCAATATAAAATAATGACGTCAATAAGGAGAGATGATTTTATTCCAAAAAATGACATCATCAAAGAACAGTGATAATATAAAATTAATGACGTCATCAAGAGAAAGTGACATCTTTATGCAACATGCTGAAGTCAATACCGAACGCTGACTCCCTTAAAAACGTCCACACCCCGTTAAACATAGCCCTCTGCAATACAGTTAGGGGATAGTCCACTCATATTACCACACTTCACACCAACAGGATGGAGAAATGCCATCATGGAACAGAGTAGAGTTTAGAGTTCTTACCACGGTGAACAAAACTCCTTATATTGTTCCTATCATCATACACAGTATATGGTCTGGATGATAAGTGGAAGCTTTGTAAATGAATAATATGGTCTATAATGGAGAAATGAGAGTTAAATAGAAGTTACAGTTAAAGTAGAAAATATAAAGTAAAAGAGAGAAAATAGATCAGTAGATAAAACTTACCAATGAATGGCATAAGAAAAGAGAGAAACGAGAAAATGAAAGAATGACGAAGAGAATTGATTAAGGAGAACTTGCAGCATGCTCTAAAAAGGATCATTCGTTACCTGCAAATCTGAATATTCCATTAACTGTAAGAGTCAACTTTTGTTACTCTAATTCTAAATGCACAGACACGTGTACTGTCTCACACTCAATGGTCAATAAACCCTGACATACGTATATCACATATGAAAAACACTTGAGACATGCAACGTGGTCTACACAAGTACAGTATTTATGATCTCAATATAATGCATGTTTAATGCGTCAACGCACAACACATTCACAAAGCAAAGATTGGTTGGTTCTCTTTAATGATTCACAGGGTTGGTCTAGAAGTTAGTATTATCTTATCATTAACAATCATAAAAGTCATGTCCATTTAAATTTACTGACGCAAAAATTATACTGAGAATTTTTTCAACACTGATTGCTGGGTCCTTTGTCAAGACACAGAAATATATGTCATCCTGGTATACACTACTGTACAGTAAATAAAGAATTTAGGACAGAAACATTAGTTTCCTTTGATTCATTCACGTAGGAAATATAAACTTATATTTAGTTTGCTTTACAACACATATGTAGACTTTAGTTTACATTAACGTCTGTTGTCTAATGTATAAAAATGACTTAGTGAGCCGCATTTACGATGTCATCGTACGCCAGGGATTACGACGCTGGACTAAAGGGGTTAAGATATCTTACTCAATCGGTTAATTCATTGAGCTCAGGTGGCTGGCATAATGCTCATGGGGTTAAAGACATTAGCAATAGACCCTGAATACATAGAGCAAGAACAACAACGTCGACAGCCACATACGGTAATACTCTCCTAAGGTCAATACACAGACATAATAACCGTAATGCTTTCACACTACTTCCTCCACTAAAATATGAAGTTATACAGAATACAATGTTTTTTTTTGTATCTTTCTTCGTGATGTACTGTACCTCAATTTATCTTCCGTCGGTATCACTTCACTCGTTGACTTTTCCTTTTTCTAACGCTTATACTGTATATGTACCTAAAAAGCTTCTTAGACATTGATGAGAATATTACGTACCGAATAATATGTATGTTATTCAAAAGCAGGCGTCATTGTTATCTGGACTAATATCATCAGAAATGAGAAGCTAGAAAATTTCCGTCACAACAGATGGTTAGATTTGTGTTGTAAAGGTGTGGTGTAGATCCACCCCTCTCTCTCAGTCTTCAAGTATATAAATGATTAACACGGTAGTATATATTGACTCTATATTAATATCTATCAGGTGTTAACGTATTCAGTTCTCTGGTTTCTCCTGTCATTTATAACAGATACTGTACCACTTTATTAGTGCTACTACTATGGTTCCCAGTATTAATATTACAACAAGAACTACAGCTATTATTGTTACCGGTATTATTGCTGTTGCTTCTGTGGTTCCTCCTAGTATTACTACTAAAACAACTACTAAAATAATGGTTAACGTTAATCTTTAGTCCGTCCACGAGTTCGTTAACAATACATCACTATTTCGCCATAATTTTTGCTTTTATTGTCTTTATATATTGTCTTCTATTGGGGACATGGCTTTTTGGGGGGAGGGGGGGAAGGACGTGTATTATGTAGCATGGTAATGTGATTCATACCACCCGCGCCATCCCATGGCTCAACGGCGGCTGACTTGCGAAAATTTGTATTTTTTGTGTATTTTAACCGACAAAATTACCAACAATATTACTTGTTCAAAGTGGGCGTAACACATACTGGGTCCATTTGTGTCGTTCCCTCGGTTAGCCTTGAAGGTCGTTATATACAACTACTACTCATATAATATTATTGTTATTATTTTATTTTTTTTAAACGTGGCCTCCAGCCTCCCCCAATAGCCACACCTACTACTATGTCAAGGGTTTAGATGTAAACGCCCTCTAGTTCTTTTAAAGATTACTGTCAGGTGGAAAATTTTCGCTTTTACCGAGGATATTGAGCAAGATTATGGATATTTGTAACAAAAGATGTCTATTTACAATTATTTACACTAATAATCGGAATGAAGACAGTACAGAGCATCATAAACATATGTAGGTATGGGAGTGCCGGACTGCTTGGTCGGAACAACTATTGGGAGCGTAGGGTCTTGTTTAACAACATGGAACAGGTGGTAAATAGGTGTCTTCTCCCCAACAACTTCACAGGAGAGCAAGTATCCTTCTAACCAGCACAGGTACTTGGTAATGGACCCGGGAGGAACAACACAGAGGCTAGGGCTGACAATGTCCTAGCTGGCGTGCTGACATACAAGGCTAGGAGTGCAGCAGTTCACACCAACGTGACCATGAATAAAAAGAGGCAGCAGGTGACCAACTGGGTCAGAGGAAGGGAGCCAAGTGACCAGCCATACGGTTACACCCCGCAAAGAACAAACCCAACACTGAGCGACGCAGTTCCAACAATCATTGGACTGGAATATAAACCCCTTACAACCACTCCTGCTGCTACTGCCACTCTCAGCAGTTAGGACATGTATTATAGCTCCACTTTACAAATACATTTGAAGCTACTAAAATCCTCAAATATTTATAACTTTCATCTACAACAACAATAGCAACTTATATAATCGGTACGTAATCTAGTTGAGTTATCCGGCTTTGCCGGGGTGGAGGGACAGTAGGTAGTGCACCTCCATTCCCTAGGCCACTCGCACTTCCCTACCACATTTCAACACACACACACACACACAGAATGTATCTTATATATATATATATATTCAAGCCCCTCTGAAGATGTGAATTACACGAAAGCGCTTGGGAACTTCGTGTTTTCTTCTTCCTTGTGGTTATCAGCATATACCTAGATCACGCACCTATAGTGATTTACTTGCATATATATATATATATATATATATCATAAATCCACAATGAAAACGTGGATAAGATTTTAGGCTTTCGTCTTTATTCAAGATGTCTTGAATAAAGACGAAAGCTAAGGTACTCCGTTGTTTCCATTTTCCCGTGTGATTTTATCAAGATATATATATACATATATATATACGCTACCACCAAAGCTTCTCTACAAGTAACAAACCTTATTCCCCACGGTGTCCAAAACTGCCTTCGGTAAAACGTCAAAAGTGAATAAAATACTTCACACTCCATTACAAAGACTATCAGAGAGGCACCCCCAGGTGTCTTCTTCTCGTTATATTCTCCTCTTCCTCTTAATATTTATCTTCTTTTTTACCTAATATTCTTCTCCTCCTCATCCTTATATTCTAATCATCTTCCTATGATATTCTTCTCCCTTTCCTCCTACTATTAATATTGTCCTCCTCATCCTTCCTCTATTAATATTTTCTTCATTTTTCTCCGCCAATTCCTTTTATTGATTCTCTTCTTCCTCGTCATTTTATAAATGTTCTCCCCCTCTTCTTAGTAATATCCTCCTCCTCCTCCTCCTCCTCCTTCTTCTCCCCAAAATATGTCCTCCTGCTCCTCATATCTTCCTCCTTATCCCCGTCACCTACCTGTGTTATTATCACCTATATTTTCATCTTGTGCTACACTTATTTTCATGCTACAAGGTTCAATAACCCTTGACTTTGACAACAAAGACCGCGAAGAAGACGAAAACTAAGAGGATGCGAAGGAGGAGGAGGAGAAGGGGGAGAAGGAGGTGGAGGAGAAGGAGCGGGAGAAGAGGGAGGGAGGAGGAGAATCTTACCCTCATCACCATCATTGTCTATCACCTTCGTTTCATTCCCCCTGACGACTTGGAAAGATATTTGCTTCTATAATGTTAAACTCAAATGGCTAGGACACACAATGAATAACATAGTAACGCCATGCATAAAAGTCAAGCAAATATATACATGCCTTCAGCGTCGGTTCATTGTATGTAAATAACATTTTCGTATACTGGCAACTAGTACGTATTTTTTTTCTTTCGTTGGAAGTACTTGATTAAACACGAACTCCCGCAGACATTATTTTATTGTATTTTTTATTTATTTTTTTTTCGGGGGGGGGGACGAGTCTGAAAAGGGCTTGTGTTCTGTTTTGACATTTGGTGAGTTTATCAGGATATAAGTTTCATTATGTAAGAAGACATATGGTTATATCGTACCATATGTGTGATTTAGAGAGAGGGAGAGAGAGAGAGTCAATAAGATTATATTATATACACATAGGTAAACTGTTTGACGTTGCTCTAGGAGTGAGTGAGTGAGTGAGGCGCTGGGAGTGTGAGGGTGCGTGTTAATGAGACAGGGATGAACACTGAGACCAGACGAGAGCGTGTCTTATCAATAATATCCACCTCATTCATCAACCTTTTTACACCCTTATCTCTTAGAAGTCTTTTGTGAGGTTAGTTGTAAACGGATTCAAGAATGTAAACACTTGTAAACGTTTGTGAATGTTAACTTATACATAATATATGTATAAGTAAAGAAAAATGACACCATTTCTTTTACGATGTTGTTTGGGTACAAAATTAATTATATATACGGGTATACGGCATATAAATTAGATTTCCTTTCCTCGAAATTGGATACCATATTTTCTTTTTTTTTGGTCAAGACGAATATAAATTGACTGACGTCGCGACAGAGTCTTTCCTCGCAGCTGTCTCATTACTTTATGGCTACTCCTGAAGGGGTTCCTCCCTTCATATACCCCTCTTATGACTCCCGTAATTGGAAAATGTAACCACAAGGAGACAAAGCGTATCCTGATTCAACATTGAGGGATCGTAAACAAAGAATACACCATTGACTTTATCTTTCAGAGAAGTCAGAAATATGTGAATAGAAAATTAGAGTAAATAGTACAACAACAAGTATAAAGGCCATAAAGGTTACTAAAATGCGCATTAAGCTACATTTTTTTTTAATATACGACTATACTCGTCAGGTGACTGAACAATGCAATAGCAGCCATACAGCAAAAGATATGTGAAATATTTTACATCACGCTGATAGGAACAAGGGAGTTTGAACAATTTCGATTGATTAATATATAATGTTTGTTTATACATCAGAAAATGTAACTTAATAGTAGTGTACACTCACAACAAAAGGTATCGGTGCGTACTGTAGTGTGAACAATTTGAGACCAGTGACGATAGGTATTGGGAAAGGCGAGTTGTTCCAGTATGTTGGCAGCCCTGTAACCCTGCTGAGCAGCTACTATGGCCTGGTCAAGTGAAACAAACCGTTATAAATAAAGTCGGGAAGTGATAAATAGATAGTATGGAATATGAGGAGCTCTCTGTTAACAAAATTATTTGTGATACTTGTGAATATTGCCACATTAATTTATGCTATCAAATTAACCACTCAACCTGGTCGTCGTGAGGGGTGGTGCAGTGTGGACGGCCGCTCAGAGACCTATCGTCTGTAGCACCAGTTTCGAGGTATCGCCGAATCCATCGTGCAGCGGTGTTCCTGTGGACAACAACTCGCCGGCTAATATCTGTGACGCCGAACCCTTCGTTATGAAGGGCAATAATAGCTCCTCGTGTTCCCTCTGAGGTTTCCATGTCGTCTGGCATGTGTAGGTCTCTACTGCTTCATATTGCCTCTGTTTTATACCCACGTTCACCGAGACTGAACCCTCGCTCATCATTCAGTCGACACAAAGCAACAATCCGAAAAGAGGAAACAACCACACTGATTGTCAGCCATATGGCAACACCTAGTGGAGGGGGGGGGGGTTATGATGATACACTTACCAACCTTCCCGACATATCACAGTGTATACGTATCATTTCGGAAGTCGTCGATCACACCCTGCACCGATCCTTTTTGGTGAGAGTGTACATGGGTAGTTACAGCATGCTAAGGAAAACGCAGAGAATTTATCACCATGGTTGGAGGATCACAGTTGGCAAGGCAATATGAAAATGTTGAGCAAATTACTGTACGTCTGGCATAGATTATAGTGAATATGTAATTTAATTTATATAATAAAAAAGAAAAGCACTGAACTGAACACCAAACGAAAAGGAAGGAGATGAAAGTAAGAAAATATAAAACAATGTCGAAAAATACTGCATCAGAGTCATTAATGCAGTTGAAATGTGATTAAATGGTATCCGTAAATTATAACAGTTATACTGCGACTAAAGCATTCACAACTATACAGTTTACTGTTATGAAGAACGAGAAAATTAAAATAATAATAATAATAATAATAATAATAATAATGATGATGATGATGATGATGATGATGATGATGATGATGATCGTTATAATGATGATACAAAACATGAACAAAGCTGACCATCACCAGACCCCAGCATCAAAACTATACTGTACTGTACTAGATATATTCATTGTAAACAGAGACAGTTTCAGGAATCCAGCAATGGAAATCTGATGAAGTTTCTTTAACTAAACGCAATTTCTCAATTAGATCCTTCGTATGCTTTAATAACACTCATAAAACTTTACATAATTTTGAGTCTATACTAATAGGAAAATGTTTAGGAGACTAATTAGCAGTATTTGCCCAAGACACTGCACGGAAAGGCGTTATTCATCAGCTGCACTTAAGTAATAAACAAAGAGACAATTTCGACTTTCTAAGATATTAAATTCTAGTCATCAGCTAGAAGTTCAATTATAAATAATCTTCTAAATGCGTAAAGGAGAATTAGGAACAGATTACAGAGTGCCCAGGAGGGGGCTAGTTTATTGGGCACCCCCTTACATCCTGTGCAAGGTGAAGCGCAGAAGCGTTTACAGCGCCCAACTGGGAAGTATGCAAAGTTCATACTTGCCTTTATGACTCGTGCATTAAGGGGGTAAAAGCCTGAAGGGTCATAGGTTTTGTCAAGTTACATAAAGTGAGAGAATGATGAGTGCGTGGGGGGAAAGTTCCCGGTACATTTCATCTGTTTATGGCAAAGCGTGGCAGGTCCCTAATAATGTCAAGTGCCAGGCCTGTCACTAGGAGGAGGGATATCTGGTCAGGGAGGGAAGAGGTGTTGGTAACGGCTGGGGACCTGTAGGAGGAGGTCATAGGGCAAGTGAGGATGTAGTGACGGAGGGTGTGAGAGTCGGGTTGGCCACAAAGTTTACAAACAGTGCGGCCAGGCTCAGGGTTGCCAATGTACTCCCATAGGTACCTGTACCCTAGGCGCAGTCTCATGTATATAATCTGTTGAGATCGAGTCAGAGATTGATACTCTTTGCAGTGGCAGTTGGAGTCACCGGTTACAGCGTCACAGTGGCATAGTGTGACGCTGCCCCGTTGTTTCAGGTGTGTCCATTTTACCTCGAATGCTTCTCGTTGTGTGGCGTGTATGCGAGATTTGAGATGATTCAGGGAGAGGGCGAGGGTGGCTTCAATATCTTCTTCTTGTGTCGCTTCTTTGGCAAGTCGATCAACAGTGTCACAGGCAGTTATCCCTATATGTGACGGGATCCAAATAAACTTGACACGGATGTCATCAGTTTGTACTAGCCTGGCGACGGCGGCTAGGGTGTGTAGGGCGGCAGGGTAGGAGGGGGAGGGTAATTTGAGCCTCGCTAGCGCAGAATTGCTGTCACTGATTATCAGGAGGTTCCGGCGTTCAGTGCGAGCATAGGTCACCCCCTCATGAATGCCCGCGAGGATGGCTATGCTTTCACTGTCAGTGGAGGAGGCCCAGTCGTGGACCCTGATTTTCTTGCGGGCCTGGCGCTCAGGAATCCATACAGCTGCCCCAGCGCAGCCCAGCGTGGTGACAGACCCATCACAGTAGACGAGGATAGGAGGGAGGGAGGTCGTAAGAGAAGAGGCGACATCATCAATCTGCTCAAGGCAGTTAAGTTTGAGCAAATACCGCAGTTGGGTGGATTTACGACCAGGGAAGGTGTGGACGACAACATCAACACACGGGGAGGTCCACGGCGGTAGAGGTGGATGAGTGTACTCGGGAGGGAGAGAGGTCGAGGTGGTGTAGAGGTGATAACGCAGGATGTCAGCAGCAGTGTGGACGGGCCAGTGTTGAGAGAGGGAGGGAGAGGTAATGGGGGCAGGCCGGCGCAGGAGGCAGTCAAGATGTGAGTTCAGTGAGCGAGACAGGGGAGTCGGTTTCTCACTGCGAAGGAGTTTAACACCAAGGATGGCATTGAGAGCAGTAATTCGATCGCAGTGTAGGGAGAATTAGGAAGAATTTCTACGGCCGATCCTATGATGACCTTATGACCTGTAAGGGAATTTTTTAGAAAGGTCACCTGGAGGTCGAGGTCACAGTTCAGGATCATAAGGGTTACCTGAATTGAGGTCACAGTTCAGGGTCATATGGGTTAGCTGAATTTAGGTCACAGTTCAGGGTCATAAGGGTTACCTGAATTGAGGTCACAATTCAGGGTCATAAGGGTTGACTGAAGGTTGAGGTCACAGTTCAGGGTCAAAGAAGTTTCCTGAATTGAGGTCATAGTTCAGGGTCATCAGGGTTACCTGGAGGTCGAGGTCACAGATCAGGGTCATAAAGGTTACCTGGAGGTCGAGGTCACAGATCGGGTCATAAGGGTTACCTGAAGGTTGAGGTCAAAGTTCAGAGTAATAAGAGTTACCTGAAGGTCGAGGTCACAGATCAGGGTCATAAGGGTTACTTGAAGGTCGAGGTCACATTTCAGGGTCATAAGGGTTACCTGAACTGAGGTCACAGTTCTTAGTCATAAGGGTTGACCGAAAGCTGAGGTCACAGTTCAGGGTCATAAGGGTTACCTGAAGGTCGAGATAAAAGTTCAGGGTCATAAGGCTCACCCGAAGGTCTCCGTCAGGTTGAATAGTATACCTCTATACATTGGTTGGGCCTGTTGTAATGAAACTTCCTGAAAGTTGAGTGTTTTGGAAATTAAAAAATTTACTTAGGCTATTTTGGTTATGATTCATAAAACACACATACAAACGCACACACACACACACACACACACACACACACACACACACACACACACACACACACACACACACACACACACACACACACACACACACACACACACACACACACACACACACACACACACACACACACACACACACACACACACACACACACACACACACACACACACACACACTTACTTGCTTAAGCTGTCCTTCGTAGCCGACGACGATTCTGTTCCATTATGAAATCGATGATGATGATGAGTGGTGAACTTGGGATGTTGTCGGCCGTGCCATTGGCTGTGGCTGTGGATTTCGATCCTTGACCCGCAGACGCTATCGAACATTGGGTAGGACAGCTCCGGGTTGGATGGGTGATCTCTGGGAGTGCGATTGTGTCTCCTTTCCATACGTGCACATCTGGCCCTATTACGCTCGTTTTCGAGATGTTTGACGCCTTGGGTACAGGTGGAACACCATAGACTATGGTCGGATGCAATGGTTCAAGATTCTTTGGAGGAATGTTAATTTGTTTTTAGAGTCATTCTGAGCTGGTCTTTGCATCTTTTGCATTGTCCTCCAGGGTTGCGGCTTGCTTTGGGCAGCTGCCCGTAGAGGATCTGGCGTGCCCGTCCATTGCATTTGTCGCTTCACCAGAAATGTCTCTATGCTGGTAGTGTTGGCACACAGGAAGATATCAGTATGAGCGACTTTATCCTGCCATGTCAGACCAAGAATGCGCTGCAAACAACGGACATGGAAGGCCTCAAGAGATCTGATGTGCCTTTGGCAAGCAATCCACGCCTCAGAACCAAATAAGATGGTGGAAATACAGGCAGCTTGGTAAACAGTAAGTTTGGTTGAAACTTTGAGGCTGTTATTGTCGAACACTCTGGCACGCAGACGACCAAAGGTTCTCCGTTGACCAGGAATGCAGATGGTGGTTCCGAGCCTTTGTGTTGAGCAATTATCTCTGTTTTTTGGATGTTATTTTTTAGTTCGATGGCCTGATATATTGCGGAGATAACCGTGAGACTGTGTTGGAGAGCCTCTGGGGTGTGAGCAGCGAGCGAGCAGTCGTCAACATTGGAGTTCCTGGAGGTGGGAGGTCGACGGACGCTGAACAGGTTGTCGTCTAAGCGAAATCGGATCTTCACGCCGCCATCGTCGTTCATGGAGTTATGGCTGATTAGGGTCACTGATGTGAGGTAGTGATTAAAGATGACGGGGACCAGAACGCACCCCTGTTTCACACCGATTTCCTGCATGTACAAATGCTTGTATGTCCCCATGGAAGTTCTTGAGGATTTATAGATATTTTGGCGGGAAATTAAACTTAGAGAGAACTGTCCAGACCAGTTCTCTACTGACGGTATCGAAAGTTTTCGTTAAGTCGATGAAAGCTATGTAGAGGTCCCGGTTCTGTTCATGGCATTTATCTTGCAGTTGACGCACGGTATAGATCATAATTATCAGTTGTGCTGCGATCTTTACGGAAGCCACATTGCGCCTTAGGCTGATTGGACCTTTTTTCTTGTAGAGTGCGGTGATGCTCGAGTTCCGCCATTCTTTGGAGACACTTTCGGTAGACCAGGTGGCAAGAATGAGTTGGTGGAGACGCTGGAGGAGAAGGTAGCCTCCGCTCTTAAAGATTTCTGAAGGCAGGCCGTCTGGCACAGCAGTTTTGTTGTTTTTGAGGCCCTTGACAGCCAGTAGGGTCTCAAAGAACTCAGGTGCTGCATCGAGTTCTACCTCCGGGGGAACTCTGGGATGGTATCTAATATGTTGGGCTCAGTAGGGTTCCTTCGGTTGAGAAGTCTACCAAAGTGTTCCGTCCATCGGTCCAGGATATGCTGTTTATCCTTGAGGAGTTCACCTCCGAGTGATTTCACTGGAGTGATGTTGCACTTGACGGGACCATGAATGACTTTGATGGCATTGTAGAAGCCATGATGGTCGTTCTCGTTGGCGAAGCTCTGGATTTCTTGAGCGCTGGCTTGCCACCACTCGTTTTCCATGTTTCTCAAAGTTCTCTGTGCTTCGGCCCTGAGTGAGCACCAGTTAGATCTGAGTGCAGCAAGTTGTGGGTTTGAGAGTAAAGCATCGTGGGCTTAATTCTTGGTAGCAAGAAGATTGTATATGTCATCAGCGTTGTCATCGAACCAATCCCGGTGACGTCGTCTGGTTGTACCGAGGATGTCCTTTGCAACTTCATATATGGGCAAGCGGAGGTTGTTCCACACACACACATACACACACACACACACACACACACACACACATACACACACATCTCGAGAAACGAAAAACGTCTGTAGCTGTCGCCTTCATTGATTTCACTAAAGCGTTCGACCTAGTCGACCACAATATAATCATAAACAAAGCTATTGACCTCGGGCTTCGGAGAAGTCTCATACCATGGCTTACAGACTTCCTCAGTGACCGACGCCAAGCTGTACGCTTCCGAGGGGCTGTCTCCACCTTTCAGTCACTCACCTGTGGCGTCCCCCAAGGCACCAAGATGGGACCACTCTGCTTCCTTATGCTCATCAATGATGCCCTAAGAGAAACCCCTGCTCGCTGGAAATATGTCGACGACTCCACCATTGGGATCAGCGTCAACAATTCTGCTCCCAACTATACCGCCCTCCAGGATTTATTGAACAGTCTCCAAAACTGGGCCACCAACAACCATGTCACCATCAACCATACCAAGACCATGGTTATGCACATCAACCTCTCCTCCGACATTGTCCCACCTCCTTCCATTACCCTAGGTCCGAACACACTCCAGGTTGTAGATTCCACGAAGCTCCTCGGCGTCACCATAGACAACAAACTAAATTGGAAACCACACGTCAGTGAAGTTGTCAAAGCCTCCAGTTTCCGTCTCCACCTGCTCCGCCGACTCAAGTCCCTCGGAGTTCCTGCACACGAGCTCCTCAGTGTATACACAACATTCATACTTCCCAAGCTCACCTATGCCTCCCCCACCTGGTCTTCCTCCCTAAATGCCACACAACGTAAACACCTAGAAAAAGTGCAAAAGAGGGCATGCAAGATTATTCTCTCCCCTTCCTACTCCACATATCAAGAAGCGCTCAACACACTGACCCTTTCGACTCTCACTGACCATCACCACGACCTCATCTACAAATTTGGTAAGAAGCTTCTACACCATCCCCGACACCGGCTCCTACTACCACCTGACATCCCCTGTCCGAGAATTGCTGTTCGACACCACAACCGCATCCAGCCCATACGTGCACGAACTGATCGCTATAAGAACAGCCCAGTCCCAACCATTGTAAAAATTATCAATAACATGTAATAATTCAGTGTATTCACTCCCGGTAAACACTGCTCCTTACACTGTCACTATGTTGAAATGAACTGTAGTTTGAGTTGATCCCCATCTAAGTTATTATATGTCTTATTTGTGTCACTTATGTTACTTGTATATTATTTGTAATTCGTAACCCATTCCCCAAATATGTAACTGTAAATTTTCAGCCTTCTGGCTGCCAAGCTCTTTCAATAAACCGTTAATTATTATTATTATTATTACACACATACACACACAAAAAATACACAAACATACATACACATACACCACACACACACACCTTCGTGGTGTAGATTAACATACTCTTTTTCTATTTTTTTTAACTCATGACCTGTGCCCGGGTGGGCTATTGCCCATAATAAATAAATAAACATAAATATATATATATATATATATATATATATATATATATATATATATATATATATATATATATTAGTATATATTATATATATATATATATATATATATATATATATATATATATATATATATATATATATATATATATATATATATATATATATATATATATCCCCTACACACACACACACACACACACCACCGAAGGGTCAAGATGTACCTGGCGCTCTTCTGGGAGCAGCCAGGTCAACTGTTAAGTTGGCCCATACCAACTCCCTCCCCTGAACCCTCCTCCCCCACCGGAATATCAACAAGTTCTCGCCAGAAGTTACAATTTCATTTAGGAAAGTAATAGAAACCAGTGTTGAACCGAGGTGAACAGTGCTTAAGTCAGTGAGAACAATTCAACAGTAACAGCCGAGTCGTACCAACTTAACCTTCACACACTGTGGTCCCAGTGATACCTGCCAGTGAGACCCAACAACAACCAGCGATGTATTTAATCCGTCAACGATAGGAAGGCCTGAGACCACACCTTACTCATATAACACCATCTGTGAGGGAATTACTACACCACGTCAGGTCCCTCATAACACCATCTGTGAGGGAATTACTACACCACGTCAGGTCCCTCATAACACCATCTTTGAGGGAATTACTACACCACGTGAGGTCCCTCATAACACCATCTGTGAGGGAATTACTACACCACGTCAGGTCCCTCATAACACCATTTGTGAAGGAATTACTACACCACGTCATGCCCCTCATAACACCATCTGTGAGGGAACTACTACACCACGTGAGGTCACTCCTAACGCCATATGGGAGGGAGCTACTACACTACGTCAGGTCCTCATAACACCATCTGTGAGGGAATTACTACACCACGTCAGGTCCCTCATAACACCATCTGTGAGGGAATTACTAATATACCACGTCAGGTCCTCATAACATCCATCTGTGAGGGAATTACTACACCACGTCAGGTCCCCTCATAACACCATTTGTGAAGCGAATTACTACACACGTCATGCCCTTCATAACACCATCTGTGAGGGAACTACTACACCACGTGAGGTCCTCATAACACCATCTGTGAGGGAATTACTACACCACGTCAGGTCCCTCATAACACCATCTGTGAGGGAATTACTACACCACGTCAGGTCCCTCATAACACCATCTGTGAGGGAATTACTACACCACGTCAGGTCCCTCATAACACCATTTGTGAAGGAATTACTACACCACGTCATGCCCTTCATAACACCATCTGTGAGGGAACTACTACACCACGTGAGGTCACTCCAAACGCCATATGGGAGGGAGTTACTACACTACGTGTTTGCTGTTCAACACCTACATTAATCTGTTTGTTCACTGTATGTTCCTTTACCTTTCTCTAATGAAGGCTTTTGTTAAACCACCAATGTATGTAAAAAATCATATAAGTCCAATGTATATTTTCAGCTTTTGGGCTGCAGAACTTTTTCAATAAACCGTTAATTATTATTATTATTATTATTATTATTATTATTATTATTATTATTATTATTATTATTATTATTATTATTATTATTATTATTATTATTATTACACACACAAACACACACACACACACACACACACACATGTATTCACACTCATATGCAACCATCCATACACACACACATAATTATATAAGAAGTGATTACAGTATCCATTTCCCGCAGCAACAGGGGTGTGTGGGGGTGAATTAATTAGTAATTTATAGTAAAATATGTTTTTCATAATGCTTATAAAGAATGACTCGACGTATTTTAAAATTAGTGAATACAAAAGTTACGCAAATTAAATTTTAATCTTATGTCCATCAACAGAATGGGTTAATAATGAATTCTATTATTTAACCAACACTCTAATTATGATAAATTATATAAGCAAGGTAATTTTTTTTTATAATTACAGTACGATGCATAAAAGTTAGCAGAGTACAAAAATAAACAAATCCGATCTTTATATAACTCATTTCTATGCGATAGCTAATTTTTAATGGGATTAAAAATTATAAATACAGTACTATATCTTTTTCCCCGCCATATTGCAGAGTACCATCATTCAGAAACAAACACAAACTCTCACCACACGCCTTAAAATATCCATCTGGTTCACAGTTCATACAAGATAATATCATCCATAAGCTTACCCTAATAAACAACTGACTCAGTGCTTTCCAGTCATTGACGCTCATCTGATATTAAAATAATATATTACGAGTAATAAGAAGACTAAAACTAAAGATCAAATACTAAAGATGATATAAACAACAACAACAACAACAACAACATCAATAGCAGGAGCTGCCGTAATAATAATAATACTATGAATCATGATCAGAAATTTACCAATAAAAGATCATTAAGATAAGTAAAAATTCGCAAAGTCATCTCAAAGTTGTTTATCACTAAAATTAACTAAACAGCGTGGTTAAAAATTTGTGGCCGCCGTGTCAGATCCTAAATCATTGTGTCGGGATCTTGGCCACTATGTCAGACCCTTGGCTACTGAGTCAGTGCCTCGACTACTGAGTCAGACCTCGGCCAAGGTGTTAGAACCTCAAACATTGTGTCAGAACCTAGACCACTGTGACAGAGCCTTAACCGCTGTTGAAGGTGCTAACTCTGGTCGTCGAGGTGCTTAAACACCTCGACAACCACTGAGTCAGACCACAACCAAAGTGTTGGAACCTCGACCACTGTCAGAATCTCCACCACTATGACAGAGCCTTGACCACTATTTAAGAACTTCGACCACTGAGACAGACCTCGGCTAAGGTATTAGAACCTCGTCCAGTGTCAAACTAAAACACGACACAAGATTGGACCAATACAGTCAGCTACCGGCGAGCTAACGGATAACGACGGAGAAATGAGCAATAATCTGAACAGATATTTTTCAACAGTTTTCACCACCGAAAATTTAAACATAATACCCGAGGCACCGACTATGTACAGAGATAGTGAAGATAATAGATTAAGCGATATAATAATGACTAGTAACGATGTTAATAAACAAAAAGAAAAACTAAAGCCTAATAAGTCACCAGGTCCCGGTGAGATATTTGCCAGAGCATTCAAGGAATGTAAGGAAGAGCTTAGTATGCCCTTAACAAATTTGTTTAACATGTCATTAAAAACGGGTATAGTACCAGAATCCTGGAGGATAGCAAATGTGATACCGGTTTTCAAGAGGGGAGATAGATCACTATCCTCTAACTAATTATTCGAAATCACCTGGAGAGGCACGGGTTGATCAATGATTCCCGACATGGTTTCACAAGTGGGCGTTCATGTCTGACAAATCTATAAACATTCTTTGCAACTGTTTTTGAATCAGTGGATGAGGGACACGATTATGATGTGGTATACCTCGACCTTAACAAAGCCTTCGACAGAGTCCCCCACGAGAGACTAATACGAAAAGTGGGGGCTCATGGACTTGGAGGAGATATTCTAAAATGGATTAGGGCGTGGTTACAGGACAGGAAACAGCGAATAAGCATTAACGGCACTAAACCGATTGGGGTAACGTCACTAGTGGAGTGCCCCAAGGCTCAGTACTTGGACCATTACTTTTTATTAAATACATAAACGATATAGATATAGACGTAGGCAGCAACATAAGTAAATTTACTGACGACAATAAAATAGGGCGTGTAATTAAATCTGACGAGGACTCCACAAAACTACAGGAAGATCTCAACAAATTTTTCGCATGGCCTGACAAATGGTAGATGATACTTAAAGTGGACAAATGTAAAGTACTTCGTCTAGGAAGTGTAAATAGAGAAACCAGATATCAGATGAAAAACGTTATTATAGAGAAATCCGATTGTGAGAAAGATTTAGGAGTGATGATAAGTTGGAATCTTAAACCAAGACAACAATGTGCATTTGTTCGAAATAAGGCTAACAACGTACTTGGGTTCATACAAAGGAGTGTTAGTTACAAGACTTGCGAGGTTATCCTAAACTAATATCTTGCGCTTGTGAGACCTGTCATTGGATTACTCGGTTCAGTTCTGGTCTCCGTACTACAGAATCGATATAGGATCCTTAGAAAGTATTTAGATGAGAATGACAAGAATAATCCCGGGCATTAGGAACCTTGAAGACAGAGACAGGTTCGAGCATCTTAATTTGCACTCCCTCGAGAGACGTAGAATGAGGAGCGAAATGATAGAGGTGTATAAATAGAAGTCAAGGTTAAACAAAGGTGATATAACAAAGGTACTCAAACTATTCAACCAGGAGCGAGACTCGTAGCAATGGTTTTAAATTAGAATAATTTAGATTTAGGCGCAAGATAGGTAAACATTGGTTTGGAAATAGAGTAGAGCAGGGGTTCTCAACCAGGGGGGGAATTAAGGTTTTCAGGGGGGGGTGGGGGGGAACTGATTCGGGAGCAAGAGATATGTTCGATGAGAAATCAATCACAGAATTTTGGCCCATGATGTGCGATTCCTACCCAAAAGTGGCAGAAAGAGCTATCCGTGCATTGCTTCCGTTTGTGTCGACATATATTTGTGAGTCAGGCTTTTCAACTCTGTTGCAAATTAAAACGAAGCAACGTAGTAGATTAGAGGTAGAAAATGACCTGCGTTGTGCCCTTTCAAGCACTCCTCCGCGTATCCCAGAATTGGCGAAGAAAAAACAATCACAGGTTTCTCATTGACTGTAATCTTCATCTGAATAAAATTAATTACAAATTTACAATATCCTGGTATTCTATTGAACTTTTTGTTTATTGCATTATGCTTCAGTTTGGTCTGTTAAGTAATTCATTATAAATAAAAAAAAAATATTTTACTTTTATTCAAGTTTTATAAATCCATCAACATTTTCAATTGGCATTTAATTTGTAAAACTCCACTATAAAAATAATCCATGTAAAATTGTAAATGTATATGTACTAATATGGAAAAAATAAAGGATTTTCAGTATTATATGCATATTATTTGGAATGCACTTTTTGAGGCAGACGCTCTTGGAAAGGAGGGGGGAATGACATTCTGACATATGGTGAAAGGGGTGCATGGGGCAAACAAGCTTGAGAACCACTGGAGTAGAGGATGAATGGAACAAGTTACCAAACATCACCATTAACTCGAATACGTTGAATCGCTTCAAATATAGGTTGGAGGGATATATGAGCGATAGGGGTTGGGTGTAAACGGGACTGCCCTGTATGGGCCAATAGGCCCGCTGCAGTTTCCTCCATTCCTATGTTCTTATGTACTATGGCAGAACTTTGCCTACTGTAACAGAGCCTTAACCACTGTGACAGAGCCTCAACCACTGTGTCAGAGCCTCGGCCACTGTGACAGAGCCTCGACCTTTGTGTCAGAGCCTTGACCACTGTGACAGATCCACGACCACTGTGACAGAGCCTCGACCCTTGTGTCAGAGCCTTGACCACTGTGACAGATCCACGACCACTGTGACAGAGTCTTGACTACTGAGTCGAACCTCGGCTAAGGTGTTAGAACGTCGACCACTGTGTCAGAACCTCGGCCACTGTTTCAGAGCCTCGAGGACTGAGTCAGAACCTCGACCACTGGGTCAGACCCTTGACCACTGAGTCAGCGTCTCGACCACTGAGTCAGAACCTCGACCACTGGATCAGCACCTCGGTCACTGAGTCAGCGCCTCGGTCACTGAGTCAGAACCTCGGTCACTGTGTAAGAACATCGACCACTGAATCAGAGCCTTGACCACCGAGTCAGCGCCTCGGTCACTCTGTAAGAACATCGACCACTGAGTCAGAGCCTTGACCACTGAGTCAGCGCCTCGGTCACTCTGTCACTGAGTCAGAGCCTTGACCACTGAGTCAGCGCCTCGGTCACTGAGTCAAAACTTCGACCACAGAGTCAGAGCTTCGACCACTGAGTCAGCGACTCGGTCACTGTGTAAGAACCTCGACCACTGAGTCAGGGACCCAGTCACTGTGTCAGTGGACAAAAAATTGATGTTCTTGATGCCCTTGTTTACAGTGGAGGTCTGGTCTTACCTCTCGCTCTGCATCAGCTGCTATGAAAATGCCAAGGAGACAGGTGATTTTAGCTCTAATAATGACCATACTAATGATAATGATAACGGGATTAATAGAAGTAATGTAAGTAATAAGAATAACACTAACAATAACACTAACAATAATAATAGTAATAATAATAATAAAAATAATTATAATAATAATAATAATAATAATAATAATATTTATATTAATATTAATATTAATAATAATAATAATAATAATAATAATAATAATAATAATAATAATAATAATAATAATAATAGATAAGTACTGGCCATATAAACTATTAGATCTCAAAATCACGATTCTTCAACGTACATAAAATCACACAAATCACACTGCAATATTACAAAACAAACACACAATACAATGCATAGAAGTGAGGTGAAGATACTCGATACGTGGAACATAACAGCAAACAGGTACACACCATTAGTGTTATGAAGCATTGTTCTCAAGGTGGCTTTACCTGCAAATGGCATGAATTTACGAAAACTTTCCTACATTTGACACCTGACAAAAAAGTGATCGATGGCACTCTGAAGACTAACAGTGACTGATAGTGACACATATCTAAAAGAAATGAGTAATGTGTCTACGTACATAAAAAAATTGAAACAATAATATGCTCTCTAGTCTACTAGAGATGTCTCTGATAACCGTGTGGTTGATGGCATAATTAGGCCACCATTACTGCTGATTATATAACAACAAGATGCATTCCGACGGTACAGAGTCCAATATGACAGGGATATATATATATATATATATATATATATATATATATATATATATATATATATATATATATATATACACACATATATATATATAAAATACTAGTGCTTCCACTGACTTCAGTGCTGATGCTGCAGTGACAGATGTTAACCACAGTTGCAGATATCTCTATTATAACTCCTACAAACACTGCTAATTAAACCACAACAACCATCACCTCCTCCCGCCACTACTCAGTCTGCGGGGGTCCGTGAGTGGTGAGATAAAGTTCAGTTTACATCTATGAGATTAAGTTTATGTTGGCAATATAATCTGGAGAATGGGAGGAGATACGATGGCTACACTTGACACACATACATAAACACACATATTTACATACACATTCACCTAGATACCCTCTACAACGGTTATATATCCAGGGTTTGAGGGTCAAGTTAAGGGTCAAGTTCACAACCCAACAACACAGACATCTCCCTTACCTAGCATATCTCTCCCTGATGGTGTCCAATTACTTCAGGATTCACATACTTATCGATTACTGTTATTCCAACAATAATTTATCGTCTCCGTTATCACAAATCCGTCCATAAATCACAACATAAGAACAACGAGCCAGCACTGTCACAATAACGATGAATAACCCGACATATTTCTTGAGTGCAAATATACCGATTTCCTTTTGGTCTTTGTGAAAGTGTTTGTTGGAGCAAATTGGGAAATCCAGTGAAAAAGGGAGGAAGGCTATAAATAGTGGTGACATATTTCCTCGTCAGTGATTCTTTGTTACCAGAACGACTGACAAGATCTTCAATATGTTTCGTAACAGATATCTACGTCTTGCTGCATCATATATTACGGACATTCCTGCGGACTTAGTTTATTGGACATGATTGTGTGAGGTTTATCAAATATGCCCTAACTAAGTTTCAAAGACGTTAAAAGTCGAACGAAAACTGTTGTGTTTTGGTTTCACATGGCGGCTACTACAGTGTCGGACGGGACAGACTTGTGGACGGACGGATTAACAGAGTTGTAGTTTAGTGATCAGAATAAATATTCATATAATGCAGAACGATGACTAAGGTTTACTGAATCGAAAATGAAGGTCACGACCACATAGTGTTACTGTACTTCACCTTCAGTGGTGGAAGAACTTAAAGGTTAGAAACAAAAGATTAATAGATTACAGTAAAGGTGGAGTTAAAGATGAAATATTAAAAAAAAAGACGTTTGTTAGATGTACGGGATAAATAGGCATTAAGGAAGGAGATATTAGAATTTGAAAGAATCTTTATTGACAACGAGAAGCTGCAATGTTATTAATTAAAGAACTTACTAAATGGTTCACAGAGAGTAAGACAAGGCTGTGTTCTATCTCCAACTTTGCATAATATATATTCAGATTTCTTAATGAAAGAAGTTATAAGTGATAATGAAATACTAAAAGTTTATGGAAAGGTAATATCAAATATATTATGCAGATGATAATGCTCTTATCACAAATAGTGAAGAGGCATTACAAAAACTCGTTAACAGATTAGTGAAAAAAGGTGAAAAATATGGTTTATGCTGTAAAGATTAAAGTATTGGTTGTTTCCAAACCGGAAATAAATCCTAAAATTATAATTATGGTAGGCAACAGGGAACCTAAACAAGTGAAAAATCTTGTGTATTTGGGAAGAAAGATTAGCTGTGATGGTAGATGTACGGAAGAAATCAAAACATAAATAGGACAAACAAAAACAGCATTAATAATTTAAAAGACCTAATAAAAAAGGTCATTAACTTCAATTTGAGAAAAAGGCTGCTGAAAGGCTTTATATGGAAAGGATCATTGTTATGAGTCAGATGTCTGGACACATTCAGCAGACACCAGGATGAAGTTGGACGCCTTTGAAATGTGGTGTTATAAGTAAATGCTAAGAATAAGCTACATTGACAGGAAAAAAAATTAAGAAGTTCTACGAGTAGCAAAAACTTTAAGAGAAATACTTGAAATGTGCAGAAAAAGAAAAAAAAAAAGAGACTTTGGTCATATAATTAGGGATGAGGGAATAAAAAAAAAATACTAATGGACAAAGTTGAGGGTAGGAGGGTCAGGGGAAGGCAGAGTGTGATGAATGAATGAAATAAAAAACTTGGTCCCCAGAAAGATGCAAAACCTTGGAGGATTGGTAAAAACAGCCCGAGAACGTTTAGAGTGGAGGTCACTGTGGTCGTCAACCCCCAGATATGAGGACGGTACTTATTGAGATATTACAGTAGGTCGAATTTATCCTGCTGGTTGGCTGATGCTGCCTTACTTTCCGCTCCTTACATCCTTAGAACACTAAAGGGTTTTTATTATTATTATTATTATTATTATTATTATTATTATTATTATTATTATTATTATTATTATTATTATTATTATTATTATTATTATTATTATTATTATTATTATTATTATTATTATTATTATTATTATTATTATTATTATTATTATTATTATTATTATTATTATTATTATTATTATTATTATTATTATTATTATTATTATTATTATTATTATTATTATTATTATTATTATTATTATTATTATTATTATTATTATTATTATTATTATTATTATTATTATTATTATTATTATTATTATTATTATTATTATTATTATTATTATTATTTATTATTATTATTATTATTATTATTATTATTATTATTATTATTATTATTATTATTATTATTATTATTATTATTATTATTATTATTATTATTACTATTACTATTACTATTACTATTATTATTACTATTACTATTATTTGTATTAATATAATTTTCTTAGAACATAATACTGATTCATTATTAAAAGAATAAAAACATTGGTCGTGAGTCCTAAGTTCAATATACAGTATACCGTACCAATAGCTTACATATGGAAGTAATATACTCGTGGTTTAAATATATTATATAGATATTATCTGGTCTTTTAATGAGAGGTCGAGAGTAAAGTCTTCCACAACGCACAGTACGAAGCCAGCCAAGGACACGTACGGTTTATCTACTAAAATTATATAACTTTAACAAGGGGAAGATTTCACAGAATTTCGACTCACAGAATCTTGAAAGATTCTTATGTTGATTTTTTTCCGTAATTGGAAATATAAAAAACGCATCGAATTAGCTTAATTAAGTCACAACATGCAAAAAAATTACTTTACATTGACATTAGTACGACAGTCTAGCTTAGTCATAACTATCTAATTGCTCTTAAATGAAGGGGAGATAATTAACTTATTAAAATTTGTGAATCCCGACTCAAGTCGAGTGGATGTTTCAAAATATCTTCGGTATACAAATTGCCTTCTAGATTTTCTTGGGAATCCCATGAATGCTTTTACTGTCTACAACAGCAACATTGTCCTCAATTGTGGGAGACCTCGCACATAAACAAGTGAGGACAATGTTGCTGTTTTAGTACAAGCAAAAACCTGTAAGCGTCTATACATAAGAGATAAATAACAGGTGTCCAAGATTCTCAGTTGTTGTAAATTTCAGATATGACTCAGGTGTGTTAAGGTTAATGGGTTGTGACTCATTCGTGTCAACACAGTCAAATGTTTTTGATACGGTTTGATAAGGAGGAAAATATCACCAAATTTCTAACGATTGTTTTGTTGTGGTACTACATGTGTTGAGTCGCACACACACACACACACACACTTTTATCCTCAAATAAACAGACAAATTAAAGGTCAACACCTGCCCTATATTTATTTACTCTTCTCTGTGTTTTTAATACAAATCTTAATTGATAAAAACAAAAAAAAATCTATCTTGGCATAATTAAATAATAAACTCATTTAAAAAACAAAAATACATTCAAAATCTTATATTCTTTCTCTAAGAAGACCCGCAGTCACTTTCTCTACACAGACCAAAATTCTCAGATGAAGAAAACTACGTATTTGCTAAACTACTACACGCGCTTAAACACCGTAGTTGCTGAAGCGCAGAGACACATTATAACACCGACATCAAAATCTTAGCCAGAGATAACTATTTATATCTCTCCTTGATGTTTAATGCATATACTAACTTACAATACGTGCTTAAAGACTTTAATTACAACAAACACTAAGAGAATGAAATCGATCAAGTAAGCGTGCATTTACAGGTAATAATTTTCGCTTACATCAGAATTACTAAAAATTTACAATTAATTTAGGAAAAAAATGTTTGCATGATGATTTACTTAATTTTTACCCAATGATGTGTGAATAATAATACACCTGAAAGCTGCAGGTGTTACTTAAATGAGTAGTTCTTCTTGAAACACAAAGGCGGCGTATACATTAGGATGGCTGGTACAAGCAGCTTGTCAATATTACCAAAGAGGTGTGGTGATGTACGGGTATGATGATACAGTATAAGAGTAGGTATGGTGATGTAGGGATGGATATGGTGATATAGAGATGGGTATGGTGATATAGCGGTGGGTATGGTGATTTGAGGGTGGGTGCGGTGATATAAGGGTGGATATTGTGATATAGGGTGATGTGGTGACGGAAGGGAAGGGTCTGGTAATATAAGGTGGGTATGGTGATTTGGAGGTGGGTATGGTGGTGAACGTTTTGTCATGGTGGTGAATAGTGGATTAAGGTGGTGTAAGATTGTTGGTATGCGTTTGTCTAGGTGTGGTCACTCAGGTGTAAGGGCTCGTGTATTGATTTGTGTGTGCGAGCGCGAACGTACACGTAATAGTTATGTCTGTCTAGTAGTGTAGGAGTGTTCACTGTATCGGAGAGGCTGCTATATTGAAATAAAATAAGCGTAAACCTATCTGGGTGTCATAAGGAAGGAGTGGCATGCGTATAGAACCGTGGGTGTGTCATAAGGTTGGAGTGGCATACGTATGGAACCGTTGGAGTGTCATAAGGTAGGAGTGGCATACGTATGAAACCGTGGGAGTGTCATAAGGTAGGAGTGGCATACGTATAGAACCGTGGGAGTGTCATAAGGAAGGAGTGGCATACGTACGGAACCGTTGGAGTGTCATAAGGTAGGAATGGCATACGTATGGAACCGTTGGAGTGTCATAAGGAAGGAGTAGCATACGTATGGAACCGTGGGAGTGTCATAGGGAAGGAGTGGTATACGTATGGAACCGTTGGAGTGTCATAAGGTTGGATTGGCATACGTATGGAACCGTTGGAGTGTCATAAGGAAGGAGTGGCATGCGAATGGAACCGTGGGAGTGTCATAGGGAAGGAGTGGCATACGTATGGAACCGTTGGAGTGTTATAAGGAAGGAGTGGCATACGTATGGAACCGTGGGAGTGTCATAAGGTTGGAGTAGCATACGTATGGAACCGTAAGAGTGGCATAAGTATGGCACTATGAGAGTGTTATAAAGTAGTCATGATACTGTGGGTGTGTCATATAACAGGCATGAAAATTTGGTAAGTTTAATGACATCAAACAATAAGCATGAAATTGTGGTGGGTAGTAGGAGGAGGAAAGCATGATGTTGTCATTAGCTATGGCCTAGATTGGGTGTCGGGGGGTGGCATGACGACCTTGCCACTGTAGATGAGAGGGAGGAAGGGTTAGGGGGCGGGTACTGAGCTGCAGATGATAGCATGTGAGCCTGGCGTGATAAACCACCACTCATCACTCTGGCTCATTCATCACCACCAGCCACCCAGGGTCGCTGCTAGCCGTTCCTCCCCCTCCTCCCTTCATACCCATGATAAACAAACCCCCAGCATGATAGATTAAGAAAATGGGACATAAATTCAAGCAAAAAGAGGGTAATGGAAATAGCTAGTGTGGTAGTGAAGGAAACACGACTAAGAGATGGAGCTTTATTTCTTTGAAAAAATCTTGTGACAAAACGTCAGGCACAAAGCTCTATCTCTTAGAAGCGTTTCCTTCACTACTACACTCCCATCTGTCCAGAGAGAGAGAGAGAGAGAGAGAAAGAGTTAGCAATAAGGATTCAACGAGGAACGTCCCGCTTCCCTCCCCACCCCGAAAACTCACTCAGTCACACTCGAGATGCTCAGTGTGGGCGAGTAACACTGTTCTGTTGGCCGTGTAGGGAGCTGTACTCATACACTCTAACATAAATACATATACACACATAAAAATATACACGTAAATGTTTTCACAGGCTTTTACCTACTTTCAGCTGAAGATCATAAAAAACATTCTTTAAAAATACAAATTATGTGTTGGTTTACAGGAGGTACAGTAGTGAGGAGACGTCCCTAAGAAGCTGGTCATATTACTATTATTGAAATTAGTATTGTTACATTCGAAGAGTGAGACAAAAATGTAAATAGTTATAGAAAACAGTTGTAATTTTCTTGCAATATATATATATATATATATATATATATATATATATATATATATATATATATATATATATATATATATATATATATATATATATATATATATATATATATATATATATATATATATATATATATATATATATATATATACATATATATATATATATATATATATATATATATATATATATATATATTGAGAGAGAGAATAACACATACAAACAGTATGACTGTATGACTGAGAGAGAAAGAAAGAGTGAAGCGAATCGAATGGGGAAAAATAAGTTTACGTCATTTTAGTCAAAAAATCAGAAAGTATTTCCCTTCATCCGACACAAAAAAAAAAATCGAAAAAAGCTGGATTGAAGCACATTATGCATCGTAAGTTTGCCGCTGAAGATATGTGAAGATGAGAAATGTTTCCAATTGTGAGGAGCGTCACGCCATCAGAAGAGGATGTGTGTGTGTGCAATATGACCTGCCTGTGCCTGGCAACCCGACCTGCGCGCGCACCCTTCTCGCCCGCGTCTTGTCCATACCAGTTGCCGCACCTCAGCTGACAACTTTCATCAGTAGTTTTCCTCTTCGTTAACCCCTTCAAGAAGTTTGTATACATTAGAACATAATTGGAACGTCATTAATAGTATATATTTAATAAGGGAGAAGTAATAATTTGAGGAGGAGAGTAGGTTGAGGAGTGAGGAGCAGGGCGGGGTTGGCGGGGTGGGAGGGGGTGGGTGTCAGGCCAGGTTGGTGCTCCAGGTTGGTAGTGTTGGGCCTCACTCGGTCACAGCTGTTACAAGCGAAGACGCGATCCTGACGGCCGCGCGGTGCTAGGGTTGGGTGTAGCGTGTTACGTGGAGCGTTACCTGCGCGATTATTTCCAATAGCGACACCTGCTACAAGGGGAAATAAGCTTACTTGTGTTCTCGGTGATCCATAAAGCTTAGAACCTGTGTTAATAGTGAAAACTATTTACTGTGAATCAAAGAAACAGTGATTTTTTTAATCTGGAAATTCTTGTAATTCGTGTAGGTTGGTGAGGTGCGTGAAAAAAATTAATTAATTGTTGTTTTTATTGTTGTTTGTTTCGTCATCAATAATAATAATATTAATAATAATAATAAACAGTGAATAATGTCCTTATTCTTTCTTTCATTTGACAATGAAACCTGATTGTGTGGTGGTGTATGAAATGGCGCAATTAATTATAATTAACCACTTAATTGGATTTCCGAATTTATTTTGTTTTTACGGACGACCAATTTATCTATCAGACGCATTTCCTGGAAAACCAACAACCAGAAACTAAAGTGAGTGAGACCTCAAACCTCGAGATTATATATATATATATATATATATATATATATATATATATATATATATATATATATATATATATATATATATATATATATATATATATATATATATATATATATATATGCAAAGTGAATCGGAAAGTTATGTCATTAATTGACTCAGATTGTCTTGTAATCTGTAAAGAACTTAAAGATAACCTATGTAAAGAAAAGTAACTTGGAGAGTGTGTGTGTGACACTGAAACAGACAACAGGAGAGTGGACGCCCATAACCCAGTGTTACCTGGGTGTATGTGGGACATCCTCTACCTGTAGTGTAGGGGATGAGTGTTTGTTGTGTTAACCTGTAATAAGAGGTTTGTAATAGCCTGTTGTAAGGCTCTCCCAGACTCCCCGCTCTCGGACAGGAACTGTAAATACCGTCTGTATTTCGTGAGTAAAAGAAAACTAATAAAAATATTGGTAATATATTATGCTGAACTAGGTACTTGGTGAGCTTAGTCAATATTTTAGAAGCAATATTGTTATAGTGGATATAGTGTTGGAGCTAGAACTATTGGGAGAACTTTGGTGAGCAATGGTTAACCTCGGCAAGAAGCGGTGTGTTGACAACAAATTCCTGGATTGATTATTGACTTATTATTTCACGGATACAATAAATAAACTTGTAGACGTATTTATACCCCGTCTTAAAAAACGGATATTCTGGTGATATATTAACAACTACAGACAGAAGAGTTAAGGATATTTTAATGTTTCAATGAATTATGAATGATTTACTAACTGATAAAGGCAGGTCACTGAAGTATAAATTTCGTTCCTGATTACTCATCAAACCGATTTAGCAATTAGTGTCAGTTATCATTTAGAAATCCCCGGGGTTGAAGAATACACCAACAACAGGCCAAGGTTCACCTCCACATATGTAAAACGCACAGCCAAACCATCGACATAGGTGAGCAAAAATAGCCCCTGGGTGCACCAAACTAGACGAGAGGTAAAAGTTGGACATATCCTCTTGTTAACTCTCGAATAACTCCTTCACTGGACACAGAAGCGGACTTTAAAAAAAATCGGTGGAAGCAACGATTTCAGGTTGGGTTTCCAGAATCTTTATACGGAAGAAAGGTTATTATTCCAGGTTTAACACTTTCATTATTCTCCCCTAGCAAATGTGTTTTTGTGGTTCCTATGTTCCGTGATTCACCCAACGCAAAGATGGTAACAGAGGAAGGGAGAAAACAGACGGATAGATAGATAGAAAGGTTATTAAGGAGGTTTAACTGATACACTGAGGAGAATGGCAGCTGCGATTATCTGTCTCTTCTGATACCACAGTTACGTGTTGATGGAAACATTGCATTATGACTAAACTCCTGTAGAAATATAACTTTTAAAATATTGAGATTCATTGAGATTGTTGTCTGGATATTGTTAGTTATTTTATTTTTTATTTATTTTAGTACTAAATTTTAATCTAACGTGTTTGTGTATTTTTGTCAGGTATAACGTGTAAGCTAAAGAAGATCTACCAACAAGTTAGTAAATATTCAAGTACGATGAATTTCGCGGGGAACAATATATAAATAAGAGATACAGAGATACAGACAGACAGAGAGACAGAGAGAGAGAGAGCTAAAACACTTGTTTGCTGTAGTGCACACCCTCCTAAGACTTACTCGAGTTTAGAGTGTCTCGGGTGTTGACTTACTTTCCTTCAGCTTCAACTTTACTTCACTTATGCTTAACCAGGAAGTCTGTAAAAAAAATTCCTGAAAATATTGATACAAAATATCTGTGTTTCTTTACATATCAATGAGGCATATTAACACATAAATCATATTTCGCTACGTCACACCTCCGAGAGCATTATCTTAGCACGAGTGAAAATACTGTTATATAACCACTTGGAGAAGACATCACACTTAGGCGATTTTATTAAAGAACTAACAGGAGCCGCCTGGTAATAGTTCAGAAGTGAGAATAACTTGGTTTTACAGATGATATCAACTTGGCTACGTGAGTTTCCGAGACTCTTGGTTAAGTTAGTTTAGATCAGGTTAAGTTAGCTTAACCGGAGCTGTCTGCTGCCACCGAAGAATAAAGAATGATTGGGTTTTCAAATTCTGTCAACTTCAGCATGGGATTTTTTTTTAGGATCTAGGTCAGGTTAAGTCAGGCGGCCAGAACACACTAACGACCGTCCCCTCATGTTAGGTCACAAATAAGAAGTTCTGAGTTTTCAGAATTTATCGACATCGGCCGGTCAGTTATCTATCTGGGCTGAAGGTTAGTTGGGTAACCTACATCATGTTGGTAGCTCATATCGTTAGTAATTTTTCGTATAACAAAGCTGAGTAGAGTGTCGTGGAAGATGCCACAAGCTGCTGCAATGTTTGGTTGTGAAGATACAATATCAAGTTTCGCATACCACTAACAACTTAGAGACTGTATTTAATGATGAATTTTTAAACTCCATAAAAACTTGTCAAAATTTATATATATATATATATATATATATATATATATATATATATATATATATATATATATATATATATATATATATATATATATATATATATATATATATATATATATGAACACTTTTACTCGGTGAGCTAACTCCTTTTTTTAACATAATGCAAAGAAAATCCTTATATATCTCCAGTAACCATAAGAGTGCAATTACCCGGAAATATATGAGTCGGGTTAATTAAGTGCTTTCATTACTGCCGGCCGAAGGTGCAATGGAAGACTCAACCATAATCCTGCTCACGCCTGAGTATTAACAAGTGGACCTTTCTCACGCCCGGCCAGGCTCCCTCCCTCCACCCAGCAAACTGAGGTCCTCTCAGTACAAGGGACGAGAAACACACCATCTGGGTCTGGTCTCACTGTGATATCACACGTTTATTGGGTATTCCACTAATTCTATGTTACCGGGGTCAGGGTAAGAGGCTAACACTTCTTTGACAGGGTAATTTAACATGACCACACATGCCTAACCTAACTACACATACCTAACCTAACCACACATTCCTAACCTAACCACACATACCTAACCTAACTACACATACCTAATCTAACTGCACATACCCAACCTAACCTAACCTAACCTAAGCTAACCTAACCTAACCTAACTAACCTAACCTAACTACACATACCTAATCTAACTACATACCCAACCTAACCTAACCTAAGCTAACCTAACCTAACCACACATACTAACATAAAGAAACGTAGTTAACCTAATCGCACACGCTTTACCAAGTATGCCCAATGTTTCCACACATAATCTAACGAAATATATCTAACTTAACCAAGCATTCCTATTATAACCTCACACAATTTATTTAACCATACATATCTAACTCAAGCACACACATATCTAGCTGCAGAAAAGCTTTTCATGGCAGACACGAGAAAGAGGTTGGAGGCCCGTAAAATGTGGTTTTATAGGTGAATGCTAAGAATAAGCTTCAATGGTAGGAAAATAAACGAAGTACTAAGATTAGCAAAAATTTAAAAGAAATACTTGAAATGTACAGAAGAAGATAAATTAGATACTTTTGTCATATGGTTATGGATAAGAGGATAATAACAAATATTAATGGGTAAAATTGAGGGTAGGGGGGCCAGGGGAAGGCAGAGATTGGGATGGATGAATGAAATTAAAAAAAAGTGCTTCCCCAGAGAGAATACAAAACCTTGAATTATTGGTAAAAACAGCCCGAGAACATTTAGGGTGGAGGACTGTGGTCGCCAGCCCGCAGATATGAGGACGGTACTTTGATTGGTTGAATCACTCATACCTAACCTAACCTAATCAATCATACCTAACTTAACCACTCATATCTAATATAATCACTCAATACCAAACCTAACCTAACCTAAGCTAACTTAATCAATCATACCTAACCTAATCTAACCTAATCACTCATTACATAACGTGAGATTTAATTAGTTTTGGGTCTAGCTGGTTGTGTGTCATGTGACGTCATTTCTTCACACGTTCGTCGAGGTTGGTTCTGTTCCTAATGTTCGCACAGCATGGAGGAGGCGACCTTCATCTGCAAAATATCCTCAGTCACCTCGCAATAACATATCTCACACTATATTGATGGTAAGCGACGCTCCAGTCCTGAATTTAAGGTAAATATTGAATAATATGAATTGTGAGGCACAAACTCGTATCGGGAAGCATTTACACTCACATAAACGTATCGGAGACACATTCACGCCACGACGGATGTTATCAAAGGATTCTTGCTTACTGTTTTGACACCCACCGTTCACGCAACCCCATAAAAACACCTGAGAAGTGAAAAACAATGATCCTAGAGTACTATCATAAGTCGTCGGTTATTGAAATAGATCAACGAAGAGAAAGGAATAATTTTGTTCCTCATTGAATTTGAAATACAGTTTTCTAATGGGTGGTGGCCTGGGGAGAGGAGGGAGGGGGGAGGGGTGGTGTCTGAAGAGCCCACGGCAGACTACGACAGAGAGTAGATGTTTCAGGTTTTCCGCATATTCTGAATTGTAATGTTACTATTGGAAAATATGACATTCTTAGTCTACTATTAGACTAAACAGTGTTTGACAATATGATATTATAAGTTTACTATTGGACTAAACAGTGTTGGACAATAGGGCATTATAAGTTTACTATTGGACTAAACAGTGTTGGACAATATGGCATTATAAGTTTACTATTGGACTAAACAGTGTTGGACAATATGGCATTATAAGTTTACTATTGGACTAAACAGTGTTGGACAATTGGGCATTATAAGTTTACTATTGGACTAAACAGTGTTGGAGAATATGGTATTAAAGTTTACTATTGGACTAAACAGTGTTGGACAATATGACATTATAAGTTTACTATTGGACTAAACAGTGTTGGACAATATGGCATAATAAGATTAACTATTGGACTATTGTACTTGCTTCGGCAGTACATATACTAAGCAGTGTTGGACAATATGGCATAATATGTTTACTATTGAACTAAACAGTGTTGGTCAATATGACATTATAAGTTTAGTATTGGACTAAATAGTGCTGGACAATATGGCATTATAAGCTTAGTATTGGACTAAATTGTGTTCGACAATATGGCATTTTAAGTTTAACTATTGGACTAAACAGAGTTGGACAATATGACATTATAAGTTAAGTATTGGACTAAACAGCATTGGACAATATGACATTATAAGTTTAGTATTGGATCAAACAATGATGGACAATATGGCAGTACAAGTTTATTGTAAAAAATATGGCAATATAAATTTAGTGCAGGACAATATGGCATTATAAACTTAGAATTGGACAATATGACATTATATGTTTTGATCAACTCTCTTTTATTTCTTGTTACGACAGCTCGTTTAAGTTTTATTGTAGAGAGTTACACATCGAAACGAATTTTTATATAAGCCGTTAATGTACACAGTAAGCCATTATATTTGATAGTGTTTCATTAGTTGTGTGCAGCGAGCTTATGGATAAAAACTCGGAGATGGAACAGCCAATGCAGATCTCACTTTTTGTTAATATTATCGAGGTTTACTTTAATATGATTACTTAACAAAATTTAATATTAATATCTAAAGTTTCAATTCTAGTTTCCGATTACATTTCTCTCGTTTCAATTATTGTTTCTTAATTTATTTATAAGGATGTAAGCATAGTAAATAGGTGTTGTATATTGCCCACCTACTGCTGTTGTATCTTCTGAAAGTTTGCCACCTCCCCCCACCCCCCCCACCCCCCCCCCAAAAGCGATATATATATATTGGAGGTAAATGGCAATTAAAACTTTATTTGTCAGTAGGGATTTTTTTTAAAATAAGAAATATAAAAAATAGTGCATTTTTTTGTATTTTTAATTTTTCATCCCTTCTTTTTTGTACATAAATTTATAATAAATGAAAATTGACCAGTAATTTATTAGAAAGATGCATAAATTAAAATTGAAACCATTCCTAATAAGGTATATAATGTAAATTAAAATTAATTAGTTATTTCTCAGAGTTTTTGGTAAGAAAATTGAAGCGTTTATCTACCGCCAGACATTTATTTTGTATGACAACTGAAACTATTCTTTACTAAAAAATTGTTTGCCAAACATTTTAACAAGATATAATTTGCCAAACATTTCAGTAAAATATATTATCCTAAACATTTTAACAAGAAGGAGTCACTAATGTAAAAAAAAAAAACTAATTTCAAGTTTATATCGACCAAGCGAACTGTGTCTGCGGTTATACAATTATTACAGGAAAGAGCAAGACGAGGCCACATATGACTTTTTTATCTTACACGAAAATACTTTTTCACTATTTTTCCATATAGAATTAAAATGTGTGTGTGTGTGTGCGTGCGTGTGTGTGTGTGCGTGTGTATGTGTGTGTGTCTGTGAGTGTGTGATACTGTGCATTATTCTTTTGTGTACGCGAGGAGGGATAGCTACATGTCTCAGGCATTAATTACTAAATACTATTGCTGTTGCTGCTTCTCATTCTTCCTTCTGTCTTCACTGCTACTGTTGTTGTCTCTGCTCCTGTTGCTGTGACTGATCATGCTGCTGTTACTACGGGTATTACTGCTGCCGTCACTGCTCTTTCTTATGCTGTCAATGTTACTGCTGCTGTTGTCATTCTTCCTACTGCTATTTCTGCCGCTGCTGCTGTTGCTGACACTCCTGCCTCTACGATGAGTTAATCCCTCGAGCACAATGACTTAATCCATTGACGAAAATGACTTAATCCCTTTAGTGCAATATCTTAATCCCTTTTGTACAGATACGTAACTCCTTGAATATGAACCTTAACACCTGTGATCCTTAACACCTGTGATCCTTAACACCTGTGATCCTTAACACCTGTGATCCTTAACACCTGTGATCCTTAACACCTGTGATCCTTAACACCTGTGATCCTTAACACCTGTGATCCTTAACACCTGTGATCCTTAACACCTGTGATCCTTAACACCTGTCATCCTTAACACCTGTGATCCTTAACACCTCAGTGAACCTTAACACCTGTGATCCTTAACACCTGTGATCCTTAACACCTGTGATCCTTAACACCTGTGATCCTTAACACCTGTGATCCTTAACACCTGTGATCCTTAACACCTGTGATCCTTAACACCTGTGATCCTTAACACCTGTGATCCTTAACACCTGTGATCCTTAACACCTGTAATCCTTAACACCTGTGATCCTTAACACCTGTGATCCTTAACACCTGTGATCCTTAGCACCTGTGATCCTTAACACCTGTGAACCTTAACACCTGGCACTTTTAATTTACTACTAAAGCACCGTACCAGGTGAATGAGAACTGTTATTTCACAATTGCATTATTAGCTGCGTTAGACAGCTGTATGGTCGACCTTCCTCTCTTACCTTCTTGCCTTCCTTTCTTCCTTCCTGCCAGCCTTATTACCTTAGTGTCTGAGTGAGAAATATATTTCTTCTAACGCCCATGGACCAGGCACAATAAACCAGAAATCATCATTAACGTAGATTATGACCAATTAATGGTCACCCTTATTTAATTTTGACAATATTCTTTATAACATAAAACACGTGAAGGAAGTTAACCGATAGGTCAGTCATCACTGTTATTTCTTTTCTTTATTATTATTATTATTAATATTATTATTATTTTTATTGTTTATTATTATTATTTTTAGCAGTATAGTAGAATGTTTAACTTAGGAGCCTCACCACAACCTAACATGAATAAGAGAGAACATAACAAGTCCTCATTTAATTTACACCTGACAGCTATCATAGAAAATGTATATATATATATATATACACATATATATATTTCAAGGTTAACTTATAAGTCATATGTACATCTTGGCAAATTATTTTTATGGGCTGGATATACTGTATAAGTCCTGATTTCGAGGAAATTCGTTTGATATCAGCACATAAGCTGATATATATCCCTGCGATCGTCATATATATGTCAACAAAAATACGCCTGAATTCCACAACCCAAATCCCGAGTTTGATATTGATATCAAACGTGGCGACTCATCGGAAATCAGAGCACTATGAATCTAGTCAGATATAATATTCACTTCCTCCATAATTAACATATTTCGGAGAGCAGGTATTGTTGAACCATCCGTAGGCTCAAAGTGATCTTTAATTAGATTCATTATTAATTAACTGAAACACGGTTCTGGGCCAGGCGTGAAGGTAACACGACTTTATTTTTACGTCATATTTGCCTTTCAATTACAGGAGATTCGTGTTGTATCACAGCCCATGTATGACGTCAGTTGAGAGGCATAGTTGAAACAAATTGAAGTTCCAGTATTTTGATGTTATTGGCTATATTGTAGGATTTAGGGGAATTGTCCTCGGTTTTTTCTTTTCTGGGTCAGGGATATGTGAACGAATACAAAACAGGTAATAATAATTAAAATATAAACAATACAAGTGAAAATACTACTATTACTACTACTACAATTAATAATAATAATAATAATAATAATAATAATAATAACGATTCTATGATTAATTACACCAACAATAACTATAACAACGAAAACAATTAGAACTATAACAGTGTAATGAGTGGTGTAGGGGTCGTAAGGTAAGATATCAACAACAACAACAAAAAAGCGAAGTTTGGTCATACAGGCATCAAGGATCCTTCAACATTTCTTCATCACCTCCGCCATTTCTATTCTGAACCTTAAGTTCTTCCAGTCTTTTAATATTATATTACTATGAACTCTTAACTTCCTCCAGCACTGGTGACACAATTTCAACTATAACTTCCTAACTTGTTCTTTCTCCTACAAGCTGTAATGCATAAATCTCACAATACGTAAATAAATAGGCAAAATAAAAACAAGAGTGCTAATGTATGGAGTGAAGTTGAGAGTTACTGACCTATGATGTATGCTTGAACACCCCTGGAGTCTTCATTAGGAATGATTATATGTTCGTGAGGATGTGGTCACTCTCGTTAGGAAAAATATATTTTTTTTTAACACAGATGGAATGCTGGATTTTTCCTCGCTTATGAAACAGATTTAGACGTTGAAGATCTTTAAAGAAAATTCTTCTTCCATGAGAGGAAATCTAAGGAATTTCTCGATCGTCGACCAGAGTGACGGCCGCGTCAGTGTGTGTGTGTGTGTGTGTATGTCGGTGTGTGTGTGTATATCGGTGTGTGTGAGTGTGTGTACGTGTGTGTGTGTGTGTATGTGTGTGTGTGTGTGTGTGTGTAATAATAATAATAATAATAATAATAATAATAATAAACGGTCTATTAATAGAGTTGCAGCATGTGGCTGAAAATATACAGACTTACATTTGATTTAGACATAATGATATAATATGCATTGAATACATTTACATGGCTGTGCAGTACATAAATCAGGAGTTGTTTATTATTTTAACAATAGATGGGATGGTGCTGTTCTTATATCTATCGGTGCGGGCTCTTATGGGCTGAATTTTGTTGTAGTGGCGGACTGCGCGAGTTGGGTGGGGGGCTGCAGGTGGCAGGAGAATTGGCGATGACAGGGGTGGTGCAGTAGTCCTGCCAAACCTTTCAGTGCTTGGTGGTGGAGGTCACTGAGGGATGTATTTCCAGGATGGACGTTGTTGTAGCCGGAATTATTCTGCGCCGAGCATGATTCTGTGTGTGTGTGTGTGTGTGTGTGTGTGTGTGTGTGTGTGTGTCCCTGCTGGCTTCTTCCTCCTCCTCCTTCACGCTAAAAAAGACAAATCCACCCAAGTAACACAGGAAGCCATAATCTCCAGCCATACAATATAGGAGGCTAATATTTCTAGCCATAAAATATAGAAAGTTAACATTTCCAGCCATGCAATATTGGAGTCTAATATTTCTAGCCATACAATATATGTGATTGCTATTTTCAACAGTGTTATATACAGTAGGAAGCTTCTATCTTAACCTATTATATAAAGTAAAAGTACGGTAAGATATCTCCATATATATATATATATATATATATATATATATATATATATATATATATATATATATATATATATATATATATATATATATATAAAACACTGTATAGAAGGTTAAATATCTCTCTACCCAAGAAACAAATTAATCTTTTATCTCCGTTCTATGAATACAGTCTTCCATTTTTTTCTTTAAGTCAAATGGGTCAAACTATTTTCTTTAATCACCCAGACGATCAGTCGCTTTGTCCGTGAGGGAGGTTCTTCTGGATGGTGGGAGAATTTTTTTTTCTGGTGGTAAAATTCCCTGAGGTCTCTTTATCCCTGGGGAGGAATCCTATGAACTTTTATACTCGCTTAAATCCCCGGGGAACTTCCTCGTTCTTCGTCCGTGTTTGGGGATATTAGATTATTTTTATTTAAGTAGTAAAATTCGAAAGGTTTACTCATCCATGTGTAAGGATCACACTGATTTTTATTTAAGTAGTAAAAATCCTACAGGCTTGCTCAACCATGCGTGAATATCCTAGAAACTTTTATTCATGAGCTCAATATCCCAGAGTTTATCCACCCATCGGTGAGGATCATACATTTATTCATTAAGTTTAAATCTTCATTGTGGAAGCTTGAGTAAACTAAGGATTTTTACTGATTAGGTACAGTAAAATCCCAAAGGTTTACTCATCCATGGGTAAGAATCATAGTGAATTTTATTCATGAGATAAACGACTCCCTAAAATATACAAGTCAGTCATCTGGTGAGTTTTATTCACAATGTAAAAATCGTTATTCTTCCTCATCCTCGCCTAGGTACTTTCTTAGGGAATGTCTTCATTATTGTGATAGAGCCAAAGAATCTCGTCATGTACGGGGCAAAATATTAGGGAATTTCTCCGCCCATCCAGAAAATGACCGTAATTTCAGTATTTTTTTTTATTGGTTAAAAATTTAAAGTAATTTTCTTTTATTTTGCTTTTAGACTAGATTTAGTTTCTTCTTTTCATTGTCCTTTTTTTCTAATTATGTTCTTCATTATATTTTTATGCTCCTTTTTCCTCTCTCTCGTTTTTTATATGATTCCTCTTCCCCTTTAACTGTTTTTTTTTCATTTTCTTAATTTGTTCTTATTATTTTGTATCTCCTGCTTTTACTCCTGCTCCTCTTCTAGTAATTTTCTTCTTTTCTTTGTCTTCTCCCGTTCAGTTTCTTCCTTTATGATTAATTTTTTCTCCTTCTCTTCTTATCCTTCACGTTTCCCTCCTCTTCAGTTTTACAGAATATCATAATTCACTTTATTTTTTACTCATTGGAAAATCTCACAAAATTCTAATCGAGTGAAATGAATATTCATCCCAGTTATGCATCTTTGTTCTGAGCTGTATCAATAAACGCTCAGATTATACACCGATTACCTATATCAATGAAAATCTGCTCCAGCAATATAAAACAACTCAAAATCTGAGGAGTGAAACGAATTCAAATAATAAATCTTGTTTTCTGTTATATCAGTGAACCTTGCTCAGATTATGAACCGATTAGCTGTATCAGTGAAAATTTGTTCCAAAACCACAAAAAAAGTACAAATCTGGAGCATTCTTCATCGGCAACTGAAAATTTCACTTACAAAACACACCACTTTTCATTCAAAGCGGGTTTAACCTATCCTGTTTCATGAAATAAAACGTGAAAAAATATATACATAAATTTAAGTGTGTGTGTGTGTGTGTGTGTGTGTGTGTGTGTGTGTGTGTGTGTGTGCGTGCCTGTGTGTGTGTGTGTTAAAATATTAAATGTTATATTTACTGGCAAAACAAAGCTGTAGTCATGATATTAGCTTTGTAAATATTCTTAACGAACCGTGAAAAGAAATATGGAAAAAATATAGTTGCTCAGTCACACACACACACACACACACAGAAGGATAGAGAGAGAGAGAGAGAGAGAGAGAGAGAGAGAGAGAGATTATTGTTGAAGGGATTTCGGGGTCTACCATGGTGGGCCAATATGGACTTAAGCCTTAATTCTCCCAAGCATGATGATTCCCACGCTTACTGGCCACTTTGAAACATTGTCTACTGGCCATTCAGAAACCTTGACTACTGGCCACTGAGAAACCTTGACTACTGGTTACTCTGAAGCTTTGACTCCTAGCCATTCAGAAACCTTGACTACTGGTTACTAAGAAACCTTGACTACCGGTCAGTCAGCAACCTTGACTACTGACCACTCAGAAACCTTGACTATTGACTCCTCAGAAACCTTGACTACTGACCACTCAGCAACCTTGACTACTGACCACTCAGAAACCTTGACTACTGACCACTCAGAAACCTTGACTACTGATCATTCAGCAACCTTGACTACTGGCCATTCAGAAACCTTAACTACTGATCACTCAGAAAACTTGACTACTGACCACTCAGAGAACTAAGCTAACTGAGCCACTCAGAGAACTAAGCTAACTGAGCCACTCAGAGAACTAAGCTAACTGAGCCACTTAGAGAACTTCGCTCGCTGGCCATTAAGTCATTTATAATTCCCAATTAAGAGGAAGCTTCAGTCACGCTTGTCTGTACATGTCGGAGGAAAACTAAACTAATCTCGAGACTGTTAATTTACCTCCATTTACTATGTGAGTGATGATACGATTCTGAAGTACATTGACTGTTTTCCCTAGAATAGACAAATAATTAATTTTTGTAATTATGAATTTCATTATGTAGGCCTACTGTACGCATGTTTAAACTGAGACACCACCTTCATACACGTGAATAATTAATCAGCAAAAACTTTTCCTATACTGATATTCCTACAGTACTTGGGTAAACAATATTACCATTTGAATAGTATTTGGGTCTGAAACGAAATATATACTGAATTTCATGATAGTTTGGCGTATTGTCAAGCTTGGTGCTCAGGTATAACGAATTTAATATATTTCTTATTACTATTATTCACGAGACTCTATTTTCATATATACCCCCAGAATATAGTCATTCAAAGTATATATGTGTTAGTATCCTATTGCTAAAAACTACATGGAAAGAAAGGACACACAAGAACCTCCAATTTCTTTTTCACTTTCACTGTTAATGAAGAAATATCCTGAGTGAGGAGAGCGGACGGTGTCAGTTGCGGTTGAGGCGATACTCAATATTTTTTCTGTGTAAAAGACTAAACAAAACCCTAAAGCCGGGTAGGTTAGGGAAGGACAGGTCAGGGCAAGGCTTTGATTATTCTGGGCTTCAACGACTTAATGTAAGTATCAGTCCAGGTCTCGTGTAGTTCAAATAACCTCTTTGTATTTCTGTAATTCTTGAAGTTTAACGTTTAATACTAATGTCATTACCAATACTGTTAGATATTCATTACAAACATCACCATCGTAATTACCATCTCAGTCATCATCATCATTATCACATCATCATCACGTAATTACCATCTCCATCATCATTATCATCATCATAATCATCATGTAATTACCATCTCCTTCGTAATCACCATCATCTTCATCATTACATTAAGCAGGAAGAATATAGCAGGCAGGAAATATATGCATTATATCCAGCAAAATTATATCATATATTCTCTGGAGGGAAACAATACGTCCTGGTTCCATTGTTCCGTAACTCAGTGTAACTCACAGCTCAAGGGAAGTTAAAGGTGATGAAACTAAGAATAATAAATCACTTTTAAGAGAAAAAATATTTCTTCTCAATCTTTACCGTAAATTGAAAAAAAAAAACACGAAGACAATTACTGTCACAAAACAAAAAGACTTGCCTCGTATTTCCCGACTCTGATTGTAACAAGAATCTGATTGTTTTTCTCCCCAAATTTGTGTTATTGGGCAGGTTGGTGATATATTATATAAGTGGGAGGTAAACTGTAAGGCTATTTCACGGCTAAAATAATCGGACACCTGAAATTTATACCGATACTCTTACGAGAGCTGAGCTGAGGTGCGCGGTGGGTTGTCTAAATCACTAATAATGGGTTTTCACTGAGATATATTTAGTTTACTGTTATTCTCTTCGGTAAAAATAGATAAAAGAAATATGTGGGAGAATTGTTTTGTTCAATATATGTTTTTTTTTCCTCGAGTGAGTGAGTGAGTAAGTGAGTGAGTGATCAAACTAGGCGTAGGGTTTGAAAGTGCAGATAATAATAACTATGAAGTTGTTTAAATATATTTGATTTTAACTTAAATGGAGTACGTTTTTACACACACACACACACACACACACACACACAAGATGATCAAACGCTGTATTATTTCACACAAGTGACAATTCAATTGGTGGGATTAAGAATTTACACTCGTGCATGAAACACGAGCCTCGTTGTTTAATATGTGTGCGTGTGCAAAATATGGGGTGGGGATTAATTATCGTCAGTCAGTGAAACTCGGATATTTTAGTCTACTAGGCAATGAATATTATTGATTTGTTTTTGCAAATTCTGTCACATTCTCCAAATCTATCTCTTATCTTTAACCCCTTCCCACTTTTACACTGAGATAGTATCAAACGCTACAGAGATTTCAAGAAAGGGAGGAGCGGATGGTAGGCGGAATCTATGTAAGTATGAAAAGTAAGAAGGATTAAAACATCAAGTGAAAATACTCCATTAATATATCAATAACTTACTAAATACATAAATCTAGGGTCAGTGTTGTTTCTCACGACTTCTTAGGCGTGAAGACATCATTCAAAACTTTCCCCGTCGCTTTCTACAATTTCCTTGTGTCATTTCATTTTACTGCCCCCTCTCCCTTTGAGGTTTATTTACCTCTTGATCCACCCTCGACGAAAAATAGGAGAAAAGTAAAGATAAATGAACCGAGTCACTGAAAGATGAACAATGCCAATCATCATCACCATCATCATCATCTACCCTGTTAGTCGTATTGTCGACTAGTAACATCTCCATTGGTCTAATTATAATTACATTAATGATTCACCAGCCTGACAATGAGGTGGACTGTGAGATAATTGATGCAGTGGAGAGAGAGACGAGGCTAATGAGAGTAATTACGAAGGGATGTTCTTGTGAGCTTGGGTGACTTTACTGAAGTGACGATATAAAGTACAGTATTAAATAAAGGAAATATGAAACATGTGTAGAGTAAAACAAGGCTAAAGTACACGTGGTGCAAAGAAAGATGCGTAGAGTGAAATAAAGCATAGAATAAAGCGAAGGCAGAGAAAACAGAAAGAATCAAACATTACCAAATAAGGATAAATCAAGAATAAATAAATAATAGTCATGTAAAAACTAAATAATTAAATAAACAGCAAGACATAATGAAGCTTTAAATAAATAAATAAATTACACTAATACATTAAAAAAAGCGGAAATAATGAGAAAGGAATGATAGTTATTTGAAGATGTTTTAAAATAACAATCAAATATACGTGAGAGAAAAGAAGCGAATTTAGATGTTAGTAAAGTTAACGAGAGACTGAGAACTTTTTAAAGATTTATCTAAATATTTTCTTCAATTAATTCCTCTGGGACCTGTTACGAAGAACTTACTACTACTACTACTACTACTACTAAAGAAGAAGAAGAAGAAGAAGACGACATATCAAACAAAAATCTTAACTGAAATGATAAAATAACTATAGTAAACACGAGAATGGCGGAATAAAAATCAGAAGAACGACCACTAAAAAAGAAACGAAAGAAGCCAAGAGATGAATAACAGAAAAAAAAAACCTAACCTAAATATGTAAATAACTAAAACAAAAACACAAAAATGGAACATAGATGAACGAATAAAAATATATTCACAAAATATATAATACAAAAATAAGAATGAATCAAAACGTATATAAAGTAATTGAGAAATGAATACGCACAACATTTGTCTTCATTAAACCACATACAAAAATGACATGAAGACAACAAGGAGGGTAAAAGATTACATAAAAGACGTGGGTGTAAAGCGTAGGTCAGTCTGATGATAAACTAGCTTGCAGAATGAAGGAACAACACGACGTAAAGTGAGAGAGGAGAGCTGAGAGTTGATGGATGGTGATGGTGAGAGGATGTAATATCTCTTAATATATTTCGTCAAGATAGAATACAAATGGTGGAAGAGTTTGATAAAATGGAAAGGAGAGAGGGAGAGAGAGAGAGAGAGAGAGAGAGAGAGAGAGAGAGAGAAAGAGTTATACAAAGAGAGTAAGTTATACAAAGAAAATCCGTGCATCAGAAAGAAGGTTTTAGAAAAATGTGAAGTATTGTGAGATATGAGGCGGTAATATCCTCATCAGGGCAAGATAAATGTATAAAATTACTGCACTCTACAACTCTCTCTCTCTCTCTCTCTCATTTTATCAAACTCTTCCACCATTTGTATTCTATCTTGACGAAATATATTAAGAGATATTACATCCTCTCACCATCACCATCCATCAAATTGTGTTGATAAAATACGAAATCATATGAATACGTGATTTTTCTTTGTTACTTCGTTTATATGGCACTCACATCACTTCTCTGTGGCATTATGTTTTATTAGTCTTCACACATCCATACATAATCTACAATTGGATTTATTACATCTATACATTTTTCATCACTAGTTTTATGGCGATTCCAAAAATACGGTAATCATGACACAACCAGACACATTCTGTCAATCTGGCGTCATAACAGCTTCATGCATTCTGCTATGTCATTAGGCTTTATGACGTATATTTACATTCTTTGTTACTGGTTGTATGCCATCCAAACATTTTCTGTCACCCTGGTTTTATGATATTCTGAAACACGAAGAGACAATATAAAGTTAAACCACCTCTAAACAATGTACCAGAAAAAAAAAGTTTAAAAAATCCTAAGACTGTAAACTTACTTCCATGCAAGTAAGACGAGGCAGCATTAATAAAAGTATTTCGATTATGACTAAAAGACGCTTTGGGGGGTCGTAATAAAGAGGTGGCCCAACACGTACACAACGAGAGCCAATTACTAGCCTAACAGGGAAGAGGAACAGCAAGAGAGAGAGAGAGAGAGAGAGGAATCGAGAAATATTTTCCTATCTGGGAAGAACATTTGGTTGTGTAGTGAGAGGGAAGTTGATGTACGTACCTGAGGACGAAGGTGAATGACTGGCAAATTGCTGAAATCTGAGTGAGAATCAATGAAAGAGAAGACGAGAGGCAGCAGGTGTGTGTGTGGAAGGTTGCAGGTGTGTGTGTGTGTGTGTGTGTGTGGAAGGGTGCAGGTGTGTATGTGTGTATTTGGATGGGTGAAGGTGTGTGTGTGTGTGTGTGTGTGTGTGTGTGTGTGTGTGTGTGATGGGTGCAGGTGTGTGTGTGTGTGTGTGTGTGTGTGTGTGTGTGTGTGGGGTGTGTGTGTGTGTGTGTGTGTGTGTGTGTGTGTGTGTGTGTGTGTGTGGTGCAGGTGTATATGTGTGTGTGTGTGTGTGGTGCAGGTGTGTGTGTGTGTGTGTGTGTGCAGGTGTATGTGTGTGTGTGTGTGTGTGTGTGTGTGTGTGTTGATGGTTGGTGAGGTGTGTATGTGTGATGCCTGTTTGTGGCAGGGCTGTGTGTAGCAGATGTGGTACAGTTGTGTGAGGCAGGTGTGCTGTGCTGTGAAGAGAGAGAGAGAACGAGAGGGAGATAGAGAGTTTGGCGACCCACAAGTAAAAATGAAGCTTTTAGCTGGCACGACGTCGGAAGAATGAGGGGATGGGGGAAGAAAGATCAGAATAATCAATGTGAATGGGGCACCTTGAAGAAAGAATCACATGTAGGGAGAAGAAAAGGCAAAAGAAATAGGGTTAGTGAGTGCGTGGTGAATGTATTGTGTGGTGTGATGTGTATATGTGATGTAAGTGTGGTGTAAATGTAATGAGATTTATTGTGAAGTGTAAATGAGGTGTAAATGTGGTCTCATGGAGATAAGGTTTGTTTTGAGGTATAAAAATAACGTAAATGTGATTAAGGTCGTCATCAGGTGTAAATGTTATGAAGTGTGTTGTAAACAGAGAATAATGAAACACAACCACCACAGACAATAATAATAATAAGAACAACAACAACTGTGAACCGTGTGCGTTATGAAGTCTAAAAAGAGAATGTCAGTGAAATGCCCAAACGTACAGTGCAACACAGACGATACCTGGATTACAGACAAGTCGGTTATAACCCCACAATATAAAAACCCGACAGCCTGATTTGATTCACATTGTAATTCATTTTAGTAACACAAAAGGTTCCTCTTATAACATAGAATCAAAGTAAATCGGAGTCACAGGTGTGATTATCGTTGACTAAATTATCTTTTTTTTTTGTTTTGCTTCCATCCAATTTTTGAAAGAATGTCGATAATGATTAAAATTAGGGAACGTTTTATGATCTTGGCTATTTTGTTTCAGTGATTCATCTCGGTACTTTGGGTTAGTTCTGAGGAAAAATAAGGAAATAAAAGGGTTGATGAGCGTTGATAATAACAAGGAGGGCGGTGTGTGTGTGTAGCTGACCATGGCCGAGGCGAGATATTAAAATCTCATCATTTACCCGGCAAATGCCACGGGGAGACCAATCACCGGGCAGCGTCGTGATTGTTGGGCGTGATGGTGCCATTTTCTCGGCTTAGTGCAGTGGCCATCACCCGCCACCAACTTTCCAAAATATTTTCGATACTTGACGGCGGCTTAGACGTGAACAATGGCTCTCGTGCGAAAGTCATAATAAATAAATAAATATATATATATATATATATATATATATATATATATATATATATATATATATATATATATATATATATATATATATATATATATATATATATATATATATATATATATATTACTTGTGCAGTAGGTACAGTATACTGATGTCATTATAGAACCTTACTAGGAGTAACTTATCGTTTAGTCCTTCGGGTGTGATATTTCAGGATACGTTATCAAAGGTGATACAAAAATATTTAGTTATTTAGTATTATCGAAAAACTTTGGAAATGACGTTACAATAATGTGAGTGGAATATTTAGTGTACCTGAGCAGTAGACTCAAATGTGATGGTAAACATGAAAGATAAAATAAAACAGGACTAAGTGAAGCAAAACCCGCACTTAGTAACCTTAGAGATCAGTTAAAATGGGACTTAAGTTTTAGTTTGGATTAGAGGGCCGTGGTCGCCAACCTTGAGACCTAAAACAACACCCTGATTGCTTGATTGACTACACTTCAGGCCTCATATTAACAAATGGCACAAAAAAAAAGAATCGCGAAACATCAAAGCGCTTTCGTGATTATCCGCATTGTCCGGGTCACGGGAGTACAGAACAGTGCTCCCGAGACCCGGACAATACGGATAAAGGTGTTCATGTTAAACCAATGGATCTGAGCAGCTTGTTTTAGTAGTGGAAATGGTTCAGTGAACTGACTCGCCTCACTACCAACAGTGCCAGACAAAGGTTCAAGAATAAAGAAATGAAAACTATAATCTAATATGTTTATAAAAGAGGTCACATTTCCAAGAACTATATCGTGTTAGCTACATTACGAAGCCAAACTGCACTCGAGGAAGGTACTAACTCATGTAGGGTGGTGACCCTTTCGTAACTGTGAACCCAGCCTTAGAGATTTTGTTAATAAACATATAGCAGGACTGGGGGTTGCCATGGCTAAAGTACTCTCCCTGTATGAGCATCATAACACGTACACTTCTTATGATTTGAGAACAAATATACCACGGGTAGAAAATCTATATAGATGCTGGTAGTTTGATAAACAGTGGCCGCTTTACTCCAGCAAGCCGGCGGGCGTGACTAATGAATCCTCTTTATACGCTATACATTATAAATGACCTGCTGAACAAACACGTAGTAAAATCATCAAAGGACCGGACGATCAAGAGAAGAGCTGTGTTAGCCTTTCTCGATAATGTATATATAAAAAAAAGAACTAAGAAAAATTCCTTAAACAGACAGTCCAGATGTTTAACAGGCACAGCAAGCAACAGGTTCTACTTAGTCTGAAAATCATAACCCGTAATTCTATGCCTGAGTAAGCTGTCAGGACGGCGGGTATCGATAATAGAGTAAATTTATAGAAAAAGACGGAGCAGACAGACCACTAAGAAGGAACTTCCAAAAGGACGTGTCAACACAATCCAGCAATTTTATCAGGCGCATTATAGCCCGACATGAAAAGTGAGTTCAACACTTTGATCTTGATTCAAAAGAGCGAAGCAAACAGTAGAAGTGTCCTGTCTCTCCGCCTTTAAAGAAGTTCAAGAAGGTGGGCTGCTTCAGTGGAGAAACATGGCTTGTTTGCCTTATAACTCTTGAGGGACGATCATGATTGATTCCCTCCCACGTGGTAAAACAATATTGAGTAAAAACTCGTGTTTGTGAGCCGCATCACTTGAATGACGTCATCAAGAGCTTCCACGCCGATGAAACTTGTGACAAGGGGTATCACCTTCCAAAGACATTTAATATCTTCAGGTCGCGTGCAGAACCCTAACTCGACCTGCGGGTTAATTTAGGTTAGATCATGTTAATAATCAGCTGAAATAAGCTGGATTGCCTAATCTTTAGGTGATCCATGTTTACCACCTACACACTAAACATGTTAAGGTGACGATTTTAGCAATTGAATGTGGTGGCTGTTACCTGCCGGCCTTATACCTCCTCCTTCTCCTTGATAACCAGTTCTTACATCTTCTGGTTTCTATTTGTTCCCCAAGGTGAAAACCGAACCTAAAGGGTGGTGGAGAGGGGAAAGTTTTGAAGTTGACTGTCAAGGGGATTCTTTTTGTAGAGTTTATCCAGAACTAGGAAAATCACGTTAACTGTGAGGGAGAGACCAAGTTGCTCCACATACACTGAACTACTCAAACACTGAAGCAAGATAAAAGCATCTTGGGTGGTTGAGGCTAACGAGACAAACGATAAAACTTAACGAAGAAGAAGACCACGACTCAGAGGTGGTAACAAAGGCTCTTCGACCACACTCGGCTTCTCCATAAAAATAGTCTGTATGTATGTATGTATGTATGTATGTATGTATGTATGTATGTGTGTGTGTGTGCGCGCGTCCGTACGTACGTACGTACGTATGTATGTATGTATGTATGTATGTATGTATGTATGTATGTATGTATGTATGTATGTATGTATGTATGTATGTATGTATGTATGTATGTATGTATGTATGTGTGTGTGTGTGTGTGTGTGTGTGTGTGTGTGTGTGTGTGTGTGTGTGTGTAAGTCTGTAAGTCTGTCTGTCTGTCTGTCTGTCTGTCTGTCGGTCGGTCGGTCTGTCTGTCTGTCTGTCTGTCTGTCTGTCTGTCTGTCTGTCTGTCTGTCTGTCTGTCTGTGTGTCTGTCTGTCTGTCTGTCTGTCTGTCTGTCTGTCTGTCTGTACGTACGTACGTACTTATGTACGTATGTACGTATGTATGAGAATGTTTGAATTTCACTGCGGAAGAATTGATCGGTACGGTAAATATACAGTGTCCTCCTTAACACTGTATCCACACGCCCAATGAGCAGTTACAGTGAGACTCAATATCTAAGTTTAACTATGAGTGTAATAGGAACGCGGCCGAGAGTACAGCAATAATAGTAATGACAGTAGGATCCACAGTGAAGGGACAGCTACAGTAAAACCTATAACATCATAACATTAGCAACTGCGGCACCTGAGGCAACATAACAATGCAATAGTAACATCTGCATCACCATAACAAAATCAACAGTGATTTTGAATTTCCTGTAGTTCCTAACAAAGCAATTGTAACACCTGTAGTAACATAAGAATACAAGAGACACACCTAAGGCAACATGACAAAGGAACAGTAACTTTTGCAGCAACAGTAACACCTACAGCAACATAACAAAGGAACAGTAACTTGCAGCAGCATAAGAAAACCAACAGCAACACCTGCAACAACAGGAGCACCAACAATAACCCCTGCAACAACATAACAGCAATAGCAGTAACACTTACAACAGCAGTAGCAGCAACAGTAACACCTGTAAAAAAAAGCAACAGTAACACCAACATCAACCACATCTGGCACAGCGAAAGAGAGCCAAGAGCCACATGACATCGTCCACAGAGCATTACTTCTCGGGACGTGTAAACAAAAACTCAGAACTGGAATAATAAGACAAGACTTTCACCTCTGACGTCTGAAAAAATAAAACCCTCAGTAGTGTTGTGTCCTCATTCCCAGAGAGAGTATTATACCTTTACTTTCGTTTCCTTTCTCCTTAACTGGTCATGAGAGAGAGAGTATCTAGTTAGGGAAGAAGTCTCGGGACAATTCGATGCCACTTGCACCACTATGTTTGAGTCGTAGCTTAAGTGAGTCATTTAGATGCGTTTTCACATACCCAGTTAGCGGAGGAATTATCGTGAGGACCTTTGAGATTCTGAGGCCAGGTGATTCTGTGAGTCCACTAGAATTTTCTGCAGGGCGGAAGGAATTTCTAAAATGTAGTTTTATATCACTGAAATTTTAAGAAAGATTATAAAAAAAGTGAAATGAGTTTAATGTTACTAAAGGCGTTCGATGAAAAAACATTGACCCCATTCCCAAGGGAACTGACAGTTCATAGAGTACACTTTAGGTGGCATAGAGAAAATTATGAGTTTGTGACCTTCATAATTATACTTGACCTAGTTACCCCTAGGGAAGATATTGATGTCATTGGTCTTCTGTAGAGCAAAGACACACTAAGGCTGACAGACGATTGTTTTACCGTTACTACGGACGATAATAAGAGTTAGCTGTTTCCATAATGATCATCATGTTCTACACGTAACCAACTAGGATACTTCCCGCTGACTCCTGCAAGGTTCAATCTCCCCTTGACTTGAGCTTCTATAGAATATCGATGTGTTAGATCTATCACCTGTCACTCTGGTCTCCCCAGGGTGTGCCTCTAGTTTTTTCTTGTCTCACCTTCTCTCCTTTTTGTATCCTTCATTAGTCTCGGCGTCGCAACTTGATGCCCGAGGCGGGACAATATTGACTTTTGTGATGTGGTCAACCCTTGAATGTATTCTTGGGGAAACACCTATGTAGTTCTAAACTACCTGGGTTTTTTATTGACTGTTTATTGTTGTTTTTTCATTCACTGGGAGATGTAAAGCAATGCAAGGAAACATTTATTTTCCGTGTCTTCAGAAACGGAGACTTTAGGAAAAAGATGAAATGCCTCCCTTCGGTACCCTGGTGCATCTTTTTTTCATTCTTGTGTGGGGAGAAAATTTCGGTATTCCAGGGAGGCAAGTGGGAGTAAGTTCCTTATGCCTCAGCGCTTTCTTTATTCCAGGCTGCACCATTTCTTCCAAGGAGGTCGTATACCTGGGGGGCGGCGTCCCTTTGTGCATACCAGGACACCTTTATAAATTCTAAAGCACCTCGCATGCATCTCACAACAACTCTGTTGGTATTCAATAGCGGCTTCAGTATGCACGACAAAAATTGCAATTCCTGCAAACCCTCTCTCATCCTTCTGGAGGATCTGTTAAGGACGACCTGCTTCACGCCATGAACCTCTAAGAAATATAACCCAAGGCGGCGTCAAGGGACGGTCGGGGAGTTTGGCTCTGGGCTCAGGGAGGTCTCAGCTGGAGTAGGTACGGTGACTGAGTTAGGACTAGTCCTTGGGGCTAGTGTTTGTTTTGGGAACTAGTACCTGATACTCCTTGAAGATGTGGTTGGAGTTGAACCTCGGGGTGAATCAGGGTTCTTG
>NW_024711292.1:6383081-6420581 GCF_018991925.1 Homarus americanus | reverse complement strand
TATATATATATATATATATATATATATATATATATATATATATATATATATATATATATATATATATATATATATATATATATATATATATATATATATATATATATATATCCTCTCTGGAAGCTGCCCTGATTTCAGCAAGCTTGTCGTATTTAAATCACAGTCATATGTCAAGCGTTAAGCGTCACACATACAGGAGTCCAGCCAGACGACTATTAGAGGCAGCATGTCATCGATAATGCCAGCCTCGATTTGGTCCAGGTAAAAGAGTTATAATAATCGATTATACATTATACAGGATCATGAACTTTTTTCGCCTAAAATTCCCTATAATTTTTACATGGTTCATGTCCGTAATAGCCACCCAGGATGGTAGTATGAGAACGATACATTGTGATTAGATGTGGATGTGATAATGATACTAACACCCGTTGTGGGAGTCTTCCAAATACATCACTAAATGGATAATTGATAAAGACACCTTATTGAATGGACAAAACTAACACCTCTGCGTGTGACCAGGGATCGCTACCACCGCGCCACAAGGACCACATACTGTACAGTAGTTGGCACGGGCAATCCCCAGTTGAGGTTCACGGCGCTGATGGTAGCACGATAGAACAGGCTTTGTGTGAACTATAACAAAGTCTAGGATTGCTTCTGTTGTCCTTGTGGCGCGGTGGTAGCGATCCATGTTCACTCGCAGAGGTCGAGGGTTCGAATCTTGGCTAGTGAGGTCTTGATTGTATGTTTGAAGTCCGCGTGCTATATGGACTAATGAGGTATATATATATATATATATATATATATATATATATATATATATATATATATATATATATATATATATATATATATATATATATATATATATATATATATGTGTGTGTGTGTGTGTGTGTATTATATTTTTTTACCTAAATCTGCAACAAATCTGGTATCTTGAAAAGTGATTACTTCGTGTCCACTTTTAGGCGTCCTTACCAGGGAGGGCAGCAGAGGAAGACCTGGGTCAAAAGCAATACTGACCGTCCCTTGTTCGTTGTCTCACATAGTAATAATATCCAATATCACTATTATCGCTCGCTGTTATTAAACTTTATTATCCTGATTTATTACTTCATTTATTTCCACGGCTCATTTCTTCTCCCCTGTTACGTGTAATTAGCGTTGATTGCTTTATCATTACTCGTATGGCTTCTTTTGTGTCTAAATGAAGGTAGTAATTTTAGTTCATAATAATTTGGTTCATTTATAATTTGGTACATTGCAATAGACGTCATACTGGAATAAAGATATACAGTTATAATAATTACACACCATTTTTCATCTAGTTTAGCCGTTTCTGGATACATTTTAGTTGTTTGATTATTATTACAGACATTATCACAGTGGTACCACATACAGTATGTATGTATGGACGTATTTATACGGTATATGTATATTAAATTTGCTTACTGCTTCCAGTGTGCTCAAGTGTTGCCCCGGGAACACTGTTGACTCCATGTACTGGATCAATTGTGAGACTAAGGGACACAAGTATGATCAGTAATTAGTGTTTACTTGTGTAATGGCCCCAGTAAAGTATGACTTCGTGGTTTCTTGCTAAAATACTGTTAACATCTGTAACCCGGAGTAGGAACCACTATTTCTTCTGTCTGTTGGCAGATAGTTTTGTGAACTGGTAATATCATGTCCAGGCTTCCTTGGTTTTCTACTGCAGGTGAGGATCCTGATGGGTTTCTGTACATGATGTCCTTGTCTACGACCACGAGCAAGAAATATGTTCAGTAAATTCATTCTCATGATAGCACTGCTGTTAGGATATCCAGTCCCTCGCTTTAAACTAAACAGGGTGCGCCTAGACTAGTATTCCACTGGTGTCCATCTGTCAATATTTGTCGTATTCGCACGGAAATGGAAGTCTACGGCGACCTCTGCCTCGATAGCACTTTGAGGGCCACCGACAAAATTTCCATGGGTTAGTACTACACTGCTCACTGGTGATCGTTATTGTGAATCACGCTTGTTTTTTCCTTAGGATACACTATTGGATCAAAGTTTCATAAGCAATCTTTGCAATGATCAAGTGAAATTTTGCTGATAAATCCCGGTACAATGAGTCAGGGAAGAAGATGAAGGAAGGGAGAGGGGTGGAAATCGCCAGAGACGTCTTGACTCCGAGAGCTAAGCCTTTGTGTGTGTGTGTGTGTGTGTGTGTGTGTGTGTGCTGCTGGGGAAGTTTATCACCTGCTGCATAAAACTTGTGCCATTCTTCCCTACCATCGCCTCCCTATACTGAGATCCTTGTTTGCTGTGATCCATCCACCCCTCCTCCCCAATGCAAAAAGTGAGAGAGAGAGAGAGAGAGAGAGAGAGAGAGAGAGAGAGAGAGAGAGACCTCATTATTTCCCAAATCACCAACACATTAACAAATTCCTCCTCCATAAACTACACTCTTGTTAAACTCAGCCAGAAAACTCAGACATCCAGGTGTCAGAATTCAACGCTTGACTGACACACAAATCACGGAAGTGCATTATCTCGTTGACATATTCCCTTGGTGATTAAAAACAATAATTATTATGTCAATGGTTTTCGTCTGATTTATTTCCTGCAGTTGTTCAGGTTATGTGGGGCAGAGCGAGTGGGGTAACTTGAAGTAATTACCATCATGACAGTCATCAGAGACGAGAAATTTTTGAATTAAGGCAATTTATTTAATGTACACTGTTTTTACCTAATTTATTTTAAACGATTGTATGATTTTATTTTAAGTTGCTGTGGTAAAATAAAACGTATGCTATTTATCATCGCCATAAAATAACAGAAGTGTGAATAAGATACATTATTGTCTTTCCATAGTGTTGATATATAGGTAATTTCTCAGGTTAATAGCTCACTAATTCTCTACTATTACCAGACAATGAATTTATTGAGTTTCGGGTTCGACTACACGTATCTCGACTGAATTTTCCGAATAAAATAACAGCAACGTTGTCAGTCGAAATTGCACGCTTGATCAGCTAGCTGGGATTAATCGCTGTATTTACTCACCGACTGTTCAAACTTAACCACGCTGATGATTTATGAAGAGCCTTTAGCACGATGACCCAGACAAACTACTGGGCCTACTGCTGTCTGTGTCTGGCGCGTTGTTTAGGGAATTTGTTGACAGTGCTTCCGTTGACTTATATTTTCCCTATTATTATTATTATTATTATTATTATTATTATTATTATTATTATTATTATTATTATTTGTGTTATCTCCTTTATTTCCATTACCACAATTCCTTTTATAATGTATTAAACCAGTTTCTGTATAGCAAACTACAAAAAAACACCCAAAAAACATGTTTGGTTTTGTATAACTTACAGCAAACTTGTCAGCATCCATATTACCTCATCAATAACTGACTCAATTTTTTCTTGGTATTTCATATCACCAGGATTCATGTAAACTATCATCTATTCTTCCAAAGTTGTCCTTATTGCTTTAGGTTTAGTTCTCCCTAACATAATCCTCTAACTCATATTCCCTACAATAATTCCCACACTAAGTATAACCTGACTGTCGTAATTTTTTACAAAAGTAATTCCAACGTCTCTAGTATATAACTCTCTCTCTCTCTCTCTCTCTCTCTCTCTCTCTCTCTCTCTCTCTCTCTCTCTCTCCTTATTTCTGTGGGTAGCAGAAAGAAAGGGAGGCATCAATCTTTCCTTCACCGTATAACTACATGGTTGGTTGGCATTGTAATCCGGCTCAAAATACGACAAAAAAAATGCTCAGTTCCCGAGGGCAGGCCGGGTAGACCATCCCATCAGTGGTCCTCGCCATGTCCCTATTTTGGTGTGATGGGCTGCGGGTAGGGTGCGCGAGGCCCGAGATATGGCCAGTTACCCGCCCTTTGTTGCTCCATTAGTTGGCCGGCCACCTGCTTGCTCTACTGGCATCGGTTTTGGTGTTTTTTTTTTCATTTTATTCTCCAAGTACCGTCGCTGTATGGTTCTTGTGGGTTCTGGTCGAGGAGGAGGGGGGAGGAAGGGAGAAGCTGTTACTGTTCTTGATGTTGGGGGAAGGGGAGGAGGAGAGGAGGAGCTATTTACTGTTCTTGATGTTGTTGAGGGGGGGAGGAGGAGGAGGAGGAGGGAGGAGGCTGTTACTGATCTTGATGTTGTTGAGGGAGGAGGAGGAGGAGGAGGAGGAGGAGGAGTAGGATGAAGAAAGGAAGGAGGAGAAGCTGTTACTGTTCTTGATGTTGTTGAGGAGGGAGGGGGAGGAGGAGGAGTAGGATGAAGAAAGGAAGGAGGCTGTTACTGTTCTTGATGTTGTTGAGAGGAGGAGGAGGAGGAGGAGGAGGAGGAGGAGGAGGAGAGGATGAAGAAAGGAAGGAGGCTGTTACTGTTCTGATGTTGTTGAGGAGGAGGAGGAGGAGGAGGAGGAGGAGTAGGATGAAGAAAGGAAGGAGAAGCTGTTACTGTTCTTGATGTTGTTGAGGAGGAGGAGGAGGAGGTGGTGGGCGAACTATTCTTGGTGTTTATGTTGTATGGATCCAACAGGTCCTAAAACAGAGGAAGGGGAGAATCAGCAATTGCTATTATTATCCCTTGGCGTTCCTACTGTATTGTCTTTGTGGAGCAGGAGGAGGGGGAGGAGGGGGAGGTGGAGGAGCAAGAGAAAGAGGAGTTGAAGGAAGAGGAAGGAAAGGAAGAGGAGGAGTAAAAGAGATTTACTTTAAGACGGTTTTCCATTGTGGATGTTTAAAAAACATACGGTGCTGTTACCCGTTATTGTACTGCACATGTGTAGGAGCGTTTCTCTCTCTCTCTCCTCTTTCTTTCTCTCTTTCTTTATCACCTAATTCATCTCTCTCTCTCTCTCTCTCTCTCTCTCTCTCTCTCTCTCTCTCTCTCTCTCCTTACCCTTTCTCTACTTTCCATAAACTTTTTTTTGTATCTATCAATCTCCCCCTCTTTGTCAGTCATTCACCCCTCCCCCCTCCATGTCCGTCTCATGTCTCTTCCTCCTCATTTTTCCCATATTTATCACTGCCTCACCGGACAAACCTAACAAGCAGTGGGATAAATCTGGCGCTGGGAACAGGAGAATAGAGTCATCGATCCTCTCTCCAGTGCACAAAGCGTGAGAAGAAAGCGAAGGAATGGTTCTGGCTGGGGCTGCTCAGGTGCATCGCCTAGCTCGAGGAGTGACAGAGATGCGTGGAACTTGGGTTCGTGTTTGTCTCTTATTGCACACATTCATTCCTCCAGTGAGTAGGTGTGTTGGGAGTGGGGGGAGGGGGGAGGGGTAGAAGGGGATTGAAGTGCTGCTAATTTGCATACTTGTTTACCGGTTCATTTATGCATTTATTTAAAATTTTCTCTCTTTTTCCAGGTACTATTCTATTTACTTGTTTATGTGATAATCTAGTAAGTAATGACTGGGATTACCGTCATTATTATTATTATTATTATTATTATTATTATTATTATTATTATTATTATTATTATTATTATTATTATTATTATTATTATTATTATTATTATTATTATTATTATTATTATTATTATTATTATTATTACCGAAACATATCTGCATATCGGACACTCCTGATGTGGTAATTTTTGCATCCGTTATTTGCAGAGCAGTTTTAGAGAAACAGTTTGGCTCAGCGAATATTTTGTTTGGACATATCTCGTTAACCATGAGAAGGTTGGCCAGATCTTGTTAACCCCAAACCATTAAGAACGTTGAACTCACCTCGTTAACCACACGCCATTATTATTTTTGCATATTTCTCGTTAACCACAAACCAATGATATTTTTTAAATACCTCATTAACCATAACATTAAAAGTGTGGATATTTATTGTTAACCACCGGCCAGCCCTTAAGGTAGTTGAACATATCACGTTAACCACAAGATATCGATAAGGGTGGACATTCCTCGTTAACCATAAACCACCGGAAGAGGGAGGGAGGGAGGGAGGGAGATACCTCATTAACAAGAAGCCATCGGTTACGACACGATAATGGCCCGTATTAACAGGGGGGGACACTGCCTTCATCACATTAAGTAGATGGAGGGAAGGTACTGGCGACTTGATATGGTTCTATTAGCGAGGGAGGGGTGTGGGATCTAGTGGCGGTGGAGGTGGGGTCTAATGGTGTTGGAGGTAGGGTCTAGTGGTGTTGGAGGTGGGGTCTAGTGGTGTTGGAGGTGGGGTTCTAGTGGTGTTGAAGGTAGTCTAGTGGTGTTGGAGGTGGGGTCAGTGGTGTTGGAGGTGGGGTCTAGTGGTGTTGGAGGTAGGATCTAGTGGTGTTGGAGGTGGGGTCTAGTGGGTGTTGGAGGAGGTAGGATCTACTGGTGTTGGTGGGCCAGTGGTGCTGGAGGGATCTAGTGGTGTTGGAGGTAGGATTCAGTGGTGTTGAGGTAGGATCTAGTGGTGTTGGAGAGGTGGGGCCCAGTGGTGTTTGAGATGGGGTCTAGTGGTGTTGGAGGTGGGGTCTAGTGGCGTTGGAAGGGGTCTAGTGGTGTTGGAGGTAGGATCTAGTGGTGTTTTGAGGTGGGGTCTAGTGGTGTTGGAGGTGGGGTCTAGTGGTGTTGGAGGTAGGATCTACTGGTGTTGAGGGGGGTCTAGTGGTGTTGGAGGTGGATCTAGTGGTGTTGGAGGTAGGATCTAGTGGTGTTGGAGGTAGGATCTAGTGGTGTTGGAGGTGGGGTCTAGTGGAGTTGAGGTGGGGTCTAGTGGCATTGGAGGTGGGTCTGCAGTGGCGTTGGAAGTGGGGTCTAGTGGTGTTGGAGGTAGGGTCTAGTGATGTTGGAGAGGTGGGGTCTAGTGGTGTTTGAGGTGGGGCCCAATGGTGTTGAAGGTGGGGTCAGTGGCGTTGGAAGTGGGGTCTAGTGGCGTTGAGTGTAGGATCTAGCGGTGTTGGAGGTAGGGTCTAGTGGTGCTGGGAGGTAGGGGCCTAGTGGTGTTGGAGGTGGGGTCTAGTGGTGTTGGGGTAGGATCTAGTGATGTTGGAGGTGGGTCTAGTGGTGTTTGAGGTGGGGTCTAATGGTGTTGAAGGTGGGGTCTAGTGGCGTTGGAAGTGGGGTCTAGTGGTGTGTTGGAGGTAGGATCTAGCGGTGTTGGAAGTGGGTCTAGTGGTGCTGGAGGTAGGATCTAGTGGTGTTGGAGGTGGTGTCTAGTGGTGTTGGAGGTGGGATCTAGTGGTGTTGGAGGTGGGATTTAGTGGTGTTGGAGGTGGGGTCCAGTGACGTTGGAGGTGGGTTCTAGTGACGTTGGAGGTAGGATCTAGTGGTGTTGGAGGTGGGTTCTAGTGGCGTTGGAAGTGGGGTCTTGTGGTGTTGGAGGTAGGGTCTAGTTGTGTTGGAGGTAGCGTCTAGTGGTGTTGAATGTGGGTTCTAGTGGCGTTGTAAGTGGGGTCTAGTGGTGGTGGAGGTGGGGTCTAATGGTGTTGGAGGTGTGGTCTAGTGGTGTTGGAGGAGGAAGATCTAATGGTGTTGGAGGATGAAGCCATAGTTGTGTTGGAGGAAGAATATAGTGGTGTTGAAGGAGTAAGATCTAGTGATGTTGGGGAAGTAAAATCTTGTTTTATTGGAGGAGGAGAATCTAATGGCGTTGGAGGAAGAGGGTTTAGTGGGGTGAAAGGGTGGAATTAACCGCTTTTGGAGATCTTTTTGGCATGCAAGAGGGAGGGATTGGCGGTTTCTTGGAGAACCTTAAGGAGTTGCAGAAGAAAATGGTGGAGAGCTTTTGACATGGCAGAAGGAGGAGCAGGTGTTGAGAAAAGAGGAGTGATTCTGTGATAAAGTGAGGGAGATCAATTGACAGGGGGAGGGAAAGGGAGTTAAGGCAGTACGAGAGAAGGGTAGAGAGGGAAGAGGAGAGAGGAAAGGTGGTTTTGACAGAAAGATGGCAGGAAGGGAAGGGAGTTTTGATAGTGAGAAAAAAGGGTGATGGGGGAAGGAAGGTTCTATTGACAGGGAGAAGAGAGAAGTAAACAGTGATTACGAAAGAGGAAAAGGAGGAGGAAAAGGGGGAGTTTTCCACAATGAGAAATAAGGGTGATTGTGGAAGTGAGAATTTGTTGACAAGGGGAAAGGGAGAGCAGATGGGGGGGGGGGGTCTGTCAATGAGAGAGACAGGTGGAGGAGCACAAGGGGTGGAGAACGCCGTTATTTGAGGAAGGACCCCAAGGGATCGGGGTGATGTGTTGGTGGCAGTGGCGCTGTGATCGGTGATGGGATGCCGTAGTTTTCCTTCCAACTTGATGCTCGTCTGCTAGATGTTTTATTATCCTTAGTTTTTGTTTTTTTAGAATTTTAACATGGTTTTATTTTTGTTGCAAATACCCTTTAACTATTTCTTATCGATTCATACAACTTTGCTAACATTTGTCCTCTTATTTATATTCTTATTTTTATTGTTATTATTAGTATTATTACAAATGCAAAACACTAATATGGAAAACCAAACGAGGCTACACAACCCATACATAAGAGGTTCCAGCAGGACGGAGAACACGGCGGAAAAACAAGAACAGTAAAAAGAAACCTTAAGCTCAAATAAAAACATCTGAAAAACATTTACATACGCTTACAGCATAAATATTTAAATTCAACATACATTTACGTATATTTACAATACACCCTTACATTCTAGCCTATGTTATATTTGACACACGAACCTATTTCCTTATATCGTATCTTGCTGAACTTAAAAACTTATATATATATAATTCCGTGTTAAGTAAATTCTTCCTTGTACCACTTATACCACATACACTTACTGAAAATATTGTGTCTTAATCCCATATTTCTTTTGTTATTGTTATTTCTCGCTTTTCTTCGTTGTCTGTTTTTCCTGTCAGTTTATTCTGTATTGTTTTTTCCATTCTTCACTGTCTCCCCCGTTCTCTCCCTCACTATCTATACTCGACACAGTAGGAGGTAGCAAGGAACGTCACACACACACACACACACACACACACACACACACGCACAAATCCATCCATTTAGTACCACCACTCGGTCACACATACCCACACACATACGCACAAATCCATCCATTTAGTACCACCACTCGGTCACACATACCCACACATATCACTCACTTACAAATACGATCGTTATCATTTAATGTTATCATAAAGCTGGCATTAGGGCGTGGATTGTTTTCCATTACGATGTTCCGCGCGGCGTCCAGTTATCGTTTAACACTGTCGTTCCATTTTTAACGGGATTAAGCTAAGCTACCAAATTCTGGCTATTCACTCCACTCGCTGCGTAAGAACATTCGCGAGTATTTTGTTTTTCGATTCATCCACCTTAGCTGTAATATCAGGAGCTTTTTATATTGTTCTGGGTGTTATGGACGTGTGGTTAGGTTAGGTTATTTTAGGTTAAGTTAGGACATGACGTAAGGTTATCCTAAGGCCATAGGATACTCCCTTTCGCCTGTGCAGGATAATGGTCCACTTCACTCTTTTTCCACAGCAAAAAAAATTAATAAGTTTGCACGCGATAATGGCTTGTCTAACACATCCTCCGCCTTTACAAGCTTAACACTGCTTAAGAACATGGTTTTATAACACTCTTTCCCTCATCACATCTTACATCGATTTCAAGTTTTTATCGGATTATAGTTAATGTAAGACTTTATGAGTTTATCGCGTGAGATCTTAAGTGTGTGTGAGAGATTATAGCATATTTTACGTCAAAAAAGTCTTAATGAAATTATAGCTTTAGTAAGACTTACTTTACATCATATTAAGTCTTTATTAGGTAATAACTGTGTTAGACTTTATTTTATACCTACGTAAGCCTAGATGAGAGGGTGGATTATGACACTTCATCTTACATGGCATATTTAACCTTCTCTCAGAATTTTCCTCGGTATTATTCTCTGACTTGTATAGCTCTCCTGATAGCCTCAGATCTTATCATGCGTCACATCCAAACTTCCTGTGGCAGCTGAACTTGTGTCAAGAGTTGAGAACGTGCTGCATGTATCACACCCACCGTGCTGGAGCATGTGTGTCTGAGTTTTGCTCCTGTCATCCCTTGTTTGTGTATTGTCTCGCGAAGTTTTTCCTTTGAAAGTAAACCGACACGAGCTACAGGCACTGCACCACCCAGTCGTACCTTAGGAAAGGTTCACCCAACACAGTTTTTAGGACACTGTATATACAGGGCTATTGTATACCCCATGACCTAAATATTCAAAAGTTAAATTAGAATCTGTAAATGGCTGCCATAAGTCGGACTAGGAATTACAATTACTTGGGAGTGTGACTAACGTCGTCCTGCGTCACAGATCAACTCGCAATGGTATTCAGTTTTCGTCACCTCTTCGTCTTGTGTTATATTTTCTCTTCTGTTGGTATCGAACTTAAGCCTGCATGAGTGGTTGCACGTCAAGTAATATTGCATCACTGATTATCATGTATAAAGCACGCGACGGTGATGAATTACTTGAAATTATTAGGAAAGAATGTTCGTGTTTCATGCATTTCATAACACATTAATAACTACGTTTGCTTTATCGTTGAAAATTACGTGTTGCAATTTACCATAATGTTAGGTACACAAGATCTTATTGTTGACTCATGAATGTAATCAATAATAACATAAATTATTCAAAAGATAAGAATGTTTAAGGTACACCTTTAACAAGAGTCATATTAACAGAAGTTGGAAAAAGTGTGTGCAATAATTCATGACACAAGAAAATTGGCATAAGAATGAAAGATATTATGCAAAATACAAATCAAACTAAACATAAAAAATTATTTTTTATATCAAGTTAGTCATCACCTGATAACATACAGAACTTGCGAAAGTCATTATAATGTAAACTCTAACGAAATTCAAAGGAAACGAAATAAAAGTTGAGGGAAGAAGGACGATGAATTTTCCATGACGGGAGAGCATGTAGAATAATCTGAAAGAATGGTTGTAGTGAGGGTGACCCGTCAGCTGTTGAGGGACGAGGGATGTCATCATGAACTACATGTAATCGATCAGTCGAGAAACACCTCAGCAAAAACACAGCTAGTGAACGTGAAAGAGACAAATGGCTTGACGCTTCTACTGAGTCAAGAACAACGAAAGAGATAATTCAAAAACACTCTGACACCAAACGATGCAGGAAACATGAGGATATGATGGATAGATTTAGGATATTGAGGCTAGTTGAAGTGCAGTAGTCAGGTAGTCGACGATGCTGCTAGTGCGTCTTTATACCACCAGAATAATGAGGGGGGGGGGGGGGGGCAGAGGGGGTCCACAACACATTAAATATGAGACATCCCCCCCTCCACAGGTGACCTTTACACGACATCATGTATTCCTTGTGATGTAAATAGATGGACACTTAACATCGACACATATCATTTCCTGCAACAGTTTCCGGTAAGCTGTTTGAATGAATACCTTAGTCAGTAACATTAGGTGGGCACTGATACTGACTGGAATATTCCTCCGATACATACAGGATAACAGAGAAACTAATAATCTAAAATAATTTCATTTACATATAGAATGTAAATTAGAATAATACATGGAGTATATACCACAAAGAGATATATAAAAACCATCATTTTGATAATCACACGATGTATACTGCCTCTAGTGACGAGTGTAAGTTGTGGGTGACATGTCCACGCGGCAGGCAATACTATTTTAGTGCCACACATCATGCAACTCTTCCAATTACCTGAATAGGGAATATATATATATGACAAGCATACGTAGTGCTCGATTACAACAATGCACGGTAAATCCTCGATATATGGCCCATTATTCATTCTCAATCGCTCCATCCATCAGAGAGGGAATAGGTCAGTAGTGTTGTGTCCGAGTTCACCCTCCCCCCCTCCCACCCCCCACTTCCCCTACCCACCCTTTCTCGGACAACAGCAAACAGTCACGTTGTTACACAGACAGGGACTGTTAAAAAAAAAAACGATATTCAGTGCACATATAACTTTTCTCTCGACCCGGTTATGTCCCTTGTTCTTCCACCCACCCATCCTTCCTCTCTCCCTCTCTCCCTTCATCTCCTCTCCTCTCTTCCTCCACCCCCCCTTCTTCCTCCTCCCTCCCTCTCTTCCTCCATCTCCTCTCCCTCTCTTCCCTCATCCCTCCTCCCTGTCTTCTTCCTTCCCCCCCTCTCTCTCTTCCTCCATCCCTCCCTCCCCTCTCTTCTTCCCATCCCTCCCTCCTCCCTCTCTCCTCTATTCTTCCATCCCTCCCTCTCTTCTTCCATCCCTCCTCCTCTCTTCCCTCCCTCCCTCCTCCCTCCCTCTATTCTTCCATCCCTCCTCTCTTCTTCCACCCCTTCCTCCCCTCTCTTCCTCCTCCCTCCCTCTCTCTCATCCCTCCCTCCTTCCTCCCTCCCTCTATTCTTCCATCCCTCCCTCTCTTCTTCCATCCCTCCCTCCCTCTCTTCCTGGCCCTCGTGCGTCTCTTTACTCCCAGCCCCTGTGTCTGGTTGTCCGTCCCTTATCCGCTGTGCTTTGTTCCTCCAAGCCCTCTCTGTGATGCGTTCCTCCCTGGCTTTAGACATTAAGTTCCTCCCTGGATTTACACATTAAGTTCCTTACTGGCTTTAGACATTAAGTTCTTCCCTGCCTTTAGACATTAAGTTCTTCCCTGGCTTTAGACATTAAGTTCTTCCCTGGCTTTAGACATTAAGTTCCTCCCTGGCTTTAGACATTAAGTTCCTCCCTAGATTTACACATTAAGGTCCTTACTGGCTTTGGACGCCTGGTTCCTCGGCACATTGGGACTCTCCATTCCTCATTAGTGTCATGCGTCACTCTCCTCACCCATCCTCAAGGCTCGTTTCCCTCTGACCTCGTATAGATGATACTTTTCTCCCTCACCCTTTAAGGTCTCCGTTACCTGAAACTCCCTCCCTGCATTTTTTTCGTGTTTAAAGCTTGACCGTGTACACCCACTTCACTCTAGTCGCCTTCGTTCATGGTGAGACTGAGCTTCCTTCCCTCCCTGTCTCCATGTTTCTCACACTCAATCTCTCCCTTGTATGTCCTTGCTTTTTCTCTTTCTCTTCCTCTTCACTCTGATTTATATGCCCTTGCTGCTCCTCCTCCTCCTCCTCCTCCTCCTCCTTCTCCTCCTCCCTTTCTTCTTCTTCCTCCTCCTCCTCTTCCCTTACACGCTACCGATGACCCAGCGATAACAAGCGTTGCCTGAATGTCACAGTTCACCCGGATGAATAACTGGTAGGTTGTATGCAAGAAAAATGTATTCAGCAGCGCGTCTCTCCATATTTCTCCTCCCCGAATCTTCTCGCGAGGTTTGGACAACGTTTTCCCACGGTGCTATGTTAAGAGCACTTATGTCTGGTGAACGATTCTGGACTTTTTTCTCCCTTTTTCTCCAATCTGAATGTTATAGAATCCCCTCTTTTTTAATTCTGTTTATTTGTTTATATAAGGAATCGAATCATCCCATAAAATTATTCAACTTTTAATTATACCGTGAAAAACGTATTAAAACTATTATAATCTCGTTAACTTGGAATAAAACAAGATTAATTTTAGGTCATGACTTTTGACCTTGCTCTCTGAACCAACTTTACCAATATCAAGTAATTTCTTTCATGGCCGACATCCAAACTATTTGCCAAGTTACGAGTAAAAAAGAAAAAATGAGTCAAGCAATTTTGAGAAATAGTTCATCCATAGTTAAAGTATTCCCACTTTTTTGTTTAACTAAACTGTTGATCTGCATTTTTAACAAATGCTTTGCATGCCTTGATAGAAGTGTTTGTATGTTGACACACACACACACACACACACACACACACACATTGAATAGCTAATCCGATTTTGATTACATGTATTAGGCGAGTTGGGACCAATCAAGGGAGAGAACCCTCAGTCTTAATAAAAAATAAGTGAGAGAGGTCAGGGTCATCCACCAAGGACAAGTCTGTATGCAGGTTGACGGGAACGGAGAAGTTTGTTGAGTGAAAGAGTGAGCTGCAAACACATATTAAGAGTTACGAAATGTCTTATCTATTCCCGGGTTTTTACTTTATATTAAACACACACACACACACACACACACATATATATATATTGATACACTGTAGTTGTATTAATAGTCCTGTCACTGAGAAGGTGTGATGTAATTCAGTATATTTCGTCTCTGAGAATGTTCATTTAGAGAAACACCCCTTTATGGACATAGCTTTACTGAATATCAATCGTAATAACATGTTAACCAATATGTGCATTTGCTATTGAGTTTCCACAGTGAGAAACAAGACATGTAAAGGCGCATTAATAACATGATTGTTCAATAAGTTTCGTGTAACCTTAACCCTAATGTTCCCAACCAGCAGTTTACCTCAATTATCAAATTTTTGTGTCAATTTAAAACACTTTTTATATCAAATAATTAATCAATATGTCATTTGCTAATTATGGTATCATAATTTGGTGGTAAGTATGTAATTATATTTAAATTATTCATAATTTACAACTCTTTATCGAGCAGTGGCATCTTTAACAACATTCTTAAGTAACCAACATCATTTATACATATCCGAGACACACATTGCTACTCATTGTTGGGATCCACTGATAGTAGAAACGAACTGTTTATGTATCTTCGTATTTTATAAAATGAATACAAAATTACAACAATCTCAAACGAATAAATATATGTGAATTAATATAGCCCTTATGTGTAAAACAACATGTATTATTATATTATATTTTTTTTAGGTATAAAGAGAAAAATGACAGATGCATCCAATTCGAACTGATAAACAGTGAAAAATCCACGGTACGATGACTAACATAGGACGTAACTAAGACCCACATACAATGGAGAGGCGGAAAAGGCCACTTATCCCGTGACGAGGCGCAGCTCAACTGAGTGTGTGGTCTGGGTGTCTGTGTGCGTGAGTGAGTGAGTGGGTGATTATTTATCTGTATTTGAGCCACCGGAGAAACCCTTTATAAATATATTGATATATATATATGCTCTAAACTCCTGGCTGGCTGGCTGAAGGAGCAGCAGCCAAAAAGCGCTCTATCGTGAGGTGTGAACCCATGGTGCTAAGTGCTGCTGGCCAGATGGGACCAAGTCTGCACCACCCTCTACTGCTTCTTGTGGCGGGTGAGTACCAATCCATGTTAACCTTCTGTCTCTCTTTGTAGAGTTAGGAATATTATTTACGGTCTTCTTCATGAGTAAGTTATGCTATTTAGTGTCTTCTTCATGAGAAAGTTATGCTATTTAGTGTCTTCTTCATGAGTAAGTTATGCTATTTAGTGTCTTCTTCATGAGTAAGTTATGCTATTTAGTGTCTTCTTCATGAGAAAGTTATGCTATTTAGTGTCTTCTTCATGAGTAAGTTATGCTATTTAGTATCTTCTTCATGAGAAAGTTATGCTATTTAGTGTCTTCTTCATGAGTAAGTTATGCTATTTAGTGTCTTCTTCATGAGTAAGTTATGCTATTGAGTATGTTCTTCATGAGAAAGTATTTTTAGTGAAATTAATGACATTTTCATTATATTATGTATATGTATTTTGATGGCATAATAAGGTAATTTTGCAATATGTATTCTTGTATTAACAAAGCAATCTCCTCTACTGTACCCTGATGGTACAGTGACGTAATTCTATTATATATTTACTCTAAGAGGAATTTGTAGTTTCGTCTTATAGAAATAATTTGGTGTGTGTGTGTGTGTGTGTGTGTGTGTGTGTGTGTGTGTGTGTGTGTGTGTGTGTGTGTGTGTGTGTGTGTGTGTGTGTGGATATTTTCCAAGTTTATGGGGTCATGGATAATCTGAATATTATCTTTGTTCTCTTTTTCTTTTTCTCCTACCTATTTTGTTGTTTTTTATTCTTTTTCTTCATCTCTCTCTCACTGTTATCTTTTCCTCTTCGTTATTCTTTTAAGTCCTTTTTACTTGTCTCAATTTCCTTTCGCTCTCTATATCAATTCTTCACTTCGTACTCTGTTTTTTATAGTGAGTCTCTTTTTACGCTATAAAATGAATCAGAAGGGTGAGGCAGCGATAGCAATAGGACCCTCGACCCTTGGATTTTACTATGTGGGCTCTCTCTCTCTTTCCTCTCTCTCTTTCTTTTTTTCCTCTCTTTTCCGGTTGGTTGCTCTCCTTCTCCTTTCTTTGTTTTCCTTTATTTGATTGGTTTCTCTCTCTCTCTCTCTCTCTCTCTCTCTCTCTCTCTCTCTCTCTCTCTCTCTCTCTCTCCGGTCCAGTCATTATCACCCACGTCACATCCGCTCCACAGCCAGGCAAGTTACTGCGGTTGACGAACTCCGCTTGTCAACTTGGGAATTTCAGAAAAAATTGCCTCTATGGTAACAACAAACAAGTGCCTAGTCTTCTTCTTCTTCTTCTTCTTCTTCTTCTTCTTCTTATTCTTCTTCCATTATTTTTCCTAACTCTCCTTTTATCTTTCTTGTTTTCCCTTATTTCCATTAGTCTGGGCAGTGATTCCAGGATTACATGTCGTTATTGTGAATATAAAAAGATTGAACGAGAATTAATTGACACATTACTATTTATACAGGAAAATATAAATGTGTCAGTTATTTCTCACCCGCCCTGTACAACTGTTATCATGTGTGTTTACGAGAGGAAGACGTCAATGTGTTATTAGTTCGTGACATTTCCTTTATCCGCACAAGGTAAACATATCATAAGAGCAATTGCTAATGGACAGGTGGTGATATATATTTATTTTAGAATATGGCACATAACAGAAGTGAATAGATGAACGCGCAACTACACGTAATAAAAAACACTAAATACATTTGCACTTGCATTAATTCGTTTACAAATATCTACAGATTCGCGAGAAAGAGAGAAAAGGAGAGAAAAAGAAAGACAAAGAGAGAGAAAAGAGAAAAAACAAAAATAGAACTTGTCTGCCGCAGGAGGTAATTGTGTTACAGCTGCACCAGACACAGCCGTCGCTCATAGTTGTCTATCCTTAACTGTACTGCCCTAGCACGCCACTGTAGCAGCGCTAGAATTATGTATCTTAGAAGCGTATGTGCTCTAGACTTCCTGATCCCCTACTCACTCCCAGCTTCCTTGGTCATCTTCCCTCTTACTGCATAACATATTCCTGGACGGCAACCCTGACAATGCTGTTTACAAAGAGGTGTCAAGTCGACTATTCATGAATTCCATCTGCTTTGATATCATAATACTCTTGAAATCTGTAGTAGTATTATTTCCGAAAATTTGTATTTTATTACTCGGGGGTATTTATGTAATTTCTGTATGGATGGTCTATCTGTCACATCTGTAATCCTGATACCCCACTTCTCTCACTTTCATTAATCAAACCTTCCGGTGTTAATATATACGAGACCTGGTTATCAACTTTATGTAACATCTAATTAACGTCGAAAGCAATAATACCTGCAGCCGAATTCTTAACTACAGTATAGTGAAGAGTAAGTTTTCCTTGGTTATTAAAAGGAATTTATTGTCTGGTGCAGAAAGTGATCTGTGACCGATGGAACTAACATATTGAAAGGGTTAAATCATCGTCCTCAAAGAGTTAATTACACGCTTTAGCCGTAGCAACTACTTAACACGTTAAACCCTCAACAACAACAACAACACAGACACTTTGAATGATTTTATTATATGCTGTTAATCATCCTAATAATGATTGATACTACCAGACGTTGTGAATAATAATACCAGACGCTGTTTTAAAATCCTCAAGACTAAAACAATTAACAAAATACTTCATACTCTCCATTAAATCAGTATATATCACAGGGTAATATACACACACAATATCATATAAATTACGTATACAACATACAGAGTGACACATAAGTCGCTTTACTGAAAACAATGTAATAACTATCACTAGGTAAAGTGATTCCTGTGCCACCCTGTACTGTATATAGCGTGAAGGGAAGCTCTAACTTGGTGCTTCGTAAGGCATTATGAACAGGTATGGAAATGGAAAAGAGATATGAATGAATTTAAAAAAAATAGTAATAATCCATGAAACAGAGAGAGAGAGAGAGAGAGAGAGAGAGGGTGGGATGAAGATAATAAAGTAAGAATGATAGAAACAGAAAGGAAAAGAGAGGAGAAAAGAAAGAGAATGAAATAAAGGAGGCATTATGAGAGATAACAGGCAGAGAAAGAACACAACAGGCAGGGCTCCTATCCGCCACCACCCGGGTATGGGCGTGGCCGAGGTTATAAAGTTGGCGAGTGAAGGGCGAAGAGGCAGCCACCCACACTACTACCTTCACTACTGCCTGACTCAGCACGCCACTCTCCCTCTTTCACTCCCTCATTACAACCTACACCTTCCTTCTTCCTTCTCTCCCTCACTACATCCTGCACCTTCCTTCCGCCTTCTCTCCCTCACTACATTCTACAACCTTCCTCCCTCCCTCTCTACCTCACTACATCCTGCACCTTCCTTCCCTCTTTGCCATCCTACACCTTCGTCCCTCCTTCTCTTCCTCTTTAAAAGCCTGAATCTCCTTCCCTCCTTCACTATCTCACTAAATCCATCACATTAATCCCATATTTTCTCTCTCACTACAACATCAACCTCCCTCTCTCCCTCCCTCTCTCCCTCCCTCCCTCACTCCCTCCCTCCCTCACTCCCTACTTCCAGCACCTCACTTCCTCACCTGTTGTTTTCGTATCGTCACTGTGTTGAGAGAGAGAGAGAGAGAGAGAGAGAGAGAGAGAGAGAGAGAGAGAGAGAGAGAGAGAGTATCCACTTCATCCACACTTGTATCCACTCGTTTTGTTGTCTCTCAAGGACAGGGATATTTCCGTATATTTGTGAAGATATATAAAAGATTAAAGCCACCAACTACGTCATCTTACTCTATCTCCAAGATCTGTGGTTATCCGATTTTCTTTCCCACATAAACCCTTATCACTCGGCCTCAATATGTGGACATTTGCCGTGTCATCTCTTCCCTGTCCTCATAGACATGTTTCTTCTCGTCCTTCTTTATTGTATATCTTTATCTCTGTTTTCTCTATATAGACATTTGCTCCACACCCCTAGTTGTTCATTGTTGCTCCTCCTCCCTACGTCATCATTCACTCTCCCTCCTCCTTCCTGTTATACAAACACAGGTTCCCCTCCTTCTGTAAATAGTCGTCCCTGCTAGAGTAACCCTTTGCTATATATTACTAACACCTATTTGCTCTATCACCGTCGTCTTGGCATGGTAAAGAACACGAGGTATTATATTACACGTCCCTCTGATATACGAGTCATCTCTCTCTCTCTCTCTCTCTCTCTCTCTCTCTCTCTCTCTCTCTCTCTCTCTCTCTCTCTCTCTCCTGTGTTAATAAAATTTTTGTAGAAAGGTACAGCTCATTTTATAGTTGGATAATTACATATAATTTGTCATCAATCTTGCGGAGTTGAGGTCCTGTGGGCATTGTTGGAGGGTGTAATTTGAGATAATAACACAGTGATCCGGGTAACACTCGCGAGTTTAATGGCTGGAAGGGTGGAACACACACGGGCATAATTTTTGCTTAATGTACCGGTGGAATAGTTTTTTTCCTTACGTGGGCAGGTAACGTGAGGTACATAAAGACACGCAAAAACACTACAGTATGTTCCCCCTGTCGGACATAAATCATGGGTGATGTGCAGCTTCTTTAGATTTGAAAAAGGTGAGAAAAAAGACGTATTCTCGGACTATAAATACTTGTGCTACAGGCAAAGGCGTAAACACTTTTTCACTCATTCTTGGCACTGCTTCTTCACAATTGTTGGCAACAATAGCCAGCGAGAAAAAGAATTATGTCGAGGAGTTTTTTGTCGTTCTTCAGTTCTATCCTTGTATTATATTCTTTGTTTATATAAGCAGCAGCCATTAAAATGCTTGTCACACGCGTCATGTCACCACTTGTTCGTGACCTGCATTGGCTTACTGTACATATCCCTTTAAAAATAATGAGATCCATAAAATAAAAGTAAACATGAATTGGCTGTGTGTAAAGAGCGGAATACGCCATTATGACATCCTTTATTTCCTCTTTCCACATGATTTTCAGCTTGATTTATATTCTGTTATTTTCCGAGGTAGCAGTACACGTTTCACCAAGAGGTTGGATGCTTACTTGATTTTTGGCTGCGCTTACCCAGGCCTATGTCGGTCTTACCTGACTGGCGAACCCACTCAGATAATTTTCTTCCACCACCGCTCACGCAGTGCTTCCTGTGTACGATTATTGCTCACGCCAAACGCAGCTTGGGCCAGTTCATGGTGCCTCTTTTCTTTATTTCATGGAAATTCTTTTATTTAAAATAAAAACAAAGTGTTTATTCCTTCACAAGCGCACACACACACACACACACACACACACACACACACACACACACACACACACACACACTTTTCTTGTTTTTATTTCCTAGTGGTTATCTGCCAATCATGTACAAATATAATAACTCCGGTCATTCACGCTCACCGCTGCATCTTGACTTTTGCGTGCTCAGAACATCCAGGTTCCTCTCCATCCAAAGTTTCAGTCACATTCTTTTTCCTATCAATCTGATTATATCCACGCACATTCAAACACGCCCATCTTATCTTTTTATCTTCTTATATTTTTGATACTGGGTACATGGAGTCGAGGCGACCAGCCCCTCGCTCCTGGAATGGAGAGGGAGGGAAAAAATATATCAAGTACTTAGCAAGTTTATATATATATATATATATATATATATATATATATATATATATATATATATATATATATATATATATATATATATATATATATATATATATATATATATATATGTGTGTGTGTGTGTGTGTGTGTGTGTGTGTGTATATGTAATAATTAAAGGTTTATTGAAAGAGCTTGGCAGCCAGAAGGCTGAAAATATACAGTTACATATTTGGGGAATGGGTTACGAATTACAAATAATATACAAGTAACATGAGTGTGTGTGTGTGTGTGTGTGTGTATCTCGTGATAATTGTTTTTCTTTGCGTTTCTCTCCATCAGAGCAGAATTCCCTAGTCTTGAATCATGTGAGCTCTCATTAGACTGGGTCCCCACCTACCTTTCCAAGCCAAATTCAGCAAAATCTTTTCCTGTGTGGTTGAGAAAATAATGAGGCCAGCAACCGTCGTGACATGTGGGGAATTGACTGTCTAATGCATAAACAAACTTTCCAAGACAGCAGTTCCGACTGACTTTCTAATCACGGGTGAAGTCGGAGGCAACGGACCAGGAGAGCCTCGAGTTAGGGGATTTTTGAGGTCGTGATCGAGCAACCAAAATCTCCTTCGCTCTTGATGAATAGTTAATTTGATATGCAGTCTACTTCATATATTTTTAATTATCATCATCATCATTATTATCATCATCATCATCATCACCATTATCTTCCTGTGTAATAATTCTACTGGTGGTTAGAGATCTCCCCCTTGAGTTTCCAGGCATGTAAAAAAAAAAAAAAAAACACCATCAAAGATTTATGTCTGGTTGAAGTTGTCTTTTTTGTCAGCATCAGGAATTTATGGGGTAATATTATCAGTTCAAGCAATGAATTCCGACTCTGGATATGCTACCGTCCGCGAGAGCGTGTGTTCTTTCTCTCTGCCATTATCTTTGTATTTGCCTACCTAACTATTTAACTTATCTATCTCTTTATATATACCTAAATTATTACACACACACACACACACACACACAGAAAATCTCTCTCTCTCTCTCTCTCTCTCTCTCTCTCTCTCTCTCTCTCTCTCTCTCTCTCTCTCTCTCTCACGCACACACACACACACACCAATAACCGAACTAATTTGAACAACTAGTCCGCTGCTGTACGGTCAAGTATCCCTCTAGAAACCCATCGCTTGGCGTCGTCTGCCTCTTGTACTAGATGCATCGTTGTTTTTAACCCAACCCCTTGACGCCTGGCTTATGTTTTTAGATGATGACATTATCAGAGGTGACTGGCTCGGCTCGACACCCGAATGAGTCTTCCTTGGCTAACGACACGACTTCAGAGATTAGGCAAATTTCAGAAGAGGGGTAGGGGAGGAGGAGGAGGGAGGCAAGCAGGCAGTTCCTCGGCTTATCTGGCCTACTTCGTTAGAGGTTGACTACACACTAAGCGCTCCCTTTCTTTGCTACTGAATAAGTGTAAATATAATATCGCGGGGGAGGCTCTCGGTTAATGGGTGGATGTGCGTGGGTCGTTCGCTCTAGTGATTACAGGGGGATTTTCTTCAAAGAATGGTATTTTGAGGTGAGGATTTTAAGCGCTCCGTGCTTGAGGATAGTAATTTCACCTACCCTATATATTGGGCTATATTCTTTAACGTGAGCTTGATACGCTTGCTGATTATGGGAATATGTATCAGTGTGGGAAGGGGGGGGGGGAGAGTTAGTGGATTGCTTGGTATGTATACACACACACACACACACACACACACACAGACACACACACACACACACACACACACACACACACTCACACACACACACACACACACACACACACACACACACACACACACACACACACACAGACACACACACACACACACACACACACACACACACACACACTCACACACACACACACACACACACACACACACACACACACACACACACACACACATTACACACACACACACACACACACACACACACACACACACACACTCACACACACACACACACACACACACACACAGTGCACACACACACACACACACACACACACACACACACTCACACACACACACACACACACACACTCACACACACACACACACACACACACACAGCTGCATGTTACAAGATTTACCAAAAGTTTAAAAGAAGAGATTATATTTTTCTTGCTTTAGCTAGCTCGATATTTCTCTCTTTCTTTCCCTCTCAATCTCTTAGTTTCTCAATGTCACACTCTCCTTTCTTTATCTGCCATTCTGTTTCTGTCTTTTCTAATCACCCCTCTTTTCCATTTCTTTTCTCCTTTCTTTTCTTGCAGTTGTCTCATTTTGCCTCAATCACACACACACACACACACACACACACACACACACACACACACACACACACACACACACACACACACACACACACACACACACACACACACACACACACACACACACACACACACACACACACTCTCTCTCTCTCTCTCTCTCTCTCTCTCTCTCTCTCTCTCTCTCTCTCTCTCTCTCTCTCTCTCTCTCTCTCTCTCTCTCTTTGCCTTTGTTTCGTAACGTCTTATTTCCCTTCCCTCAATCTCTCTCTCTCACTCTCTCTCTCCCACCCCCTCCTCTCTCTCTAATGACTGCCGAACCCAATTCACATTTCAAAAGATTTAAGTTCACGAGCATCGGAAGAATGCAATTTAGCTCATAATTCTCTGGTTTCTTAAATGGGTCTTGTGAATTATCGTCTCTCCTCTACGACTTGTTCTTATAGTCTGAGATGAACATTTTGTCGGAGGCTGTAAAGTTATCTGGCAACTGAATGGCGGGGACGTGAAGGTGGTTGAAATAGCTTTGATGTAACTTGCCTGACTGATTGTATGTCTGTCATATGGTCGCCTGTTTATCCAACTGTCTATTAATGTCAATGTCCTTTACTGTATCCGTCTGTTATTTGTCTGTTCATATAAAAAAAAAAAAAAAAAAAATATATATATATATATATATATATATATATATATATATATATATATATATATATATATATATATATATATATATATATATATATATATATATATATATATATATGTAATTTTGTTTGTTTGATTTATCAAGAAAACAGATAAAAAGAAAAAAACAGAAATTATCGCTACTTGGACAAAATCCATAAAGATCATGTCATAAGAGTTAAGGAATAACTTTTGCTATCCTTTAACAGAACTGTGTTTGTTTAGTCAAATTTACTTGTGAACTTATGATGCCCTTCACTGCCTTAACCCAAATTTACCTAAATTAGGGAAGGGGTGATCAATGTTGGTTAATGCCATTGATAATAATCAGCTCGAATTTCCTGACAAAAATTATCTTACTTTGAAATTATTGCTTTCTCCCAATTATCTCGACTACGAATGATTGTACAGGTATATATGTATATGTGTATAAAAAAAAAACTTTTTTTTTAAGCAAATATCACGGCAAAAAACATAATATCTTTCTGCTCCCAGACACTGATAAGGTATAATACATCACTGGGAGCCACGAGGACCAGATCAACTGAAGCTGGTAAAAGAGGCTTACAGTACGGGATAAATACTAGGACGAAAGGTTACCAAATGTTTATCAGTAAGAAATGCTACTTTATATCATTCCTAGGCTATGAAAGATGTAATGTAGAAACATAATTTAGATAACAAAGATATAATTTGGTTGTACGTTTTGTAAATTAATAAAAAAAGTATATATGACGAAAGAATAGTGACAATTTTATCTAGTAAAGCTTTTGAAACTTATGAAAGGAAGTGTTCAAAAGCGAGTAGCTAAGTAAACAAACATATATTATTTGCCACAACCTTTGCCTTTTATGTGGTTACAGAAGAAAATCTCAGTAAGTATGATGAACGAGAAGCTACAATATTTTGGAAAACATTTATAAAAACTGATATACTCATTAAGATTAATTCCCTAATCAAAGTGTAATCCAAGTATCTTTTGGCATTAACACAGTCATCAGAGGTAACAGGTGAGAATTGTCTACAAATTGTTTCGTCAGGAAGGTTATCAGACAACTTGGGGTTTGTCTCTCGGCCATCCAAGTGCAGCCAGCGAGGTTCCGGCCCTCTCCCTGGTGTGCGCTGAACCGGAAAATGCCACTGTTTGGACAGCATTCAGAGGCTTTCAATACATCACGTCTTAGCAGTCGGTCTTACACAAACTTACATCTTAGTAGTCAGTTTTCTCAAGTACCTTCAGAAGTACAGAGGTTCTTTAGGTCTTCTTATAATAGTTCTTGGGATATGTCTTCAAGAATAAAGACCAAGATACTGAGGGAAGCGAAGGCTCCGTGTACTGACTGATGCCCCAGATAAGATGACACACACACACACACATACACACACACACATATACACACACACACACACACACACACACACACACACACACACACACACACACACACACACACACACACAGCTATCAGTGAACGTTATTACAAAAGCATTCATGTACGACTAACCAGTGACTAATGTACATTGATGACACTGATGTAGAAAAAAATATATATGAACCAGAATTATTATTTTTATATCTCTTTGATGACAGAGGTGTGATTGAACTCTTTCATCTGTTTTTTCATCCAACCATTGATGTAAAATTGATTCCCTGAATGAAAGAGACGAATATCTTTTATGTTTGGTTTTGTTCTTTGCTGCTCTTCTTCTCTTACGTAAATGAAATGACATACTCATATATTATATATATATATATATATATATATATATATATATATATATATATATATATATATATATATATATATATATATATATATATATATATATATATATATATATATGTGTGTGTGTGTGTGTGTGTGCGTGCGTGTGTGAAGGGGGGGGTGTTAATATCATACTCTCTTTTATTTAGTTGATACAACGAGCTAAGACGATTGAAACAAATTCGTCGAAAGAAAGTATATTTTAGTTAAAAGATTCGCCACGGAGTAAATTGGACTCAGGCAGTAACTTGTGGTTCTCCAGCTTCGTCAGTCTAAGTTATGGTTGATCTTTGAGGCTGTAAACTTTTATAGCAAACAGACTGACTCGACGTTGGACGGATTCCACCGCTGGGAGGACCTCCTTTAGAATCAAGCCATAACGAAAAACCGTAAAGTTATGGTTGATAAATCATAAAACCGTCAGGATAAAGATGAAATGCTGGAGGGGCTGCATCGTTGTGTATCCCTTAACAAAACATCCACTTGTCTTGATTCCGGTGCCATCACGACACAGATCGATTATGCTCTCTCCTTCACTACCTCTCCCCAACCATCCCCCGCCATAACTCACTTGTTTTTTTTTTTTATACAAGTGAGTTATCTCGGCATCAAGCATCGTAAAAGGGGGGAAGGAAGAAAGGAAGGAAGCAAAGAAGGAAGGAAGGAAACGTCAGATCAATATGAACCCGGTATCGCGAGGAAGCCTTGTTTCTCACGGCGTCAAATAGTCGCTTTGAAGCTTCTTGGTCCACTGATCACCCGATATCATCTGTCCACCTCTCAAAGGAAAGCTTCACTATGTTTATTATTAACTTGTCAGTGGTCCCCTGTATCTGATATTTCCGGGAATATTGTGTGATATTGCTGTATATTTTAGTAATTTCGTTTATGATCGTGTGTGTGTGTGTGTGTGTGTGTGTGTGTGTGTGTGTGTGTGTGTGTGTTTATTTACGGTGCTTACGTTTGTATTCCTATGTTCCTCTTTGATCTTTGTCTCCATGCAGGAATGCACTGCTCTGTATATGTCCGTACGGATGATTACACTCCTTTCTTGTATTCTTCCGATGTATATATATATACTCACTAGTGTGTGCATGTATGCGATGTATTTTCATATTTTTATTTTGTATGTAAACAATCAAAATAATTTTCATTTCCATTAATGCCCAACAAAAATTTAATTTATATTCACTTCCACTAATTTCCAGAAATAATCTAATTTATATTGTTTCGTGATTTTCTAACATGAATTGATTTGATTTTCAGTTTAATGAGTTCCTAGCAATAAATATAATACATTTTACTTCACAAATTCCCAAAAAAAGAATTTAATATATTTCAGGTTAATTAATACCCAACAAGAGATGAACTTATACACTGAGTAATTTCTTCACACTCTTAAGCACACACACACACACACACACACACACACACACACACACACACACACACACACACACACACACACACACACACAGTCATTCTTTTTGTTTTACCTCACCTCTTTTTTACGGTTATTTCTTCCTGATTCTCTCTCTGTCTATCTTCATCATTATGTGTGTCTGTCTTTATGTATTAATGCGGTTTTCTGTCGGCCTCTCATTCTCTCTCTCTTTTCCTACATTTCCTCACTTTCTTTCCCTTACATTATGTTTATAATTAATAATTTCGTCTGTCTGTTTGTCTTTTTGTTTCTCACCTTACCTATTTACCCATTGCCCACTACCCATCATCATCTGGGGAGTCTTTGTACATTATAGAAGCCGTTTGTATTCTTCCCTGACGTAGTGTTCACGTGTCTAAGTGCAGAATTCTCAACAAGTCGTGGGATTTTTTTTTCCGCTAAGAATATGAAAATACACATGTTTCAGAGCTATTATTAAAAGGTTCGTAAGTTTAACAATTTCTTCCTAACTACTAAGGTGGAAGCACATTTATCATAGAGTCCTAAATTAAACCTTTTCTCCCCCCCCCCCCTAACTAGCAATATCTGAACTCTAATTAACCATTCTCAAGGAGTTGCAGGTTATATTTCTCTCCTTAACTAAGTCATGTATTTTATAATATTTCCAGTTAAGGGAGAAAAAACCCCCAACAACTAAACTTACGATACCTTGAGAATCTTAAAGCAAGGAGATGGAGGTGCGTGATGGTACGACTAGCGACCTCACCACCTGCTGTAGAATTTATCTCCTCCGCCTCTGCCTCCTCCTCTTTCTCTTCCACCTCCTACTACCCTTCCTCCTTCACGTGGAATTTCATCCTATTTTCCTCTTTTCTTGCTCGGAATTATCTCATTTTATTTTCCTGCTTCTTTTGAGATTTTCCTTTCGTTCTTTTCTTGTTGGGTTGTATCACTTCCCCTTTCTCCTTTTCTCGTGTCTGGCCCCCTTCCTTCCAACCCCATTCACAATTCCCTTCTTCCCGTGAAATTTCCTCCCCTTTCCCTTTCTATCTCCTTTCTTACCACATAATAACCCCCATTCCTCTTCAAACGCCCTTCTTCTCCATCTCCCTTCTTCTTCTGTGTGAACCCCCCCACCTCCATTTTCTTTCTTCCTTTGTAAGACCTTTCTGCTTCCTTCCTGCCTAATGCGGCTTCCTTCCTGAGTCTTCCTGTATTCCTTCCTTCCTCACGAGACCTCCGCCTTCCCCTCCATCTTCATGCCTCGCCTACAATTTCCCTCCTACACCAGATTTAAGCAAATAATATTCCGGTTTAAGTGTGGCAGATTCCGGTTTAAGCGAGTTATATTCCTATATAAGCGAGTTATTAAAAAGTATGAGAAAGGCTTTAGCGTTTTTCGTTAATTCGCTTCTGATAATCATAAATCTATCACCAAATATTCTTAGTTTTTTTTTCACTCTATGATGTATCACGTTCTAAATTAAACTCGTAAGTGGACAGGGCTCTGAAGACGAGGGAACCCGCGGAGTAAAAATAAATACAAGAAATAAGTAAACGAAGTAAACCATTATAAAAACATATGATAGGAATATAAAATTAATTACAAATTATTCGGTACTATGTAATACAATTTGAGTTTCTCTCGCGATGCTCAATTGTTTACTTTATGACGTCATTTCGGCAGCGAGATCGTCCACACAACTAAGGTAAATGTAAACAGCATGCAAGCTTTATCCTTACTGGTATCAGCACGATTCGGAGATTAAAAATATAACAGTAATTAAATTATGTCTAGGTTTACCAGGTACGGACCGTTCTTATTTGTATAAAATAATTCGTTTCTGCTATAATAATCAGACAGATTCGTGTATTTTTTTCATCGTGCTTTTCCCCGTAATTTTCACGCTTAACACTTTACCATAAGATTCGTACATGGTGCCTAATTTTTGTTCATGAATCAGTCTATAGTGGATTTGACACACACAAATCTATCTATCCATATATATATATATATATATATATATATATATATATATATATATATAAATCACTGTAGGTGCGCGTGATCTAGGTATATGCTGATAACCACAAGGAAAGAAGAAAACACGAAGTTCCCAAGCGCTTTCGTGTAATTGACATCTTCAGGGGTGAGTACAGACTAGAGAGAGTAATACAAATCAAGGTGTATATATACAGAGGAGGGTGAGACCAGGTCCACAATGGTCAGGTATTAGGTAATGACCCTACTAATCTTTAAATAGCACACAACGGTTGGTGGTCAGGTCAGATGGTCAAGTGACCCGGCCTTCTCACCTGATCACAAATCTTCTTAATTACAAAATTGTCCAGCTTGTACATGCCGTTACTCAAATTCATGTTGAATGCTTCGGTATGTTTAATAAGGCTAGATTCTATGATGTTCCTACTGTCAATTGACTTACATGGTAATATTGAGGAGGCATTATCCCAGTCAATGCAATGCTTGTTATCCCTCAAATGAACAAACAGAGCATTGGATTCCTGGCCTGTCCTAACACTGTATTTGTGTTGTTTAATTCTAGTTGCAAGATCTTTACCTGTCTGGCCTAAGTAAAACATATTACATTCCTTGCAAGGAACTTTATAAATGCAACCAATTGTGTTGTTGGGGGAGTTCTTGATTAACATTTGTTTAACAGTGCATGAGTTTTTAAATGCCACATTGACGTTCCAGGTTTTTAGCTGTGCAGGAATGTGTGAGAAATTGCATTGACTGGGATATTCTGGGAATTGTTTGTATCCGCGGTGGCTGCTCTGGGGGGCCTATCATACGTGGCGGTTCAAAAATGGCAAGTGGATCACGACATATTTAAGATACACACACACAGCTACCAAACAGGGAGGTACTACCGCCTGGGAAGATATTGGAAGCATAATGTGTTGTCTAATGGTAGACCCTGCTGCCATATGGCATCACGAAAATTGTGACCAAGTCCCAGGTTGCTGATCTGACTTTCTGCCTCATTTACACACATTTGCAGGGTCTCAATTGTTTCTCTTACTTGGACAACACAACATCTATAATCGTTATTTTTGTTTATTTATGCCTATTATCATTATTATTATTATTATTATTTATTACATTTCCGCCCCTCTAGGGCCTGATGTGGATCAGTGACCTGTGCCCGAGTGGGCAAATGCCCGTAAAAAAATAAAAATAAAAATAAAATTATATATATATATATACACACATATATATATATATATATATATATATATATATATATATATATATATATATATATATATATATATATATATATATATATATATATATATATATATATATATATATCTTGACACAGAAAGGAAGCTGTACTTTATTCAAGACATCTTGAATAAAGACGAATAAGGTACTTTGCTTCCATCTTCATTTTATCAAGATTTATCTTATCCACGTTTTCATTGTGGATTTACATGAAATATATATATATATATATATATATATATATATATATATATATATATATATATATATATATTATTATTATTATTATTATTATTATTATTATTACTATTATTATTATTATTATTATTGACGGTATATTGCAAAATATAGCGGCCAAATTTCCTCCAATATATAGTCAACAGAGATGATGAAAGTTACCTAATTGGGAATGGATTACTTGAATGAAAATAATGTACAGGTGACGTAAGTAGTGTGTGTGTGTCTATGTGTGTGTGTTCTTGGAAGAGGTAGGCCGCAGCTGTGAGGGTTTTATTAAATCTGGCAGAATGATACAATACAGAATGCGACGCTGATGTATTGATCAGGGCAGAGTAGGTCAGAGGTGAAGGTGACCACCACCACCACAACAATCGGTCACCACTTGGTATGAGGCCACCTACTACCATCTGCGACCATCGTTACCTAACACCTAACACCACCTGCCATCACTACTAGCACCTTTAATCTCCAGGTGCCACCACAATCTCCACCTACAACCAAAACATGTCATCATTTATCACCACCTTATGTCCACACACACACACACACACACACACACACACACACACACACATATATACTCTTGTAACTCCGTAACTTAGATGTTAGAGTGTTTGGTTCTCAAAGGGTAATGATCAAGGGGGTCGGTGGCTGCCGCGATGTAGGTTTAGGTGATCTCCTTGTGCACTCAGCGATAAATGAGTACACTATCGGAAGCTGGAACAACGCTTCAATGAAGTCGTGGATCATCACTTGCTTGGCCATAGTTGGGAAACGCTTGTATATGTATCATAAAATTGCATGTATACTGTATGTGTCACTGTTTTATGAAAGTTTTCCTTATCTGTATGTATATGTACTACAATTCGTTATGGGGTTGAGGGATGAAGTAATTTTACTTTCTGAGTTTCTGATTATCTTTGTATTTCTGTTATTACATCTCAATACTCATTATTTCTTCACCTTGATTACACCATTCCCTGAAATTAAGTCTTTTATCCTACCTGTGTTTCCTCATTGCATCCCTTCCTCATTCTCATTCTCGGTCATTATCTTGCTTTCATTTTCTTTCTCGCTTTCCCCCTGCTATTTCCACCATTCTCTCATTTCTCATTTACGTTTTCTTTTGAGGTATGTCTTTCTCTCCTCCAATTAACCCTCTTACATTATTTTCTTACTTCAACACATATAAACGCTTTTTCATCTCTTCCTTTGCTTTCTCTCTTCCTTTATTGGATATTCTCTCTAATTCTCTCTGTTTTTGTCTTAATCCTTTTGCCGCGTCCCCCCTCTCTCTTATTCTCTCTCTCAGTATCTGTGTCTCCGTGTGTCTGTTTGACTGTCTGTCTGTCTGTCTCCCACCCCCCACTCTCCCTCTCTCTATCTGTTTGTGTCTCGGTTCTCTCACGCATTTCCTCCCTCACTATTTTACACGTCTCCTCCCAATCACTCACCCAGTCAGTCGGTCAGTCAGTCAGTCAGTCATGACCAGAGTGGACTGAGAATCGGCCGCTGAGCTTGGGAATTCATTAAGGTCGGCGTCCTCGTCCAGCGGTCAGGTGAACACCGAGTCAACAGTCTTGCACAAACTCGGTCTCGCTGTGCTTCACTGATACCCGAAATTGCTGCGCCTCCCACTGCGTTTCCCGGACCAAAATCAACAAAGGAATGGCGATGGGAGATGGAGAAGGAGAGACAGGATTGTAAACTTTAGTAACACGGAAAACACGGCTTGTGGACTTTTGCTCAACGATTTACTTGTGAGATCCACGATTGAGACGATGGCTGTTTTGTGCGAGGATTTTTCTGTTCTTATTTTAAATCTTCTTTTCTTTTAATATCATGAGTAAAATGACGTACACTGTATTTTTTTTTTTAGGTCTCTTCAAACAACGAATGAGAGAATGGTTTCTTTATCAATATAATTACATATTATGTTTCAATTTGTCGTCAGTTTTAATAATTCGTTAACTTATTTCTACTTTTCAAACTAAAAATATACCTTGTAATTTTCTAGTTCATATTACATACCATCTGTGTTATACATATATAAATCCATTATTCCTAATATCCTCTTTATTTTGTACAATCATTCACTTATTTTATACACGTCAACACCCACCCAATAACCATTCACTAAATATATCCATCATCCATTTGTAAGCTTCTGTAGGCGGTGTTGTGATCTTTCCTAAATTACAACACCGCCTACAGTTAGTCTCATAGCATAGATAATTTTTTTTGGATATGAAAAGATAAAATCACTATTCATAATAATTTATCTCCTTTTGTCCGCATTTGTCATGCAATGTCGTGTTTTGTTTCATCTAGAGTTTTATATTGTTTATAGTATATTTGTTTATCTATATTTGCGGTGTGTGTGTGTGTGTGTGTGTGTGTGTGTGTGTGTGTGTGTGTGTGTGTGTGTGTGTGTGTGTGTGTGTGCTACTCTATCCTCAACACCCTACTCCCCTCCTCCTACCCTCCCCTCACCCTCACCAACCACCACCCTCCACCCCCACCCCACCAACCACCACCCTCCCCTCACCCTCACCAACCACCACCTCTCCCTCACCCTCACCAACCCACCACCCCTCCCTCTCTCCACACCCCTGCCAACACCACCCTCCTCTCACCCTCTCCTCCCTCACCTCACCCCACCCCCTCCTCTCACCCTCAACCACCACCTCTTCCCTCACCTCACCCACCACCCTCCTCCTCCCACCGCCACCCTCCTCTCACCCTCCCAACCCACCCTCCTACCTTCCCTCACCCTAACTTACATCTCCCCCCCCCCTCAGCACCATCAGCCTCATACCCACTTCCCAACTAATACTTATAGTGCACAGAGTAAATAACATTCAGTAAAACCTCTTTGGTCAAAAATGCAAGAGTGGCTCGGTTTCCCTTTAAGCGGAACACGAGAGAGGAGGGAAAAGAGTTGCATTCAGCTCATTATCTCTCTTCTTACTGCCTCCGACACCCTCCTCCCCTCCCACATCCTCCTATCCTGCTACTTCGACCACCCTCGCCTCCCTTCCTTCCAGGTGGTCAAGGTAGGAGGGAAGATGAAGAGCTTTTCCCCTCTTCCCACTTCAACCTTCTTCTGAGTCTCCTTTTCTGTATCTCTCGATGTTCTTTCTTCTATGTTTCTTTATGAAGGGAGGGAGGGAGGGAGGGTGGAAGTAGGGATGGAAGGAGAGAGGAAGGGAGAGAGAAGGAAAAGAGAGATGAGTTCGATAAAGGAGTCGTTACTGTTTCACTCCCTACACAGGATTAAGGACCGTAACATTATTTTATTTTTTTTAGTTTTATTTTAGTTAACTGTCTAACTGTCCGTCGCTACTCCCCTTTTTCGCCCCAGGTATTACTCTTTTAAGGGGGTGGGGGGGATGGGGTGGGGGTGTGGGTGAGGGTGGGGGTGAGGTGAGGGGGGAAGAGGGTGTAGGTAGTGAACTGATTTGATTATTTTTTTAATGTCAATAAGGGAGAGGGAATTATGTTCTCCTTGGGGGTGTCAAACCTCTTATGTTCTGTCTTACATATTGGAGTTTAATCTCCTTTCCTTTTGTTGTGTGTTTCTTGAATTTTTTCTTCCTTTGGAGTCTTCAATTCCTACTCTTAGTCTGCCTTATTTAATTGTTTGTGAAATTTATTGTTATTTTATTATCCCGTCTTAAATTTTATTAATCTTATTTTCTTTATTATGATTATTATGTTTTTTTTATATGAACAAACTATGATAATATTGAACGTTGTAGAGAATCTTCGTTACTCGAGTTCTTGTGCATATCATATGAAAAAAAAAATATACGTGTGTGTGTGTGTGTGTGTGTGTGTGTGTATGTGTGTCTGTGTGTGTGTGTGTGTCTATCTGTGTCTGTGAGGTAATGATGAATGTGGACACAACTGGCCATTACTGCTTTGATAAAATATCAGCTTTGATCATCCTACGTAAAAACACATTATACATACATCATCACACGACACGATATGGGCGAATGGAGATAAACTATCACTGTACAGCTTTAATGAGTACTTGCTATGACCATCCTACCGAAAAACACTGTGAAAACAACAGCATAAAAAACTCGTAGGAATTATTATTATTTTTTTAATTTATTTAATACCTTTTTAAGGGAAATGTTTGTGGTGGATAGAATTTCTGACAAAAAATAAAAACATAGCATAATATGTTATACTGCATTGTACAATTTAACACTGAATTATAGTGTAAAATTTAACTTGATTCCCCTCGCCATCTCAGGAGGAAGACTTAAGAATCTCTCTTCTCCATTCGTGCGTCTGTCTGTCTGTCTGTCTTTTTGTGCGTTAGTCTGTCCGTAAGTTGTGAACAAAATAGTAATGGATTTAAACTATATTTGGTGTCTACAGTAACGGTCAAAATGATCTTTTTTAGGTCATAAACATGATTGGTTTATAGCTGATGAACGATGTTTTTAACTATAAATTATACTAATTAACAGCATGGGAAATCAGTGTAAATATAAGTTAAAATACTAATCTCCTTTACCTACAGTTACGTCACATATTGCCAATAGTGACCCAAGGAATTTTACCTTCAACTCTCACATGTAAATCAATAAAATCTAGGATGACTACGATAAATATTTATTTTCTGTCTTTACTGTTCAAATTACCGGTACATTGGAATTTCACTCGAATAAAAGAAAGAAATCAGATAATTCGTACCTTTAAAACCTCCGCCATAATGGACCACATGAACCATAAACCATCGTGATAATAATTGGTGTAGTTTAGTTATAGAGAATTACAACCCATTATGTATTTATATCCCAGCCTTACATGCTTAATCTAGGTTCCAGCTAAATGCCCGTATTAGCGTCACCATTATAAATTACGTTTATAAACAACAACAAAAAATCCTGGGAGTAAAGCATCGTTAATGAACAAGTAACAGAGGAAACAACATGAATGGAAAAAAATGTTGTTGTATGTTCCCACAATGTTTACGTACTTCATTTATCTATGCTGCCATACCAATGTATTTAGGGGCAACTTTTACTGTCACCATTTTTACAAAGGACTACCAGTGCCACCAGATCTCATGAGTACCACCACCACCACCACCACTAACACAGTGCCACCAGATCACCGAGCACACCCACAACCAACCACCACCACACCACCACCACACACCACCACGCCAGCCACCACCACCACCACCACCACCACCACCACAATCCACCACCATCACCACCATCATCACCACCACCACATTATCATCACCACCACCACACACCACCACACATCACACACCACCACCACCATACCACCACCACCACCATACTACACACCACCACCACCACCACACACCACCATCATCATCACCACCACCACCCCATCATCACCACCACATAACCACCATCATCACCACCACCACTAACACCATCATCACCACCACCACAACATACACCACCACAACAACACCACCCACCACTGACCACCACCACCATCACTCACCACCACCACCACCACTACACCACCACTCATCACATCATCACCATCCACCATCACACCACCATCATCACCACACATCACCATCATCCACCACCACCACCACCACCACCACCACCACCACCACCACCACCACCACCACCACCACCACCACTCACCACCACCACACACAACCACCAATCACCACCACACCACCACCACCACCACTCCACCACCACCACCACCACCACACACACCACACCACCACCACCACCACCACTACACCACCACCACCACCACACCACCACCACCCAACACCACCACCCACCACAACCACCACCACCACCACCACCACCACTACCCCACACCATCATCACCACCACCACCACCACCACCACCACCACCACCACCACCACCACCACCACCACCACCACCACCACCACCACCACCACCACCACCCACCACCACCACCACCACCACCCACACCACCACCACCACCACCACCACCACCACACCACCACCACCACCACCACACCACACCATCACCACCACTCACCACACCACCACCACACCACCACCACCACCTCCACCACCACCACTCACACCACCACCACCACCACCACTATCCACCTCATCACCACCACCAACACACACCACCACCACCACCACCATCTACACCACCACCACCACCACCACCACCACCTCACCACCACACACACCACCACCACCACCACCACCACCACCACCACCACCACCACCACACCACCACCACCACCCCACCACCACCACCACCTACCACACACCACCACCACCACCACCACCACACACCTAGCACCACCACCACCCACCACCACTCCACCACCACCACACCACCACCACCACCACCACTCACACCACCACCACCACCACCACACACCACCTCCACCACCACCACCACCACCACCACTACACCACCACACACCACCACCACCACCACCACCACACCACCACCACCACCACCACCACCACCACCAACAACAACCCACTCCACACCACCACCACCACCACCCACCCTCTCACCACCTCCAACACTACACCACCACCACCACCACCACCACTAACACACCACCACCAGCACCAACTACAACACACCACCACCACCACTGCACCACCACACCACCACCACCACCACCACCACCACCACCACCACCACCACTAACACACCACTACCACCACTAACACATGATCACTATCACACCATATCCACCACAAAAACACACCACCACCTCCACCACACCACCACCACCACTAATACACCAACAACAACACCAACAACACACCAACAATGTACCACACATATAATATTCGTATGTTTGAAAATAAAATAATACCCCAGTTATAACTTTAATGGAGTAGGTAAGTTAATCACACGGTCCTGTAAATCAACAAACCAGGATTATCAGTTGGCCAGAGAATGTGATCTGGTTAACACACTTTCTCAACATTCATTTTTTTTTCTTAATCACACACAGATGGATAAAAAAAAAATATTAACATATACATTTTATAGGATCGTCTAGGTCTTGAGCTATGTACGTTACCAAACACTATGTATATTTATTGCAATCAAATATG
>NW_024711292.1:6253081-6378081 GCF_018991925.1 Homarus americanus | reverse complement strand
ACATATCTATATATATATATATATATATATATATATTTATATATATATATATATATATATATATATATATATATATATATATATATATATACTGTATATATATATATATATATATATATATATATATATATATATATATATATATATATATATATATATATATATATATATATGGTGAGTAAACTAGGTAAAACAGGACAAATATCATGAGACACAGAAAACACATTCCTCATACACAAACAGGCCCTCAGACCGGTCGTGTGTAGGGTGACGTCTGCGTCATTTGTAGACATTGTTTGTGTTCTGGTATGCAAGAGAGGTAAAGAGAGCGTGAAACAGAGCAGGAGGGAGCTGAAGGCTTAGCGCTCTGTAACTCATCGTATATAAAACACAGCGTTAAAAGATAAAAGAAATGTATACTTTCATGTTTTCCGACTACAAAGTTTTTGGTCCAATTTTTATTTACCTCGTTTTTTACAAAAAAACGAAAACTAAAACAAAATGGTAAGTACAGCAAACAAACGAGAGAGAGAGAGAGAGGGTTCATGCACATGATGTCTAAGCTCACATGAAATTAATACCTAATGCCATTTTGTACCCATCTCTCTTCATAGCTGACTGACGCACCAGATTCATCAGATTCAGATTTGCCCCCGAGGGGGCTAGTTTATTGGGCACCCCCTTACATCCTGTGCAAGGTGAAGCGCAGAAGCGTTTACAGCGCCCAACAGAGAAGTATGAAAAGTTCATACTTGCCTTTATGACTCGTACATTAAGGGCGTAAAAGCCTGAAGGGTCATAGGTTTTGTCAAGTTACATAAAGTGAGAGAACGATGAGTGTGTGGGGGGAAAGTTCCCGGTACATTTTATCTGTTTATGGCAAAGAGTGGCAGGTCCCTAATAATGTCAAATGCCAGGCCTGTGACTAGGAGGAGGGATATCTGGTCTGGGAGGGAAGAGGTGTTGGTAACGGCTGGGGACCTATAGGAGGAGGTCATAGGGCAAGTGAGGATGTAGTGAGAGAGGGTGTGAGAGTCGGGTTGGCCACAAAGTTTACAAACAGTGCGGTGAGGCTCAGGGTTGCCAATGTACTCCCATAGGTACCTGTACCCTAGGCGCAGTCTCATGTATATAAGCTGTTGAGATCGAGTCAGGGATTGATATTCTTTGTAGTGGCGGTTGTCGTCACCGGTTACAGCGTCACTGACGCACCACAAATAAGAGCAACCATACTGACCACTCGTTCACTTCACTCCGACTACTAGTCCGACTACACACACACACACACACACACACACACTCTATCCCTGTTCCCTCTCTCACCTTAAGCAATACAACAGTGTATGGCAGCACCTGTAGATCCATTTTAGTAATGGCAAAGAGCTGGAAGACTTTGAACCAACCTCACTACACAATTTGTGGTGACATTAAATTTGTAAGAACAACGAATGACTCCATTACATTAACTGCAATATAGCCATCAGCAATGTCCTTTGCCACACGATCTGTCTGCCTGCTTCAGGTTGGAAGGTTCCTGTGTTGTACCTGCTGGAGAGGATTCACACTACTCCAGTTAACACTCTAGCATAAATGAGCTTCGTATACTTGCTCATGGTAAAGACGCGGCAGCATCCCACCTGAATGGGCAAGTGTGGAACAGCACTTAAGAGCACGATAACGGTGCTCCCGAGTGAGGGCTTACAGGAGATTCCGGGGTCGAACGCCAGTAAACAGTCGAGAACATTTTCCTGGAAAGTCTTGAAGCTGTGGAATTTCTTTACCTAGGGTAGTGATGCGCGAGCAATGACTATACACCTGGAAAGGGGGAGGGAGGGGGGGGTAAGGAGAACATACAGAACACACATTATCACGAAACAAAAACATCATATAAATGTACTTTTTTATATGGTTAGAATACACAGATGAAGGTAATATTGCATTGTACCTTGTTTAGTTTTTTGTTTAATACACACAAACACACAAGCATAACACATAAGGGATTTTTTTCTGTTTTGATGGAGGGTGGCCAAGTAGGTGATGATCTCCTAACGCTTAGTGTTGAGCAGCTAGGGGTCTACAGTTGAGAAGTTCTCCGACCGGCAAACACACCTAATAGTATACTCATTTTCCTGCCGAGTATAAAATGACAGACAGACAAATATATAAATAAATACTTACTAATAGTTCACTAGTTTCACTCAGATTGAAAATTGACAAATCATGCATTTTCTTAAAGATCATCTCGCCAATAACCGGGTTCCTTCACTACCTCTAACAACAAAGCAGCTATAGTTTGTCCCTACTATGCTAACGTTTCCTCAAATTTCTCCCCTCTGCCGTTATTTTCTTTCAAAGACAAAACCCATCAATATGGATTACACAATGATTCCTTTTAATGCTTTGTTTAATAGCTGTTCACCATTACCACCTGGGAACAGTCGTCATGGCCGAGAGAGTCATCATGTCAAGTCTTCAGGTTTCATAGAGATAGAACAAGGGACCCCAGAGATGTTGGTTGAGAGAGAGAGAGAGAGAGAGAGAGAGAGAGAGAGAGAGAGAGAGAGAGAGAGAGAGAGAGAGAGAGAGAGAGAGAGAGAGAGAGAGAGAGAGAATATTTCACTGTAGATAATTGGTTTAAAGTTATTGCTGGCGGTGGAAGAAAAAATGTAGTGGTGATTGTGGTGAGGGTGGTAGTTGTGGTAAGGATGGTGGTTGTGGTGAGGATGGTGGTTGTGATAAGGATGGTGGTTGTGGTGGTGGAGGAGGTGGTAGGGAGATAGAGGTGTGGTTGTGAAGGTCGAAACAGGAGAGTGCAACATCTCCTTGGGGACGCGATTTCGAGTCCATCACGCCTCGCTCGTTCCTACAGAGTCCGTGAAGCTGGCGAGGCCCTCCAACCACCCGGCACTGCCCCTGAATAAGTGAAGCAATCAGTCAAACACTCTCGAACGGGACTCAAGACGGAGGTGAGGGGTAGAAGGCCGTCTTCATCACTATCGCCTCTCAATCCTCTGGAGAAGGGATGAGGAGGATGAGGAAGAGAAGAGAGAAGCGGGATAGAGAAGGAGGCAGGGTAAAAGGAGGATGAAGAGGAGGAGGAATGCGAGAGATGATGAAAGAGGAAGAAAAAGAAGAGGAGAAGAGGAAGAAGCAAGGAATGAGGATGAAGAGGAGGAGGAAGAAGCGAAGGATGAAAGAGAGAGACGATGGAGGGGAGGAGCAAAAAAGAAATAAGCAGGAGGACGAAGAGGAATTTAAAAGAGAGAAGGACGAAAGAGAAAGTGAAGGAAGAGGAAACGGTAACAGGAAAGAGGATGGGAAAAGATGAGAAGATGATAGAAAGAGGAGATAAAGGAGAATAAGAGAAGGAATAGAGTACTTTGCCGATGAGGGAGAGGAAGAGAAATATTTAAAGGAAAGTTAAAGAAAATGGAAGAGAAAAGTAAGAGAAACGAGAGAGAAGGGGGGAGTGAGAAGAAAAGAGGCGAGGGAGACTGAGGAGGAAAGGGAAAAAGTGACAAGGTGGAGGAAAAGTGCCAAAGAAGAAAATAAAAAGAAAAGTTCAGGGAAAGAAATATGAAAATATAAAAAAAAACAATGAGAGGATAAAAGAAGGCGGAAATGGAAGAGAAGAAGCAGAAGGGTAGATAGAGGAGGACGAAAAAAAAGAGAGGAGGCAGAAGAGAAAGGAAAGTGAGAAGAAAATAAGAGAAAGAAGAGAGGAGGAAAAGAAAAAAAATATGGACACAAACAGAAATGGGAGGAGAAAGAGAATTTGAGTATGAATGAATTTAAAGAGAGCAAGGAAATCGTTGTGTGTGTGTGTGTGTGTGTGTGTGTGTGTGTGTGTGTGTGTGTAATAAGGAAGAGACCAAGCACAGAACCCTTGAAAGGTGAGGGAGAGGATTTCATGAGGGAGTGCTTCCTTGGGTCACCTGAACTGTTGGATAAGACTTGGCATGATTGATCTCGGCGTCTCTCTCTCTCTAAAAGAAAGGTTCTCTTCACACACACACACACACACACACACCCAACTCACGCAGTCCGCCACTACAACAAAATTCAGCCCATAAGAGCCCGCACCGATAGATATAAGAACAGCACCATCCCATCAATTGTTAAAATAATAATCAACTCCTGATTTATGTACTGTACAGCCCTGTAAATGTATTCAATGCATATTATATCATTATGTCTAAATCAAATGTAAGTCTGTATATTTTCAGCCACAGGCTGCACTCTATTAATAAACCGTTTATTATTATTATTATTATTATTATTACACACCGACACAGAAGGTCTCGGGGAAGAAACTTATGTGATAGGATGAGGTTACCTTTAGCCTGGTGGTATTATGGGGGAGAAAAGAGCGAGAAAGAAAGGAAAAGAAGCAGTTGAGAGAAGATAAGAGAGATAGAGGAAGAAGAAGGAGAGAGAGAGAGAGAGAGAGAGAGAGAGAGAGAGAGAGAGAATAACCTCAGATCTATATTCCTTTTCTACGGCCTTAGAAAATGAAATATATACCAACATGAACTCAGTCTTGCACGAACGCGGCGTTGTTATATAAGCATCAATGATTTAGTATGTTTTTGTACACCGTTGTATGGTAGTGTATGACACCAGGAACTCATATCATACGCACCATAACCTTCAACTTTATGGTGTGTTCCGTCCTAGTGGCTTCACTTTTAACGCCTGTGTTATAATTTATGTTTTGTTTTTGGGTGGGGAAGTATTTGTATCCTTAGTTATAAATTTTTTAGTATTGTATCTAATCTTTCATTATCATATGACTTGTTATTATTTTGTATATGTATTATTAATTGTTATTATACTGTTTGTTTATTTATCGTACTACTTGTGTATTATATTCCATTATGATATTATTTATTCATCCAGATCTCGTATAATATATATCTGTTTTATTAGCGGGAGGAATTTTCTTACGTCAAGGCAGTCACGCCCTTATGTTTAAGTATTAAAGTTATTAATATGCGACTTTCTTCACATTACACAGCGAGAGGGATTCTTGTTATCTCTAATGGCTTGTTGAGATACGTCAAGTTTGACCTGTTCATTACACATGGGTTTATTTTGATACACATAATGTACATATTGAAAACTAAGGATAAGGATAAACTTCTTCCAGAACTTTGTAAAATACTGCCAGCTCGTACACGTCCGTAGATCATCAGAGACGCGAGTTTTCTGTACTTTGTGTTTAAATTTTGTGTTTAAATTTATTCCTTTAATGAAGTTGGATGAACGAAGTTTTAATACGACTAAGAGTTTTTAATCTCATTAAATGTACCAAATTGTAAGTCTGTAACATTATCCTAGAGCAAAGGTCATCTCGACATATTTATATCATATGCTTGAGATATAATATTATAATCCAAGAGATAGTTCTTCATTACTACTCAGTGTTGTTCACAGCGGGTTCATCTAACTCCACTCCCCTAATAATTAACACGTTGGCATATGGAAGGTGTTGGTGCCGCCGGTAAACACACACACACACACACACACACGTCACCGACACTCGCCGTCCTCCCACAGCACCTGTATCGGTTTTCTGATTGTATTTAGCCAGCTCAATGAACACATTTTCTGACTGACTGACTCATTAAGACAAAAATTCTCCAACGCCCACAGCCCGCCATCAGTCCCCTCCAAACGCAATCCCTGGTCAAGTTTTTGTTTCCTTAAGAATGGCCAGCATGACGGTCACAAATCATTTTGGTTATAATGCATCAGGAATTGTTATCATATTTCGCTTTGGATTTGCATTTTCATCAAGAAAAATACACTTTTGAAATGTAAGGTTAATCATATTAACAAATTATAAAATTAGTATTACAAATTACTGAGCACCACTGACTTGTTTCTTAGTGTATAAATTATTTGTTTTAAGTTACTTATCACAAAATGTCTGCCTTAAATCGTCTAATATAAAGTACTTAATTAAAGGGTAAATTTTATGAGTTTTCTTCTGTGTTTACTTGAGACGAAAGTGACATTTTCCAGCAAGAATAACTTGTCCCCACTGCAGGAAAAGTTAAGATGCACCGAATACAAAATAAATCAACAAATCCTTGGGTAATGTTTACGCCCAAGGAATGAAAAACATCCACAAATTACAGTAAGAGGACCCATATTGATTTCACATTCGAAAGTCACATATAGCGATCACGGGAAACAGATAATAAGAGATTGTTTTGTGTTATTTGTCTTTATTTGGGAAACGTACAGAGCTGAAGAGTGTAGAGACAGTCAAATAGAGACAGACTGACAAACAACGCAATTATGGATTGTGACAATGCCCCTTGTACATTGGTGGCCGAAGTTTGAAGTATAAAGCCTATTGTCTACTCAGAGTTAACACAAATATGACACAGAGTACATATAATTAACTTGTCATTAAGGAAAGAACAACCATAAGTGGATAATGTTCTTTATGTCGCGTAGAAAGGCGAAGAAATATAAGTTACAACGATGTTACAAGAATTTATTGCTTAAAAAGAAAACAGAGAGAGAGAGGTTAAATTAAAGTTAACAACTCCAAGTACATACTTTTTAACCAGCCATCATCTCATGTGTGTAATTTATACTTTCCCTCTTTCCCGGGGATCAAAGTTTTCAGCTTAATTCTCATTTAAATCCCAGAGTAATTCCTTAACACATAAAACGCAGGAGCGAGCTTCCTACAGTCCCTTAACTCAACCTTCACTCCATTAAACTTGCACTCACAAAGGGGGGTTACAGTCCTTCCCTTGCAAATGGTCTGGGTCAAGGAACTTCAAAAAGGTTCCTCTTATTGTGCCTTGTTGCGTTTCTTATTCCAGACAGAAGCTCCTGTTATTTGCCTTCCTTGGTCCCAGAAATCTCACCGTGTTGGTATATCCAGTTTGCGTGACAGTGTGTAAGGAAGGGGAAAAAATGAGGGTGAGAGGTCCCCTTTACGTGGGTGGGCCAAGGCATGCATTTATCATGACTATGTCCTAGTAACCGAATACAGAATGTGGTGGAGATGGACGCGTTTAGGGTATTTAGGGTTAAGGGAATGGCACATACTGTCGTAAAGGGGTGACTCCTCCGATACAGGTCCCTACCGCCCCTTCCTGCCCCACACCCTTCCTCCCTCCCGACGAGACTATCCACGTCCTCTCCATCACGACAACACGGAATTATTTAATCGCTCCTCTAGCAAGGGGAGTGAAAGTCTCCACCCCTTACAGTCTTCAGAAATGAGTCTCGTGAGGGAATATTCAAAGTCGGAGTCTTTACAATCCTCAAGATGGACTGGTAAGAGACATGATAATAGCAAAGTGGGCCAAGTCTTAATGACCCTCTCATGGGAGACTGGGCAAGAAGGTAATGATACAGCCATGAGCGAAGAAACAACTTTGTGGCGCATATTAATATCTCTGTAAGGTTTATTGTCTTTTGCATGAGTTACGTATCACGATAGCTACATATCTGCCTGAAAATCTTCATTATAGGTGACGTATGTGAAGTACACACAAGAAATACAGGTAAAGTTGATCCCTTATGTACAATTTTTGCCCTCCTCCTCCTCCTCCTTTCTCTCCTTCTCTCTCTAATTTTTCCTCTTCATCCCCCCCCTCCTTCTTCTTCCCCTCTTCCTTCTCTTCCTTCTCCCCTTTTTCTCCTACATCTTTGGCTTCTTCCCCTTTCGTCCAGCTCCTACATTTTTTACTTAAGGGTCGGTGACTTAGGGTTCCCTTTTCTCACAGGATCCTGCCCTTTACGTCCTGTTAACGTCTTCCAATCTTTCTTACTTCGTCTGAACCAACGACCTATGATATGACATAATACCTTGAGTCTTTACCATAACTTGACACCTCACACGACCCTTAGTCATAACGCTCCATATACTGGTAAAAAAAAAGGGTAGAGAGGTGGGATTTTTTTTCCTATGGCGGCGCGAGTGAAAGAGAATTACTTATGACATACTTCTGTGAGTGTGTGTTGTTAATTGTACAGGGCGACGCGGGGATGAATAATAGTCTCGGTATTCATTTGATCATATTCATAATAACACCTCTCTCTCTCTCTCTCTCTCTCTGTCTCTCTCTCTCTCTCTCTCTCTCTCTCTCTCTCTCTCTCTCTCTCTCTCTCTGTCTCTCTCACTTTATGATGTAAATATTGTTTGGTGATGCATCAGTAAATGAAATGAAAAGAGAGAGAGAGAGAAGAGAATTCCCTACGCTATCCTTCGTGACTCAACAGTATCTTATCATCTACGGTTATAAAATATTTCTAGAGTAATAAAAAAACGAAGGCAATTTACATAGACTCCCGCAATAGACTCATCAGGTTACAAACCTACCTTGATAGAGTAATATGGAGCACTATAACCAATTAATAATAAATGGCTTAAAGACGTATGGACATCCCGGTGTTTAACTAGATTAAATCAACACTCCAACCTAAAAACAATGCTAAGATAAAAGGGAAGAATCTTATAGAAAGGAAAATATTGCCTGACTTGGAGAAAATTGTACACTAAGGGAGTGCCATTACCAGGGAGTACCAAATATACCTTTTACACATTCCTCTTACAGTGCCACAGTGAGAGTATAAGTGAATATTCGTGTTTTATTTTCCCTGTGTGGTATAATGTTGGTATTTTCCCCGTCACCTTTACGGACTCGAATATAACATGTATAAGAGTTTGTTTACACGCTTGATGTAAGAGTAAACTAAGAATTCTGTAGTGTTTACCAACTAAGGTCCTGAGGGAGTGACCTGTTATGATGGAGTTGTTTTATCCTGCATGTGCTGACTGCGGGAGTGTGTTTGTTTTCTTACTATTTGTGAGTTGTTGACGTTGGACAGGTTAATGTCACTGTGAACTAAAGTTTTCCTGCATGTAAGACGCTCTAACTTCTCACAGTAGTTCAACGTCTTGGTGTAGTCACTCCTCTTCTGCTGAGTTATATAAACTTCTATACTTGTACATTTAATGTATATCAACTTCTCTCTTAAAATAGTTATAAAAAAGTTCGTGGTGCTCCTTTTATTTAGTGGTTTATAGGTGATGTGCAATAAGTCATAATTATGTTGCAGTAGCTACCATGTCCTCTCTGTTAGTGGTAGGGGTCTGCAGCAGGTTGTATATATAGCTTACAGTACCCAGCCTGACCTGTACATCACAACAGGATCCTACCACACGTCATACCTCTGTTAACAGTACTGTAGCTATGATGATCTGTACACAGGCAACAGGGTTCTACCTCACGTAATATCTCTGCTAGCACCAGTACCTATGATAACAACAGGCTTCTGCTACAGGTTTTATAGCTCATCCTCAGCCTGTGCAGTTTCAAGTGTCCTGCTAAATCACCAAGCCGGGGCTTTACGGGTGATTAAGAGCGGTGGTTGGGGTGGTATTGGCTTTGTCAGTCGAAGGGAAATTGTCCGTATACGCTGGCGTGGTCCAAATTTAAAAGATTTATAGACTCGTTTGATGCTGTAGTGCAATCCTCAAATCTGGTTACTTTCCTCTAAAAAGTTTATGGCCTCCAGAGAGTTAGATTATTTACTTATGTGAAAATTTTGAAGGGGAGAATACACAGTTGTTTCTTCCTATTCAGCTTTTTGAAGTAGGCAATATAATACCTGAAGGTTTTGTCTTATTATTCTTTATTATTATTATTATTATTATTATTATTATTATTATTACTATTATCATTATTATTATTATTATTATTATTATTATTATTATTATTATTATTATTATTATTATTATTATTATTATTATTATTATTATTATTATTATTATTATTATTATTATTATTATTATTATTATTATTATTGTTTTTGTTATTGTTATTGTTATTATTATTATTATTATTATTATTATTATTATTATTATTATTATTACTATTATTATTATTATTATTATTATTATTGTTATTATTATTATTATTATTATTATTATTATTATTATTATTATTATTATTATTACTTTATTTTTATTTTTATTATTATTATTATTATTATTATTATTATTATTATTATTATTATTATTATTATTATTATTATTATTATTATTATTATTATTATTATTATTATTATTATTATTATTATTATTATTATTATTATTATTATTATTATTATTATTATTATTATTATTATTATTATTATTATATTATTATTATTATTATATTATTATTATTATTATTATTATTATTATTATTATTATTATTATTATTATCTTTATTGATTTATTATTATATTATTATTATTATTATTATTGTTATTATTATTATTATTATTATTATTATTATTATTATTATTATTATTATCATTATTATTATTATTACTTTATTTTATTTTTTATTATTATTATTATTATTATTATTATTATTATTATTATTATTATTATTATTATTATTATTATTATTATTATTATTATTATTATTATTATTATTATTATTATTATTATTATTATTATTATTATTATTATTATTACTTTATTGATTTATTATTACTATTATTATTATTATTATTATTATTATATTATTATTAGTAGTAGTAGTAGTAGTAATATAAGATGGAAATAAATAATTGGCGAAGGTGTGGCTATTGGGGAGGCTGGAGGCCACTTTAAAAAAAAAAAAAGTAGTAGTAGTAGTAGTAGTAGTAGGAGTAGTAGTAGCAGTAGAAACATCCTCACTTAACCCCAGCAGAAAGATCACTCCTTGCACTACCACCGAGACTGGGAGGAATGGGATTGACCAATCCAGAGGAGATTGCTGCCACGGAACATCAAAACTCAGTTTAGCTCACGGCAGCCCTCACGGACCACATAATAGCTCAGAACGCAACATGGGAGGTGGATACCAGCGAAGTAAGCAAGATTCGAAGGTCCATTACGACAGAACGACAACACGGCCAAAGTGATAAGCTGCAGCAACTGTTGCTGCAAGTACCAGAGAATTTAAAAAAAAGTAACTATAGTTCAGGAGGAGGGTGCTTCGAACTGGTTTACTACGTTACCGATAAGGGTAAATGATTTCAGTCTCAATAAACAAGAATTTATAGATGCCAATGCTCTAAGGTACGGTAGGCCAGTAGAAGGTTTGCCTTCCCAGTGCGTGTGTGGCTCTTCCTATGACATCGAACACGCCATGGCGTGCATGAAAGGACTTCAAACACATCTAACGAAGCCTGTGTTGACGTCAGTGCTCGAGGATTCTGGACGCGGGGACAGAGAACCTTCTTCGACATCAGGACTTTTGATCCCATGGCCGCATGTCACCGTAACTTAGCTCTCGATGCTGCACACAGAAGGAACGAAAGAGCAAGATAAGGGCATACAGGGAGAGAATTCAGAACGTTCATCAAGGCAGGTTTACTCCTCTAGTGTTCACAACCTCTGGTGGGATGGGACCAAGTGCTAGATGCTTCTACGGCAGACTCGCGGAGGTGATCTCCGAACAGAAGCAGCAGCCCAGAAGTTATGTTACAGCCTGGATGAGATGTCGACTGTCCTTCTCTCTCCTTCGGTCGGCTTTTCTCTGCCTCAGGGGAACGAGAGCATCGGCCCAAAAGACGACAACAGTTGCAGATATTGAATATGAGGCTAGTCACTGAATGCCGCATAGATCTGCGGCTCAACTAACTCAACACAGCTAGGATAGCTACTTATGTATTAGGATATTTAATATTAAGGTAATAAAATGGTTTCGAAGGTATGGCTATTGGGGGATGCTGGAGGCCATTTAAAAAAAACAAAAAAAAAAATTAGCAATAGTAGTACGAGTAGTAGTAGTAACGACAGCTGATAAAACAAAATACCTGTACCCGGTAATCATTGAGAGAGAGAGAGAGAGAGAGAGAGAGGTACAACGAACAAACAAAAATGTGGGAACTACCCTCCCTCCCATTGGTTGCTGCTTCTTTAAGATGAGAAGGAGCCTAGAGGCAGCAGTATATGATCATCAGAAGCCCCTCTCACTCCCTCCCTCCCTCTCTATTTCACTCCATATCTCTTCCTTCCTCCTTCCTCTGTCCTTATTCCACTCTCTACTTCCCTCGGGCTACTGCTGTTTCATAAATTAGAGGGGTACACTCTTTGCCTTTACACTACCCTTCTTCTTTCCCCATTCTTCCTTCCCCCCCTCTTCCTACCTCCTCCTTCCCCCTTCTTTCAATCCCTTCGGTTATTACTATTTCAAAAAAGAAAGGAAAGAGAAAAGTAGATAATAAAGAACTGTATTAACAACCTTTCCTCCTTTCCTCTCCTTAGCCTCCCTCTCTTTACTCTCCCCTCTCCCTCCCTCCCCATCCTTCTCTCTTCCCCTCCATTTCTCCTTGCCACCTTCCCTCCTTTCCTTATTTCCTTCTTTTCCCATCTATCTCCTTTGTCCCTTTCCTCCTTTCCTCCTTCTCCTCTTGCCGCCCCTCCTGCTTTACCTCTCTCTCTCTCTTCTTTCCCACTTCCTTTCCTCCTTCCCCCTTTGCCACCCCTTCCTCTTCCCTCCATGCCATCTTTTACCCCGCCTTTCCCTCTTCCCTCACTCTTTCTCTTTGTCACCTTCGTCGTCTTTCCTCCTTCCCATCCTTCTCTCGTGTCCTTCCTCCCTCACCTCTTACCCCCGCCCTCCCTCCACACCTCCTACCCTCCTTCTGTGATAGCCTCAGTCAACATATTGACAGTAGTACTTATATATAACGTAGGCAATTCACATGTATTCATTATATAATTTACACTACCCGAATTAACCAGGTAATCAACAACTAATCAAACCTTATCACTTCCTTCTCACGTGTTGGATGACATTCCCATGTCCTCCATGCACCTCTGATCTGCACAGGTCATCACCAGGTGCCCAGCCCTTAGTGGACTTGGCTCCTGTATCTCGCACGCAACAGATATGATAAAGGAGCTCTGTAAACTACTCCCTATATTCTCTCGTAAAAGGACAGTTGCCTATTATCGGTTAATTCGTCATTAATAACTACATAGTGTGCAAATATATTTTGGTAATAAATAGAAACAAACTGATCGTGTTTGTGTAAACAACTAAAAATTAACTACAAGGGATGCAAGGAACCAGCTGGAGGGAACACCGACTAGTACAGGGTGACTACCAGATGGGGATACCTGACATTTCACAACTAGTTACAGTACACTCCTTACTCCCTCCCTCCCTCCCTCCTTTCTCCCACCCTCCCTTTTAAATCCCCTCCTTCTCTCCTTGCCTCCCCTCCCTCTCTCCTTATCCCCCTCCTTCCCTCCTTACTTCCTTCCCTCCTTCCTTACTCACTTCCCTCCCTCCATTCTTCCTCCCTCCCTCATTAACCGCCTCCATCCTTAAGCCCCTCCCTCCCTTCTTACTCCCTTCCCTCCTTTCTTACCACCTCCCTCCCTCCTTACTCGCTCCCTACCTCTTTACCCCCTCCCTCCCTCCTCATTAACCTCCTCCTTCCCTCCTTAACTTCCTCCTTTCTGCTTAACCTCCTCCTTCCTCCTTAACGCCCCCCTCCCTCCTTAACTCCCTCCCTCCTCCCTCTAACTCCTTCCTCCTCATAACGCTCTCCTCTTGTAAGCTCTTCCTTCCTAACCTCCTCCCTTCCTCCTTAACGCCCTCCCCCCTCCTTAACGCCCTCCCTCCCTTCTTAACTCCCTCCCTCCCTCCCTCCCTAAGCCGCTCCCTCCATCCTTAACCCCCTCCCTTCCTCCTTAACCTCCTCCTTCCTCACTCCGTCCTTCAAAACTAACAAAAGAACGCACATGGCCCCTGGCAGGTGTGTATTGCGGGCTGCCCTGTCTGGCGAGTTAGTTCAGAATTATGAAGAGACGTGTAAGAGAGGTGGGTGAGAGGTGACAGGGCCGAAGGACTGGGTCATCCCCCCCTCCTCATCTTGTCTCATCCTCCTCCCCACTTTTCGTCTCCCCTTCTCTACCCCTCCTCCTTCTCCTCGTTTCCTTCCCCTGTCTCCCCTCCTCCTCCTCCTCCTCCTCCTCCTCTCCTCCTCCTCCTTCCTCATCGTCTTCCACCTCTCCTCCCTCCTCGTTTCCCTTCTTCTGCTCCTCCTCTTAACCCCCCTCCCTCATCCCCTATTCTCCTCCTTTCCTCCATCCACTTCTGTCCCTCCCTCCTTCTCCCTACCCCTCCTCATCTCCTTCCCATTTCTCCTTCTCCTCCTCCCTCCTTTTCGCCCTTCTCCTCGTCTCCCTCCACCTTATCTCCTCTCTCTTCTCTTCCTACTACTCCCTCTTGTCTCGTCTCATCTCGTCTCGTCTTCCTTCTCGTGTCCTCTCTCCCCTCCTCCTCTCCCCTCCTCCTAGTCTCTCATCCCCTCTTTCCACCTGTTCTTCCTTCCTCCTTCCTTCTCCTCCTGTTCCTCCCTCCTCCTTCCTCCTCCTCCTGCTCCCCTCCCCCCCTCCATCCCCAGGTCGAGAGGTAGAGCAGGAGAGACAAGGAGAGAGGTGAGAGGGAGAGTAAGAGAGGCCGGGAGAGCTGTGTGAGAGGGGCTCTTGAGGTCGTGGTAGAGTGAGACGTCTTTGTGAGTATATATCTTTTTTTTGTTTCAAGTTTTTAGGTTAAAGATAAAATGGAGACACAGTACAGAAATGAAATGAAATGGAGTGTGTGTGTGTGTGTGTGTGTGTGTGTGTGTGTGTGTGTGTGTGTGTGTGTGTGTGTGTGTGTGTGTGTGTGTGTGTGTGTGTGTGTGTGTGTGTGTGTGTGTGTGTGTGTGTCTGTGTGTGTGTGTGTGTGATTAACAAAACATTAGTGATAATAACAACAGTAATAATGATAATAATAATAATAATAATAATATATTATTATTATTATTATTATTAATAATATAATTATAATTATAATTATTATTATTATTATTATTATTATTATTATTATTATTATTATTATTATTATTATTATTAATATTATTGTTTATTATTATTGTTATTGTTATTAATTATTATTATTATTATTATTATTATTATTATTATTATTATTATATTATTATTTATTATTATTATTATTATTATTATTATTATTATTATTATTATTTATTATTATTATTATTATTATTATTATTATTATTATTATTATTATTATTATTATTATTATTATTATTATTATTATTATTATTATTATTATTATTATTATTATTATTATTATTATTATTATTCTTATTCTTATTCTTATTCTTATTCTTATTCTTATTCTTATTCTTATTCTTATTCTTATTCTTATTCTTATTCTTATTCTTATTCTTATTCTTATTCTTATTCTTATTCTTATTCTTATTCTTATTCTTATTCTTATTCCTATTCCTATTCCTATTCCTATTCCTATTCCTATTCCTATTCCTATTCCTATTCCTATTCCTATTCCTATTCCTATTCCTATTCCTATTCCTATTCCTATTCTTATTCTTATTCTTATTCTTATCATTATTATCAACAAAAGAACAAACCATCCCTTAATCCTCACATCTAATAAATACATATATCACTTAATATTATAATACCCCCTACATCTGAGACCAATGGGCAATAACATTATAAAAGAACCATTATCACACAAGACCTGACGTAATCCTTCTGAATACAAACATCGGTGCTGAAGATATTGGAGAAAGGAGAAGTTGAGCCATCCGTAAGTGTACAGTTGGGTGCATTCACATAACTCGGACAGTTGTACTGGGATTTAGATGGATTCAATAAGCCTGCATGTGATAGTGTTAAAAACCTTATTTACAATGCTTTGACTATATTGTATTTTAGTATTATATTATTGTAGATACATTTAATAATATATGTGTGTGTGTGTGTGTGTGTGTGTGTGTGTGTGTGTGTGTGTGTGGGTGTGTATGTGCCTAGTAAATTGAAATTCATGACTCCAACATCTAGACCACATCATGTTATTGTATTATTGTATTGCGTTAAAATGTTATTGTATACCCACTTAACAACAACAGTAACTCGTATATTATTATTATTGCATTGAAGTGGATCATATTATATTGTCAAGCCTCGTGTGACTTTGTATTGGGTGAAATAAAGAGATAGTGAGAGATGAGAGATAAAGTGAGAAAGAGTGAGAGAAGAGAGATAATAGAGTCGGGAAAAAGAGAGAGTGATAAAAGAGGTGAAAATGGGAGCTAGTATGTGAGAGAACAGAAGAAAGAAAGGAGAAAGTGGAGAAATTTATAGAACCGAGCGAAAGAGGAATAGAAAATGAGAGAGAATCGTAAGAAAGAGGAAAAGAAAATGAGAGAGCTAAGCGAGAGAAAGATAGGGAGGAAGAAGAAGAAAACCATAAAAGATATAAGTATTAAAGAGAAAAAGAAATAACCGGTTAACAGAGGGAGAGAGAGAGAGAGAGTGAGAGAGAGAGAGAGAGAGAGAGAGAGTGGGGTGGTAATGACCATAATTCCGGGTGGAACAAGGGAGAATTTTGCAGCAGAGATACCCAATGGGTTATACATTTTCACCAGAGGGACTTAAGCCTTGACGGAGGAGACAAACATGAGAGCTGAAGAAATTGGAGAGAGAGGAAGTAAAAGCAAGGATTATCTCCGTCACAAATACCGGATTTTTGTTATCAAATTGTCCGTAGCGAGTGAGAGAGGGGAAGGGTGGTGACGCTCAAAGAAGTCAATGTTTACTGTCAAGTGATATTGAAGTATTGCTTTAAGTTTGTAGTAATGTTCAACCAGTCGATGTTTTTTTTAGTTTATTTGTGAATGGAAATCGATGTTTACTAATACTCGTTGTTAAGAAATTGTGATTAAATTGTTTCTTTCATCATGTAGTTTCGCTTACTTAAACAACAGCATGTTTACTATCAAATAACATCAGGAAGATTGATTAAATGGCGAAGTAAAAGTTTAATTCACACTACTGGATTGTATAAATGCCCCAAGAAAATCCCTAAGCTGAGCTGTTCTTAAATAATTCCATCATGTACTGTAAACTAAAGTGGTAGCACTCAGAAAAATGACTTGCGAGAACGTACTTTCAGTTATAAAAAAAATATGAATAAAACATAGGAGCAATGTCAGAAAAACAAATGAGAATCACTAGCCTTTATTGCGTGCGTGCGTGCGTGCGTGCGTGCGTGAATCATTGGCAAGGTCAGGGATAAACAACCAAAGACGTTTAAGACACCTTGATAAACACAACCTAACGACAGATTTAACAACACCCACAAAAAAGAAAGTTAATAAAAAGAATAAAAAAATACGATAAACTAAGAAACAATGAAACAATTCTGTTAAACTAAAGAACAGCGGACAGACGAAAGCAAAAGATAAAAATACAAAGACGACATAGAAAAAATAGTGAACAAACGAAAGCAAATAAGGAAACAATAAAAAACAGGCAAAAAACTAAACTAACTCTTCAAATGAAAATAAAATAAAAGAAAGGGAGAAAAGTGCTGAAAGAGGCATCAAAGCTCTGAGGGGAAATACATGTAACTGACACTTTTTATATAAAACTAAAACACTAAGACATCATCTTCACTTAGCCAAGCTTCAAAAAAAAAATAATGTTATATATCTTTCTTACGTTTGGGTGAGATAGTTAATAATAATAATAATAATAAAGTAATAATATTAAAAATATCGATACTACTGCTAAAGAAAACAAATACTATAATACGGTAATTTGTAATCTTATAAAATATCTTAAGTAAATTAATAACAATCAATAATAAAAACAATAAACATTCACCTGTGCAAAGTTGAAGTCCAGACAGGTAAAAGTAATCACAAGTGAAGGGTAAAAAAAATATGAAAAGAAAAACTAAACTAACTTTGTGAACAATTTATATTATGAAATGATAAATAAACCTGGAAGAAAGAAGATAAAAAAAAACAATAAAGAGAAAGAAAACAGAGAAAGGAAGAAGAACCAAGACAAAACAGAATAAATAAACACATTAACATACAACAATATAAAAAAATGTATATATATAAAAGCGGGAACAGAACAAATAAACAAGTAAATAAACAAAGAACTGGGGGACAAAGAGTTGATGAAAGAACAAAGTATATTCGGGACATTGAATAAAGAAAGAGGTTCATTGTTTGTCTAGCCACACTCTTTTTCTCGAGGGAAGTGAGTGGGGGGGGGGTGAGGGAGGGAAGTGAGAGGGATGGGAGGGAGTGAAAGGAGTGAGGAAAGAGAGGGAAGTGTGGTATACAAATTAGAGACGTGAGAGGAGAAAGATAATTGAAAGTGAGGGGAGTGAGGTAAGATGTGTGAGTAGTGAGGGAGAGTAGAGAGAGGGGGGTGAGGTGGGAAGTGTGGTGGGGGAGAGTAGCAGAGGAGAGGGTGGAGGTAAGGATGTGTGGTAAGTGAGGAGAGTGGGGGCATTGAAGGGGGAGTGGAAGTGTGGTGGGGGAGTAGAGAGGGCAGTGAAGGGTGAGGTGGAAGTTTGGTAGTGAGGGAGAGTGGGGGCAGGAGAGGGAGGAGGTGGGGATGTGTGGTAAGTGGGGAGAGAGAGAGGGCAGTGGGGGAGGGAGGTGAGGATGTGTGTGGTAAGTGAGGAAGTAGGGGGGCATGAAGGGAGTGTGGGAGGTGTAGAGTGAGTGGTAGAGTGAGAGAGAGTGGAAGAGGGTAGGGTGTGGGGATGTGTGGTGAGGGGAGAATAAAGAGGGCAGTGTGGTTGGAAGGGGGTGAGGGAGTGAGGTAAGGAAGTGTGGTGAGTGAGGAGAGTAGAGAGGGCAGTGAAGGGAGTGAGGTAAGGCTGTGTGGTAAGTGAGGAGAGTAGAGAGGGCAGTGAAGGGAGTGAGGTACGTAAATGATAAAATTGAAGTAAACTGAGGGATGCGATTGAAGAGAAGGAAGCGAGAGAAGTAGTAATTTGAAGGAAAATGGGAAGACCATAAATGATAAAAGAATGAAGTAAACATTAAACAATGAAAAAATAGAAAAAAATAGAAAAAAAAAGTAGCCAATAAGTAATGCACTTGTGATGTCAACTCTCTCTACTGAGGACTTGTAGAGAATAGAATAAAACAGAAACAAAATAGTTGAAGTTATCTACCTACCATAACATAACATAACATAACATAATTTGACCTGACCTGACATCATTTAACCTAACATAACATAACATAACATAATTTGACCTGACCTGACATCATTTAACCTTACATAACATAACATAACATAATTTGACCTGACCTGACATCATTTAACCTAACATAACATAACATAACATAATTTGACCTGACCTGACATCATTTAACCTAACATAACATAACATAATTTGACCTGACCTGACATCATTTAACCTAACATAACATAAACTAACGTAACATTGAAAAAATAAACCTTAAATTTCTCCGTCTCTTGATATACAATATTTTATTCATTACCTTTGTACTGTGACCATTGACCTTCATTAATCTCTACAAGCTCATTTCTCAGTCAATGTCCTGAATAACCGTATAATAACGGAGCTGTTTTAAAGGCCAGAGGTTGCTAAGGTGTGTGTGTGTGTGTGTGTGTGTGTGTGTGTGTGTGTGTGTGTGTGTGTATTTTCTTCCCGCTTGGTACATCATCACTTTTCCTGCACCTCCTCCACCTGTTTAGTTCAGTTCTCTCTTGCTTATTTCTTTGTCCTCTCTGGAGATTTCTGTTTCCGTCCGTCACTCCAAAACCAAAGTGAAGGAGGGGTAAAATATAATGGATAGAGAGATAGACAGACATTCAATTCCCGAGGATTAGTTACGTATGTGGTTGTAGGCAACAAATCCTCAGTGAGCTGGAGCACCAATAACATCCTAGCTATCCCAGTAAATAAAACAAAAAACAAACAAAGAGCTGAATGAAACGGAATTCAGGCAATAAAACATTTGCAGCCAAACGGCAGGGAAAAAAGTTTGAGAATTCAATAAAAGTCGGAAAGTCAAAAGGGAAAATATTATGTAAACGCATCAGGAAAACTTAAAGTGTTAAGTGAGAGACATAAGGTCCAAAAGGCTGTAAACCTCAATGACTCATGGCAAAAAATTATGTTTATCGAACTTGACAGATATTTTATTGTTATATATCTACAGACAAAGTTTGTTTAAAATTCATTGATAAGTCATCAAGATTTTGTGTTTACAACTCCTGGACGGGCGGACGGACGGACGCACAGACAAGATTCATTATTTAGTGTTAATCCAGGAAAGACAATTGGCAATAATGGCGTATGTACAGTATGTTTATCTTCGTACTGGAAATTTACCTTGAAAAACTAACTACTTCTGTCGACAATTGATTTTCCTGTAATTTATCTGAACAATTAACATATTTACCGCTGCCTTCTGATAATGAATCAAAGACAATGTACAAGAAAGTGAAAGGATAAACCCCGTCATTGCACTCGTCAGTCGACCAACACAGCAAAGATACATCAATAAACTGGAAATAATCGTTACCTTATCAACGTTACTGAAGATAATTAGTAACTAGAAATAAGTAATGTGATAATACGTTAGTAATTAGCCTTAATAACACGTTAAGATCATCATGTATTTGAGGGATTATAGATTCTAATCTACATTGAGCTCTGACGTCCACGATGCATTGATCACATGTTAAATATTTCCGAAAAAATATTCGTTATAATAATAATAATAATAATCATAATCATAATCGTAATCATAATAATAATAATAATAATAATAATAATAATAATAATAATAATAATAATAATAATAATAAGCTTCCTGTTCAGAGATATATCGAATACAGATATAAACTTTTAAACAAAATAGGATAAATTCTAAAGATAATTACCAAAATAAAAATGAGTGTTATTATTGCATAAGTGTCACACCAGTATAAATGGGCTGGAATGGTTGGCTATTTGCATAAAACGCGCCTTCATCGTCCACCTATATACCGTTATTATTATTGTGGTCACATATTTTGTATCATAAATAAGTCGATATACAGTACACATATTTATATTTGGGGAATTTTCTTGTGCAGCAATACCGCTCGTCAGTAGTGTTCTTTGCTGCCGATATTGGTGTGTTTATGTCTCGCAATTTTGTAATGAAAATCTACAACCATTGTTTATGATTTGATAGAGAAATAAATTAAATTAAATGAAGAAACATATTTTTATTTATACTGGAAGTGGTATGTGAGGCAGCAGTAATCAGATTAATGCATTTAACATCCATCGAATAAGAGAACAGTAGAAACACACACACACACACACACACACACACACACACACACACACACACACACACAAAAGAGGGTAGCACTAGGATAAAGAATTTCAAACAAGATTTCAGGAGTTAAGTGACTGTCGACATAATTAGGGTGTGCAATATTGTCAATATATTGTTGACTGAAAACCTCCTTCATATTCTTCTACACCCCCCCCTCCCCGCCCCCTCTGGCTTGATATTTGTCTACACATTAACCACATGTAAACTTTCTACTACTACTCTCATCAGGTACTTGGCCTGTTTTTTGGTATTTTTCTTCTCCTAAGATCCAGTCAAGGATTTTTTTTTCCATTCATAATTTAACCGGGTCTGATTTAACAACTAATTTCATCCATCAAATGTCGGTAAAGCAACAACTTCATATTAAGTGAGAGAATTAACACATTCCTCACTGTGTACTGTATCTCGCACGTAAACACATTCCTCACTGTGTACTGTATCTCGCACGTAAACACATTCCTCACTGTCTCGCACGTAAACACATTCCTCACTACTGTGTGTGTCACTGTATCTCGCACGTAAACACATTCCTCACTGTGTACTGTATCTCGCACGTAAACACATTCCTCACTGTGTACTGTATCTCGCACGTAAACACATTCCTCACTGTGTACTGTATCTCGCACGTAAACACATTCCTCACTGTGTATCTGTAAACACATTCCTCACTGTGTACTGTATCTCACACGTAAACACATTCCTCACTGTGCACTGTATCTCGCACGTAAACACATTCCTCACTGTGTGCTGTATCTCACACGTAAACATTCCTCACTGTGTACTGTATCTCGCACGTAAACACATTCCTCACTGTGTACTGTATCTCGCACGTAAACACATTCCTCACTGTGTACTGTATCTCGCACGTAAACACATTCCTCACTGTGTACTGTATCTCGCACGCAACTTAGGTCCTTTTTTAAGAATGTTTATGTTATTTATACAGTTTATCTATTCACAGCCATCAGTGTACACAGAAACATGCATTAGTCTATTATTTTTACTTTTCAGAAATAGACAATAGACATGATGGTTCTATACCATGTTTAGTTTTTAAAAGACACTCAAGACTATTGTCACTCGACCTTTGCTGTACATCAGTTTTCATGAGGTGACACTAAGCACGATAAAGCTGTATATTTCATTAGTACACTTCAAAATCGTTGGTGAGGTGTGAAATGGTGAAATATATAAGACAAGTTTTGATGGATTTAATTTTAATTTTTATGCTTTGGCTTGATGGGTTCAGCTCTCATATCTGTTATTGTTTCGGGATTGACAGAAATATTGTGATTTCAACAGCAAAACAAACGGAAATATAAACTGGTTTTCATTTCAAATCAATGAATCGTAATCGTAATCTAATACTGATATTCCTAACATGTGCCATCTCTCCGTTGTCTGAAGTTCGAGTTTACTCTCAAGCATTTTTGTAAGGAACTTTCGGGAAAATTATCCATATAACTGGTAGATGACTTATCTTAAACTATCATATATATCGTACCAGTTTTTTATAAGTGATAAATATGACAAACAATAAATTACACTAAATTATAACAAACACAAAGAAAAAATCCCACATACAGGGAAAGTAAACATGTGTATATCAAAAAAATTTCCCTTTACTATAAAATAACAAAATAAAAATAGAATTCCACAAATTTAACAGCAAAATATTAATACAATTCCTCAACAAGATTCGGTTTTATCATTTGCCTTTTCATCTAAACTACAAGAAAGCAGAAGGAACCGGAAAAATAAAGAGGTGGGCGGAGGGCAGTGGAGTGTGTATGGGGTCAAGTGGTCAGGGTTCACGGAAAAAGGAGATCCCCATTGTGTAAACCTGGCGAAGAACAATAGGGGTGGCAGTGGAGGCGGAGAGAGGGGGGGGGATGAAGAGGAGGGAGCAGCAGCAGCAGCAGCAGCAGCAGCAGCAGCAGCAGCAGCATAAAGGATCTATAGGCGGATAACACGAGCATCCCCCACAGGAATGTGTAAAGGAAGGGGGCGACAGGAGGGAGGATGATAGTAGAGTAGAGGAGAAGAGAAGAAAAGGGGAGCGGAAGGGAAGAGGAGGAGGAGAGGGAGGATGAGGGGAGGGAAGAAGAGAAGGGATGGTAGAGTGGAGGGAAGGGTAACGGGGAGGGGATTACAGATGGGAAAGAGTGGGATGAATTGAAGGTAGAGGGAAGGCTTTGGGTAGGGAGGAGCAGAAGAGGGAAGGTGTTCTCTTAAAGTATCCGCATCACGTAATGTGAAGGAGGGCCACAGGCGGTCAGGAAAAAAGTGTGTGATGGTGTTGGCGTCGGGGAGTACTTAAGGGTGTTTTAAAGTGTGTGTGGGAGTGGTTTAGAAGAGGGTTGCCTTACTGCTAGTGTGTGTGTGTTAGAGGGGCGGAGGGGTTAAGAGCAAACAATTTGGCTGATGACAGGTAAAAGAGAGAAAGTTAACACACACACACACACACACACACACACACACACACACACACACACACACACACACAAATCCATTAATACATAACATTATCAGAGAAAAACAAAGTGTCATGGTGAAATATGTATCTCAATTGTTCTTCTTCACAAACTCTGTGTCAAAATATGTTCAATATATTTCCTTTCTCTGCTGGGGGTAACGTTGATTACTGACTCGCTCACTCGCCTACTAATTCGCTCATTCCTTCTTTTACTCACTCACTCACTCACACACTGCACTTCTACCTGTCTGATTAAATTTCAGTTTATTCAGGTCTATCTCTCCCTAAATACGGGGAAGAGAGTGAATGTGTGAGAGAGAGAGAGAGAGAGAGAGAGAGAGATTCACGTAGAGCCAGGCCATTTGTACAACATCCAGTAAATAATGAGCAGGCATCAACTCTCGCCCACCTACACCTATCTCAGTTGACTTTCACGCGCACCTAGTCCCTCACACACACATACACACACACACACACACACACACACACACACACACACATACGTACATACACACACACACACACACACACACACTGTTCATACATACACACATACTTTACATACACACACATACATACATACACATACACACACATACATACATACATACACACACATATATACACACACACACACACATTCACATAGCCAAACGTACATTTATGAAGAATAATTCCTTACGGACATCACTATAAATAGCTCTCTTGTAAACATAGAGTAAAAATGGCTCTTATGAAAGCATTTTGTATTCAAAAATCGGCAGAGACAGTGATTGGCACGGCACTTGATCGACTTCATCTCACCAACTGCATGTGTTGGCACCCATTCGCAATTGTATCGAGTAGGATTGCCCCGGGTGCGAACCAACGACCCTTAAGACAGAAGGCGAATAATGCTATAATACGATTGTTTCATTCTGGTTCCCCCTTAGCCCGGTAAGTATGAACACAAAAAATAAAGTCACTCCTCTGAACCTACTTTTGCCTCAAACTCTACAAGAAGTAAACGACCTCAGCATGGGGAAAAACCCTCTTTATATCGCTGTGTGTGTGTGTGTGTGTGTGTGTGTGTGTGTGTGTGTGTGTGTGGTCTCTTTATAATCGCTGTGTGTGTGTGTGTGTGTGTGTGTGTGTGTGTGTGTGTGTGTGTGTGTGTGTGTTTCCTCATTATTTTTGTGTTTTGTCAGGAGGCAAGGAGGAGGGGAGGGGGGAGGTGAGAGAGGAGGGTGAAGGGAAAGAAAGAAGGGTGAGAAAAGGTGAGGGAGGAAGGAAGGGTGGACATGATGAGGGGAAAGAAAAGAAAGGGGGAGAGATTGGGGGAGGAAGAATGGATGAATGAGGAGGTGGAAGTGGGAGGGAAAGATGGTTGAGGTAGAAGATGGAATGGGGAGAAAGGAAAGGTGTGGGCGGAGGTCGTATTGGGAGGAAAGAGAGATGGGAGGGGAGGTGGTATGGGAGAGAAGGGAAGAGTAAAAGCAGGGAACGGCGTAGGATAGTGATAAGAGGAGATAAGCGGATGGATGGGAAAAAATAGACAAGGAGGATAGGAGGGGAGAGAATGGGGGAGATGAAACGGGGAAGAGAGAAAGGAGAGGGAAGGGTAAGGGATGTGATGAGGCAAAAGAGGGGTTATCAGGTAAAAGGAGAGGAGAAAGGGTGAAGAGAAAAGGTGAGGAGAAAGGGTGAGGAAAATGAGATGGGTACAAAGTGAGAGAGAGAGAGAGAGAGTATTTAAGAGGAAGGGGAATCGTATATCTGGAGGAGTAAAATAGAACTGCATAGGAGAAAAACGGAGAACAAATGTAATGGGAGAAGAGAGGAAGAGGAGGAGGAGGAAGAGAAAATGTGAAAGAGAGAGGAATAGTAATTGTGGAAAATGAGAATGGGGAGCAGCAGGAAGACGAAAATGTGACAAATAAGAAGTAATAAATATTCAGAAAGACAAGGACGAGGAGGTGCAGGAGGTGAAGGAAGCGAAGGAGGAGAATGAAGAGGAAGTGAAGGAAGCAGAGGAGGAGAATGAAGAGGAGCTGAAGGAAGAGAAAGAATAAGTATGAATGAGATGTAGAAAGGAAAACAAATGGATCAATGAAGTAGTAATTATGTGAAAAATAAGATGAGTCTAAGTATGGAAGATAAACAAAAAGAAGGAAGGAAGGAAGGAAGGAAGGAAGGAAGGAGAGAACAGCTGGTGTGTATAACTCCGTGTTATAAGCTGGCACAGGAAGGAATTGTAGAGTCGAGTCCATACGTTCAAGATGATTACACGGCAGAGTGGAAACTAATATATTACAAGAACCTATTATCTCTCTCTCTCTCTCTCCTTTTCTTTATGCTTTCTCTTTCGTAACCTTTCATTCTCTCTTCATCTATTTTCACCATCTCTCCCTCTATGTTGTCTTTCTTTCCTTCTCTCTGCCTCCTGCCTCTTTCTTAGTCTCTCTTTTTATTGACTCTCTCTCTCTCTCTCTCTCTCTCTCTCTCTCTCTCTCTCTCTCTCACACACCCACCACTCGAGTTAATGGATTATTTCTCTCCCTCACAAAAAAAGAGAACGACTTTTCATTCTCTTTTCATTCATTCGTTCAGGAATCTTAAAAATTAAAAGCCACCCGTTTAATGAAGAGGAAGAAGAGGATCACGATAACAATAAAGAAGAGGAGGGAAAGGGAGGGGTGGAAGGGGAAGAAAAGGGAGGGAGGGAAGTAGGGAGGGTGGGAGGGGACATAAGTGAGGAGGTAAAGGGAGGGGAAAGGAAGAGAAATGAAAAAGGAAAAGATTGAAAGGCGAGAGGGTATGGAACGGAGGGAAGGAGGGGGAGTAGGAGAAGGAAACGGGATGGTGGGGGGGTGGGGGGAAGGGGAGGGGAGATGTGCACTCAAATCCTACAGTACACTCGGACTAGTCATCCGCCCACACCCTAATTAGCCATCCTCCTCCACATCCCCCCACCCATCATCCTACTCCCGCACCTTCAACCATCTCTCCACCCATTCCCCATTCTTCTACACCCCACATCCCCCCCCCTCCCTCCCCACTTCCCCATCCAACCCACCAACCCACACCCAGAAGAAAGGAGAAATATATTAAGCAGCTCAAAAATGAATGCCCTCCAAAAGCACCACATTTAGGGGTACCATTGTTCTTATTACGGATTTATTGGTCTGGCATTTAGGATTCATTGCCTTCGTATCTGGAGGGATTTTTCTTTTTTCTTTTTTTCTTCGTTATTGTGTATATTTTGGGGTTTGGTGTTTTATTAATTTTTTTTTCTCGGGTGATGGGGGCAGAAATGACTCTATTATTATTAATATTATTTTTTCTCCCGTAGTCTTTAGCTTTCCTGTTTGTGATATATTGCAACGTATTTCGTATTTTTTGGCCTATAGTAACAGTAAGGGTTTTTTTTTTCTTTTATTAATCTGACTGTTACTGTGGACGCTTTTTTTTTAACTGGTGTTTAAATGGTTATGGATTTTGTGGGATTTTATTAATAATTATTTTCAGTATTTTGGATTTTTTTCTGGGGAGGGGGGGTAGAAAAGGAGGTGGATGAGTACGGATGGGTGGATGAGTACGGATGGCTGATTTGTTTTTTCGATATACTTTCACTTTTAAATGGTGATTTATGCCTTTGACATCAAGGATCTATCGTTCCCTGGGGCTATGACGATTTATTGTCCAAGTTTGTTGAATTTATTTATTTGTTCCTCTGGTATTTGGGATTTATTTATCTGTTATTTGGATGTTTGTTTCATTTTAAGGGGGCGGGGAGGCAAAGGGTAGGGGTAGTGAAGGGTGGGGAGGGGGGTGATGGTGATGGTGGGTGTTGGGGTGGGGAGAGGGAGGGGGATGGTGATGGTGGTGAGGGTGGGTGTGGTGTGGGTGAGGTGGGTGTTGAGGGTGGGAGGGAGGGGGTGATGGTGAGGGTGAGGGTGGGTGTTGAGGGGGTGGGGAGAGGGAGGGTGATGGTGAGGTGTGGTGGTGAGGGTGGGTGTTGAGGGAGGGAGGGTGATGGTGAGGTGTGGTGAGGGTGGGGTGGGGTGAGGGGGTGGGGGAGAGGGAGGGGGTGATGGTGAGGTGTGGTGAGAGGGGTGGTGGGTGTTGAGGGGGAGGGAGGGTGATGGTGAGGTGTGGTGAGAGGGTGAGGGTGGGTGTTGAGGAGGGAGGGGGTGATGGTGAGGGGTGTGAGGGTGAGGGTGGGTGTTGGTGGGAGAGGGGAGGGTGATGGTGAGGTATGGTGAGGGTGAGGGTGGGTGTTGAGGGGGTGGGGAGAGGAGACAGTGAGGGAGAAGAAACAAGGTGATGAGGGACGGGAAATGGGATGAGGGGTGAGAAATGGTATACATAGATGGTCCAGAAACCTTCCTTTTATTAATTTCCGTTTTAGGATTTGGTTTATTGTTTTTAAATCATCATCATCATCATCATCATCATCATCATCATCATCATCATCATCGTCGTCATCGTCGTCGTCGTTATTATTATTATTATTATTATTATTATTATTATTATTATTATTATTATTATTATTATTATTATTATTATTATTATTATTATTATTATTATTATTATTATTATTATTATTATTATTATTATTATTATTATTATTATTATTATTATTATTTTCAGCAAAGTGTTTTCTGGATATTTAGGAGTAAAGAGGCAAATGAGATCAGAGTTAAGAAGGATTAACTTAGAGATATATTGCAGAGCCCAGCCAGATTTAGTCTCGTCCTCCTCCTCTTCTGCCTTCTTTACTCCCTCCGCCACTTCTTTATCCTCTTCCTTCTTCTTCTCCCTCGTCTTTTCACCCAACTTCTCCTTCACTTGTCTTCCTCCTCTATATCCTCCTTTCTTTTCTTTTCATCCCTTATTCTTCTTGCTTCCTTATCTCCTCTTCTTTTTGTCTTTCTTCTTCCTCTAATTCCAACTGCTCATCCTCCTCGTCTTCCCCCCTTTTCTCCACTCTGTCTCCACCACCACTAGCTCCTCCAACTCAACCCTATCACCACTATTATATTTTCTTGTTCTTTATCGTCTTCTTCCTCCTCCTCCTCCTCCTTCTCTTCCAACTCAACCTCTTTCTCTATAGCCCCCACTAACTCCTCTTCTCCCTCCTCTTCCTTCTCTAACTCCACCACTACCATTACCTCCTCCTCCAAGTCCTTCCCCTTCTTCAATTACACCATGATCACCACCATCCCCATCACCACTACTCCTCCTCTTCCTCCTCCACCATCACTACCAGCACCTCCTCCTCCTCATGTCTTCAAGGAGGTCAAAACCACGACGAGATGTTTCCGCCGTGTTGACCCTTCAGCGACGCCGGGGGAAACTCTCCTTACTTTGCTTTTCATCACGAAGGGTTAATTGGCGGAAGGTTTCTCCTGACGAAGACTCTCTGAAGTACAGTAACACACACACACACACACACACACACACACACACACACACACACACACACTCATGCATACACACAATCTCCCACACAAATTTGCTCGTGCTCTCTTTCTCTTTCTTCGTTTCTCCATCCCCTCTCTCTCTCCCTCTCTCTCTCTCACACACACACACACACACACCATCCTTGACCACAGGAGGGTCAAGACCTATCAGAGCGATACTCCTGCTGTGCAGCTGCCCCTCTTGGCCATGTTCAGCCCATTCCCCAAGTCCCTCTCCCCGACCCATCCTCACCACCGGGATATCAACATAATCAAAAGTGACAGTTTCGTTTCGGAAAGAAGTGGGATCAGTGTTGAACAGTGATGAACAGTGTTTAAGCCAGTGAATTCAGCACTAGACAGTACCAGCGAGAACAGTGACCCATCAGTGAGATAAGCACCCCTGGGAACTGACCACCATCTTCTGACCAGGCGGTGTTAATCAGTCCACCCTTGGAACAACAGTGGGTCGGGTTTACACCGGAGTATGAGATAACACAACACCACCTAGCAGAGAGTGAGGTACTGTGACACCATCCCACACCACATGGTTTCTCCATGACCACGTAAGGTCCTTCATATCGACACCCGAGGACAAGTCACTATACCACGTGAACACCACACCACACAGTGTCTCCGTGACCATGTGAGGTCCTTCATATCAACACCTATGGACGAGTTATTGCACCACGTGAACACCCCACCACCCGATGTTTCCATGACCACGTGAGGTCCTTCATATCAACACCCGAGGACGAGTCACTATACCACGTGAACACCACACCACACAGTGTCTCCATGACCACGTGAGGTCCTTCATATCAACATCTATGGACGAGTTAGTTACTGAACTATGTGGCCTATGTGACCTCACACAGTATGGCAAGACCAGCCCAGGCCATCAACTGCAACTATAAACAGTATATGTTCCAATCATATTCCTCCTCCTTTTAATAATAAGCTTTTTGTTAAACGGCCCACCTAAAAATGTCTTTGTATGTAATAAGCAGTTTTGTCTAATGAATATTTTCCAGCCTTCCAGGCTTTGAACTTTTCAATAAACCGTTAATTATTAATCTTATTATTGTTATTAGTACACACACACACACACACACACACACACACACACACACACACACACACACAGGTTCAACGGTACCAAGTACTTGAAGAGCGAGTCGCTACGAGACGATAAACTGTCGTCGTGAAATTTGATCAGATCCTCATAGAAGAGTACGGAAATAATAAAAACGAGATATAAGTAGGAACATAAACAAAATATATAAAGAGACACAGGGAGGACCTAACTTTCCTAACGGGACTTGAGAGTAAGTTAAAGCCAACAACAACAACAAGAGCAGCAGCTCCAACAACAACAACAACAACAAGAGTGATTGATTTAAACGGGAAGTTAATTACATTAGGTTAGATTATTTTATGAGTGCCTTATGAAACCAAGGCTGTTGAGATTATTTGTGCTTGGAGTAACGTGCTTGAAAGAAATATTAATAATGATAGAAGAGAAGAACTATATAACGTGTACAATAGGTTGTTTTATTATCGATTTCGTTAAATTTAGGGAATAACTGGATATTTTTCATGAGGTGATGCATCGATGGATGGATGTATGGATATATGGATGGTTGGATGGTTGGATGGATGGATGGATGGATGGATGGATGGTTGGATGGATGGCTGGATGGATGGATGGATGGATGGATGGATGGATGGATGGATGGATGGATGGATGGTTGGATGGATGGTTGGATGGATGGAAAAGAAGTAAAAGATTGTGCTTAATCAGAAGAAATTTATACATGGCAAAAAAAGATTATCGAAAAATGGACAGAATTATACAACGCTAAATTTACATATACGAAAAAAAAACGGGGGATTGGGTTTGAGAATGGAGAGTTTGAAAGAAAAAATGAAAGCGATATTTGACTTAGAGTCTACGAAGAGGTTTAAGTCTTTGGGTGACAGCGGAACCTCTCTCAGATCTAAGGTATTCGTACAGTGTCACATTTTATAGGTTGTTTATGGTTTCAGACACAGAGGTAAAGATCATGAAGAGTTCTGAAACACTGAGAAAATTTATAATATATCTTAAGGAAATACAAAACACTTTCAAGGGATATACGTAACATCTCTAGAACTACTGTATATACACCTAAAGGGAAAATACACAGTACTTTTAGGGAAAATATACATTACCTTTAGGGGAAAAAACACAATACATCTAAGGAAATTACACATTATCTCTCGGGGAAATAAACATTACCCCTAAGGAAAATAAACATTGTCTCTCGGGGAAATACACATTGTCTTAGGGAAATACACAACACTTCCAGATAAAATAATGAAAATGAGAGGCATTATAATTGAACTGGGTTCACGGATTGGTTGTTGTTTACCACTTTACTCCCCCACTACTGAGACGGGTGTTGTTGTGGAGGGGATCCCTGTGGTGTGTAATCAACTGAGGTAAATTTTCCCAGGGGTGAGAGCGTGAGCACAAGAGTGGTTAGAGTGAATAATGTGTGTGTGTGTGTGTGTGTGTGTGTGTGTGTGTGTGTGTGTGTGTGTGTGTAACCTTCGACGAACACTGGACGATCCTCAACCACCAGGGAAGTGCCACACTACTCCACTAAGACACAGTAATCGTAGATGACAACTACCACTACAAAGAGTATCAACTACTGACGCGGCCTCAACACGAGACTGCAGTTCGCCTACTGATACCTCTGGGAGTGTGTTCCCCAGGGCTGCCTGCCTTTTGTTTTTATGATGATCAGTTGTATAATCATATATAAAGATATTTAATTTATTTAAATTTTGATCAGGGATCTAGACTTAAAAATCGTCTACATAATAATAATAATAATAATAATAATAATAATAATAATAATAATAATAATAATAATAATAATAATAATAATAATAATAATAATAATAATAATAATAATAATAATGACAACGACGACGATGATATAGGTGATATCAGTAATAGTAATTATTATTATTATTATTATTATTATTATTATTATTATTATTATTATTAAAGCTAAACTTCGTTCATAAACTACTAATTTCCGGGAATGTATTGCACAGAAATAAAGTTGGTTTTAACCCCTGGTTGGGGTCAAAATTCATTAAGATTTAGGAGAAAGTGATTGTGTTCGCTAATGACATCCAAGTGTTAGGTAATGACCACAGCAGGTTGTTTTTTATTCTCTGGCGCCGCAAAAGGTTTTAACAAATGAAAATAAATCGTCACTGGACGTTTACTGGTTCGTTCAGGCTAAAAGCAGACATAAAGTAGTTTGTTTTTTTCCTAAATCACCGAAGTACTGTGGCGTAAATGAAGAAGCATATAGTATAGAGAGTATTTGTTTTCTTTCGTTACACCCTAGATCTGTTAAGTCGCTAGATCTGTTCATTGCTAGATCTGCTCATTCACTATTCGTTCATTCGTTAAAACCGTTCATTCGCTAGAGCCGTTCATTCACTAGAGCCGTTCAATCACTAGAGCCTTTCGTTCACTAGAGCCCTTCATTTACTGAAGCCGTTCATTTTCTTCATACGTTCATTCACTAGAGCCGTTCATTCGTTAGCATGAAGGCATTTAGAGATGAAATAGTGTTAAAGTAAATGATTTTCACTTCTAGACATTCAGATTAAGGAAGAATTAGATCCCCCTTGTTGGATGTCGCATTATCTCACAATACAGCACATGGTCGAGTAGGGATTTACCTGAGATACCTGAGGATTATGGGTAAATGTAATCTAAAGGGTGTGTACACCGCCTCCGGCCTAATGACCTCGCGATGTCTCATACTAATCTCACTTCCAGCCAGACGTAAACCCAGAATTTGCAGGTCTAGCAAAATCCTGCTTGAGGGTGTGAAGTCCATGTCACTAGACTTCCCCACTTGAGTCATACCTCTGTCTCTCACACACTAGGGGAAGACCAAACGACCATGGCGGTCAGTAAGTAGTCAGAAAGCAGCAAAGCCTGTCCAGGATGGCAACTGCAATGCGCCTCTGCCGGCTCATTTCTGTGAGCTACTACACAGTGAAACCCGACGGAGAGGGTGACGTAGTGTTGCTGCCAGGCATGCCCTTTCATCAACTTTGACATGCCGGACGCAGAGATGTCCCTAGCTGGGATCCTGTCATCATTGCCCCAGCAGGACCGCCAGCCCGACGACACCATTAGGTGGATTGCTGGTACCACAGTCATCGGGTTAGAAGTAAATATCTAGGGACGACGGAGCCGACTTCGTGCCTCTCTTTGACCCAGGGGCCTTGCCTTGATGTGTTGGGTAGGAAAGGTCTGACCTTAATTGTGTTGGTCCTAAGTCAGCGTGTTGGTTACAGTCAGCGTTTGCAACGTCCAGACCAATTGTGAGTGTCAGCTCATAGAAGCAAGATGGGGGAGAGAAGTGAGAAGTTGATGTCCCAGAGTAGTGACACATCCTATCCTGGAAAACCCTGCCCCATAGGTACCTACCAATGTAGATGTGTTATACCGAACCTAATGGAGTGACGGAAGCGTGCAACAGTGCAATCTAAAAGTTCACAGAGGTGTTAGTATGAATGGGATTGTGGTCACGGTGGATATGATCGATGCTGTGTTTCCTGATCGGAGTAGGAGAAGATTCTTGTGGAGTTGTTGAGAAGATGATCCTATGTCATGTGGGATGGGCATTCCCAGTGTAGAAAAATGACTAGCTGGTCCCCCCATTATTGGAAATACTCTCGTTCCTGTTGCGACTACTGAAACTAGGTCGCCCAATAAGCCAATCGCCATTGAGAAGTGAGGTTACCGGGGAGGAGGTACATTTGATATGGTCAATACGAGTAACCCTAGGCAGTTAGTACGAAGTGGATAATGTAGTCAAGAAACTCCACGTCTCCAGAATCGATATGTTCACTCATTAGATGGAAGCCGAAAGTTAGTGAACAGAAAGCAAGTGTCTGAGGGCGACCTGCCATCTACAAATGTTAACTCTGTGTCTCTGCCCGCTGCCATATGTACAGTACCAACACCAACTGTGAGATGAGAGATCAGCTGAACAACAGAAAATAAGATGTGTGTGTGTGTGAGATAAGATCCATGATATACCAGAATATGTAATGTACAAAATATGTGAAGTCATCTGAGAGAATTAAAACCAGAATTTTAAGTAATTAAGAAAAGGAAATGAAGAAAATCTGTTTTGAGAAGTTCTGTAAATTACTTTGAAAATTAATTTGTTGAAATGTTAGTCATCTTGAAAATTGATGTTGAGGATTCATGAAGATGATTTTTTTTAATAAGAACCAGAAAGAGAGAGAAAAAAGTCCATCTTCTATATATATTCGTTTGTGCATGTCTAGTAATTAAGCCTTTTGCTTTCCATTTGGGTGATTTTTATTATTTTATTAATATGATGTCTAACTGATCTTGATTTTTTTGATTGAGTTGATACCTTATTGAATTAATATATATTGAATTTATCCACCATTTTATTTCTCATGATTTTGTGATTCATGTTTGAAATTTTTATTATGCTTGTTTCAACAATTTCTAAGTTTATTACCTTAAAAACAAAGAGCATTTTAATAGTATTTTTTACATTTACTAGAATTTATTTTCTTTGCATTTGTATCAACCTGTGTCATTAGTTCAAATCTACTTACATACCATTCTGTGAATTAAATGATATCTAGCGAATTGCATTTTGATGTCCAAATATTGAGAAACAGATGATTTGTATTGTCAATTCGATTATGCTAATTAAGTTTAGATATTCCTAACTAGGATTAGGAATGAAAATTTGCTAAATATTTTGTCAACATTTCACAAATTTTCATATAAGCGGCCAGGGGAAGTTGTTTTAACAATGCCATGTTTTTTAGAGTAAATTATATCATGTTCAGAGGAAATACGTATGAACATTCAGCTTAGACAAAGATTACCTGCCATAATGCCTACACGACAGTGTTCCCGCTAAAAACCAGGAGTGCCAGAGAATCCTGAAGCTTGAGCCAATCCCAGTGACCTGTGAGTGTGACGTCATAGTCCTAACTGTGATGATTGGCTGGAAGCTAGAGTTCGTGCCCAGCACAGCAAGACGGTACTCGGATATCAAAGCCAGAGTCTGGTTAGAGGTGGTGAAGTGTAAGTGTGTGAGGTCGGCTTCCCAATATGGCGGAATATATATCATACAGTATATGTAAGGATACTTAAGGCTTTATCCATTCCACTAAATGTATTGTGACTTATATGACTCCCGTTTAACTAGCTAGGAAAATAGGGTTATAAGTTTGAAGTAAAATTGTCCATCTTAATAGAAAGCGTTCAATAAATACAGTAACCGTTAAAGTGTCATAATTCATCCCCTTATTGAGAAAAGTTTATTTAGTATAAGTGTCTTGGTGGTATACAGTAATAGTGAGTCCTGAGTAACAACACACCTATCACCTGTTTCCCCAAGTGTCCCAGTTATCCCATGTTACCATTACTCCCCCTCTCCCCTTTGTGTGAGGATGGTTGTCGACCACAAGCTGACCGGCCTCCTCCTCCTGCCATCTCTCTCTTCCTCCCGCCTCACCACCCCTTCCATCTCATGAGTATAGAGAGACTTAAAGAAAGTCAAGAAATAAGTAAAGAATTAAGAAGTAAGAAGAAAGAAATAAAGGATAAATTAAAAAAGCTTTATTACACGCTAGAGCCGTTCATTCACTAGAGCCGTTCATTCACTAGAACCGTTCATTCTCTTCAGGCTTTCATTCACTAGAGCCGTTCATTTGTTACAGCCTTTCATTAACTAGAGTCGTTCATTCACAAGAGCCGTTCATTCACTAGAGCCGTTCATTTACTAGAGCAGTTCATTCATTAGAGCCGTTCATTTGTTAAAGCCGTTCATTCACTAGAGTCGTTCATTCACTGGAGCCATTCATTTCCTAGAGGCGTTCAATCACTAGAGTTGCTCATTCACTAGAGCCGTTCATTTAATATTCCCTTTCATTCACTAGAGCCGTTCATTTAATATTCCCTTTCATTCACTAGAGCCGTTCATTTAATATTCCCTTTCATTCACTAGAGCCGGTCATTCACTAGAGCCGTTCTTTCACTAAAACCGTTCATTCGCTAGAGCCGTTCATTCACTGGTGTAATAGCCTCTATCAACATCAACATCTAGACGGTTAGTATTTATATAAATGTGGACTAATTACACGTAGGAGTTATATAACTAACATTACCCGAATTAATTAGATAAAGGGCATTATAGCATAGCTTATCATTTCCTACTCACATGTTAGATGGCACTCCCATGTCCTCCTCGCACGGCTCACCGGCCCTCTGAGGAGTATAACTCACTGTACCTTAGGCACCACAGTTCAAGGAGTTCTGTAGTCAACCTCCCTTATTCTCTCGTAAAAGCACTGTTGCCCCTCATCGGTTAACTCGCCATTACACCAACATACTGTGCACCTATTTTTGATAATAAACTACCATCGCCATATAGTGTTTTGTATGAACATCAGATATTCTAAAACATTATACACACATAAATTATAATAACTTCATCTGAAACAGCAAGGCAGGTTACAGGAGTAACAAACGTAAAAGTGTTGAGGATAACATACACGAACAAACACCATTGGTGATATAAGGTGTTAGCTGGTGAGATTGCTAACAAACATCAGTTACATAAGGTAACAGCTCGGAGACCCATGTACAATCTCTCTTGTTACAAAGGTGACAAACTACTATAATGCTCGAACTATCCATTCACTAGACTCTTTCATTCGTTCGCTAGAGCCGTTCATTTACCAGAGCCTTTCAATCGCTGGAGGCTATAATTAAAACATCCAATATCATCGCTCCTGATGTCCATATTTTATATCTTTTATGTTTCCTACCAACAGGACCTCATAGGAAACAAGATCAAAGTCTCTAAAATGCAATACCATCACTGTTCTCCGGCTAAACCACCATCTATCATTTCAAGCGTTCGATCAATTCCGCTATGTGGCCAACGATAGACTTATACAGAAAGTACTCAATAGCATTATATCAACTGATCGTCTTCTGATATCCCCGATAGGTAGTGATCAATTATGAATCTACATCGTCTTGTCGAAGCCTTAGCAAGGCGGAGCACCAGACAGTAATGTAGCCACACAATAAATATGCCCCGAGAATTGTTAAGTATATTTTGGTACAGCAGGGATTATTTTGTTGTCCTGTCTTTTCTCTCCTGGGTATAGCTTAGTATCTTGAAATAATAATAATAATAATAATAATAATAATAATAATAATAATAATAATAATAATAATAATAAAGGTCAGAAGACTCATATTTGGGAAGTCAGAAGTAATGATTTAAAATAAAACAAGAAATTGCCAAAAAAAAAAAAATTAAAATTTCAAGATATCCATTACACCTACAATTGAAGTTATTTTTATAGAAATTCTGTCGTTGGAGGCCATAGTAACTATATATGTTAGGGCCATAAGCCATATTTATGATTATTTTTTTTTAGAGCAGTGGAAACGATAAACACTCGCAAAGTAAGTGTGTCGTGAAGAGAGAGAGAGAGAAAGAGAGAAAAGGGATTTTTGTGTGAGTGTGTGTATACGTCCGTGTTTTATTGTTTCTATATGTGTGTGGGGGGAGCGTGATAGGTGGGTGTACTTGGGGGTGTGCATGTGTCTCTAAATGTAGAGGAAGAGGAGGAAAGAGAAAGAGAGAATTGGAAGACAGACTGACTAATAGACTGTCAGAGAAACAAACAAACACACAAACAAACAAAAAACGCATGCAAACAAAATACCTATCACCAATGTTACTCCGAAGAGATAATCTATGTATAAATTAATTGGCTCCCAAATTAAAAAACAAAGAAACACGACACGATGCAACTTATGAAGATCTAATCATAAAAAATGCACAACTCGAAACAGAATACCATATATGTATCATCAGTAACAGCATAAAATATATATATATATATATATATATATATATATATATATATATATATATATATATATATATATATATATATATATATATATATATATATATATATATATATATATATATATATATTTATCATGTAGATTCACAATGGAAACGTGGATAAGATAAATCTTGATAAAATCACACAGATGTCTTGAATAAAGACTAAAGTTAAGGTTTTCCGTTTTCCCTGTGTGATTTTTATCAACATATATATATATATATATATATATATATATATATATATATATATATATATATATATATATATATATATATCCATCGAGCGGCTACTGGATCATATCCTAGTCTATGATCCCAAACGCAGAGTGATATTGCCGACGTGTTTTTAAAAAAATACCAGACACGCGACACAAAGCGGACATGTAAAGTCAATCTACCGTGTACTTTGATCAGCAACAACATGCAATAATTCATGATGCTGATGAGGAAATTTTATACATTCAACTCAACCCAACCTCCCTTCCTCCCTCGCACCCTCTTCCTTCCCTCACACTCCTTCCCTCTTCCCCTCACATTGCCTCTTCCTCTCTACGCTACGCCAAAGACCGTCAGTACATACTAAATTTCCTTTTCATTCAGATTTTTGCTGTTGATGGACTGGTTATGTTTAAGTGAAGCGTCATTTGGTAATATAATGGTCAATTCTGTTACTCTCTTGCATAATTTATCGATCTATTTACCTATATATATACCCATCCATTTATCAATTAATCCATCTATTCCCTATTCATCCATCTATCAACCCATCCATCTTACAGAGCCAAAAAGAAATACAGAAGACTATCCTGGGTTTTAGTATTAGTATATCGGCTCATAGCGGTTCGTCTCTACGACCTGATACAGGTCTTCCCTTAGATGGGTTTTCATTTACAGGTATGCTCAAGTAGAAATTCATTGCAGCGATTTGAGTGCTATTCGACACCATCAAAACATGCCATAAAGGTGCCTGAGACATGGCCTTCCGTGTTTTGCTGGGCTGACACACCTGGCAAACATGAGGAATAAGATGGATACTCGCGATTACACGCACAAAGCGATGAACACACACACACGCACACACAGTTTTAATATTCTTAACATTTGCCACATCAATCAATCGTCAGTGGTATATATAAATAAAATATACCATCATACCATGGCAGTTCTCCCTCACTCTCTAGTGTTGTAACACTCGTACTGCCACTGTCCCTCACTCTCTAGTGTTGTAACACTAGTAATGCCACACTCCCTCACTCTCTAGTGTTGTAACACTAGTACTTACACTTTCCCTCACTTTCTAGTGTTGCAACACAAGTAATGCAACTCTCCCTCACTCTCTAGTGTTGTAACACTAGTACTGACACTCTCCCTCACTCTCTAGTGTTGTAACACTCGTACCGACACTCTCCCTCACTCTCTAACGTTGTAACACTAGTACTGCCACTCTCCCTCACTCCTAGTGTTGTAACACTAGTACTGACACTCTCCCTCACTCTCTAGTGTTGTAACACTAGTACTGACACTCTCCCTCACTCTCTAACGTTGTAACACTAGTACTGCCACTCTCCCTCACTCCTAGTGTTGTAACACTGGTACTGACACTCTCCCTCACTCTCTAGTGTTGTAACACTGGTACTGACACTCTCCCTCACTTCCTAGTCTTGTAACACTCGTACTGTCACTCTCCCTCAGTCTTTAACGTTGTAACTGTCACTCTCCCTCACTTCCTAGTGTTGTAACACTCGTACTGCCACTCTCCCTCAGTCTTTAACGTTGTAACATTAGTACTGTCAGTCTCCCTCACTTCCTAGTGTTGTACCACTAGTACTGATACTCTCCCTTACTTCCAAGTGTTGTACCACTAGTACTGACACTCTCCCTCACTTCTAGTACTGACACTCTCCCTCACTCTCTAGTGTTGTACCACTAGTACTGCCAGTCTCCCCCACTTTCTAACGTTGTAACACTAGTACTGCCACTCTCCCTCACTCTCTAGTGTTGTACCTCTAGTACTGACACTCTCCCTCACTCTCTAGTGTTGTACCACTAGTACTGCCAGTCTCCCCCACTTTCTAACGTTGTAACACTAGTACTGCCACTCTCCCTCACTCTCTAGTGTTGTACCACTAGTATTGCCAGTCTCCCCCACTTTCTAACGTTGTAACACTAGTACTGCCACTCTCCCTCACTCTCTAGTGTTGTACCTCTAGTACTGCCACTCTCCCTCACTCTCTAACGTTGTACCACTAGTACTGCCACTCTTCCTCACTCTCTAGTGTTGTAACACTAGTACTGCCACTCTCCCTCACTCTCTAACGTTGTAACACTGGTACTGCCACTCTCCCTCACTCTCCCAGCGATATGACACACTGTTCTTTGCGATTTCAATTTTCCCTGGTCTACAAATTGCAGTAACACACTTCTACTTGCTTTCACAGTTTGCTATGCCAACTTTCCCTTGCTCTCCCAGCACTAAGGCATACTCCTTCTTGCTATGCCACCTCTCCCTCGTCCTGCTGTACTTCGGGAGAACTTAAGCCTACTTAAAATTCCTGGCTAAGTGTGTTGACGTGCGGCAAATAGATAAAAACTTGACGAGGAGCAAGTCTTACCGCAGCCTGCTGAAACTTCCCTGGTGTGTGTGTGTGTGTGTGTGTGTGTGTGTAGAGGGTGGGGGCTTGGTAGCGATCCCTGACTAGTGAGTTATTGCTTCTACTGTACTGTACTGTGCATTGAAGTCCGTATATATATATATATATATATATATATATATACACTTATAAATCGAGTTACACGAAGGCTTTTCATATGTTAATGAAATGCAAACACTGGAGGCTCTTGACTCAACATATCAGTGTCATATTAAACTAACACAGACACCCAGACACGTATACATTTCCTGAGAATCCTGACGCGATGCCTCGAAAGTCATGCATAAAAAGAGGTCAGCTCTGTCAGCTGTATTGTGAATCAATGAGCGATATCCGACTGGCTGAGCACACTCGCTCTCACGCTGCCCGTGATATTGCAGAAAGCTTTTATCAGTTCTGGCAGTTTTAGGTACCTGTGTGTGTATGTGCATGAGAGACAGAGACAGATATTCTTTCATGTTTTTCTCCAATTTTTCAAGATGTGATTTCAAGCACTATCTCGCTTTGTTTTATACTTTAATAACACCTTGAAGGGTAAAGCAATTAAACATACTGCACATCTCTCTCCGTCATGACAACCCAGAAGCACCTCACTCCTTCAATTCAACCGAGTGTAAAATATTTACTCAAACACTTACAAATCATCCAATCAGCGCTGTACCGGGGTATCAATAAAGTCTATTTATCTCCATCAACTAGTGTGAGTGTGTCAGTGATAATTTGTCTTTGCCAATTCTAATACAATTTGGTTCAATTTAATTACATTGAGTTGGAAATAGTAACCCATCACCAAGCAGATACATCTTGCTGATTGATTAGGTGGTATACTGCAAGCTTTTCTTCTTTGGCGAGAGGGTGAGTGACTGAGTGAGTGCTGAAGTCTGGTTGAAGGCTTGTGGAGCAGGTACTAGGTTGATGATGATGATAATGATAATAATAATAATAATAATAATAGTAATAATAATAATAATAATAATAATAATAATAATAATAAGAAGAAGAAGAAGAAGAAGAAGAAGAAATAGGAAGAAGACACAAACATTGAGCACCTTAACCTTTATAATCACAAGAGCTGGACGGTAACCTAACAGGTAAACCTGGGAGACTGTCATTTGAGCGATCTCTCGTGGATTATGGACCTGATTTCTATTTATTTATTGAGGGAATGTCTCTTTACGATTCTCTCTTTCGGGAGTTCTTCTGTTCCTTTTTATTCACTTTTTTCCATGCAACTTTTTTCCCGTGGTCTTATATATATATATATATATATATATATATATATATATATATATATATATATATATATATATATATATATATATATATATATATATATATATATATATATATATATATATATATATATATATGTATATAAATTTTTTTTACTTCTTTTCCTTCTTTATCTTATTGCCTTGTTCATCTGAACCTTCTTAATTTTCTTGTTGTTCTCCTTTATCGTCGTCTTTGTCATCTTCATCTTCATATTCTTTTTTTTCTTCACAATCTTTTTTTCTTTGTCTATTTCATCGTGGTTTTCTACAACTATTTTATTTTTCTTCTTTTACCAACAGTGAAAGAGAGAGAGAGAGAGAGAGAGAGAGAGAGAAATCTTCTTCAATAGGTATCATATTATAATGCTGTAGAATCCTAAGCATCATTACCACATAAGAACTAAGTAATTAGGGCGGCTCAGATACCCGGAAACAAAAACAAAAGTTATTTAAAATCGAATAATAAGCTCAAGTTCTGATAAGTCTGTCAAACTTCTTAATTTCAAATAAATGAAATAATATCCCTTAGTCTTAAAAAAGTTTTATTTGGCATCTTATTTATTTATTTTTTCCCTTGGTATAAATGTTTTTAGATGTAATTTCATAAGTATATTATTGTTATAAATGTATTTTAAAATATTAACTGGGATATAAATCAAATTACATATGATGGAATGTAGCCCATGTATTGGATTGGTAAGGAGGGACCAGTGTGAGTTGCCGAGGTATACATAGCCGATAGCCTACTGTTATGGTGTTCCGCAATGAGCATCAAAACACTAAAATCAGCATAAAATATATTGTAATGTTAATCTCCAGCTTACGAATATAAAACAACTTCATTCATTTTTTTTATGAAAATTTGAACTTGTATTGTATATAAATCACTAATAATCACGAAATTAATCAAATTAATCTAGATGATGAACAATAACAGAATCGCAAGAATAAGAAACAAAATCATAGTGAATGGTGTTCCTCAATTCTGGCAGGTGAAGGCCCTAAATAAATGGAACACTTGAGGACGGTAAAAGAACAGGGTGTGTTTTCTTTAAGTTCTTCAGTCTCATACACAAAGGCTTCAATGGCGCCTCTCAGACTAATGTGTTTCCCTGAGTATAATGTATTTCATAAGCATATTATTGGCAGGTTTATATCGTAAAAGTCTTCCTGCACATTTTTTTCTTTAAGGTTTAGTTAGTCCTCTCAGTAAAAAATAAATATTCAACTCTCTGTGTATGAATCCTTCCTGCTATATTGTACATCCATCTATAACAAAATTCCTGATATACAAATCATATATAGTACTTGATAGTATACAGAAATTTACTATTTCAAAATGAACCGAGAAAATATTTACCTTCCTTACTTAATCAAAAATTGTCATTTACGAAAACAATAATTTAGTTCATGGTTCTTAAGACTCATGGTACTTTAGTTAAGTGTCTAAAACAATATAAAATGCAACAAAATATAGTCTCCAAGATAAAATATAGAATTATTTCTTCTTCAATGATGTAAGAAGTTCTCACAGACTCTTCTGTTTTTCGTCCAATTTTACTGGACAAAGAAACAATGCAGTTTCCATCTGATTTTTTTTTCATAATACATACACCCTTGCCCACTCAAACTGCTCAAACTGCTTTATAACACTAAAATGTAAACTGAGGTATTTAAGAGTTTGCCCAAGTTTAATGAGTCATAAATCTCGGGTCCACGTTATTTGAGACCTGTCATATACTTTACGGAGCACTTACAGTGTTTATCTTAAATAGGGCGCATTACTTTCATAGCGATGACCATATATATATATATATATATATATATATATATATATATATATATATATATATATATATATATATATATATATATATATATATATATATATATATATATATGTATATATATATGCATGCGTGTGACTGTATAATATGTGAACAGATATCAGTCAAAATATACATATTCAGCAGTCTTGTGCTTTATTCACCCCCCCCCTACCTGGTCACTGTAATGACACGACTTTTGTGGATAACTTACGACCCAGCGACATGAACCTCACATGACTGACGCCTCACCACCCTATGATTCACCATACTTACGCAGGAGCTCATCCTACATCCACAGCTCATGACTCCATTACTCACCTTACTCCTATAGGCACTCATCTCACTCACGTATATTTCTGCTTAATAAATCTTTTTCTCAGGACTGTTCTTCACACCTCACCCCTACGGCCCCACACACCTTCTTTCCCCTTACATGCTTGTCTCCCCAGCATACAGTACTTGATGTCACAAACTTTTCCTCACACTCATCCTTCACCCTCCCCTGTCCTGTCCTGTCACCCTCTCTCTCACTCACTCAGGTCATACTATTTCACAAACACCATCACCCACTCATTCGTTCATTCAAACTGACCTGCCCTTTCACTCTCTTCCTCTCTCACTCACCCACCTTGTCCGGTTACTTCACACTCTCCCTCGCTCACTCAGTCCATCTTGCTCCCTCAGTGCTACAAATTTTTCAAAGTCACCCTGTCATACTCATCCACACTCACCCTGTCATACTCACCCACACTCACTGTCATACTCACTCACACTCACCCTGTCATACTCACCCACACTCATCCTGTCATACTCACTCACACTCACTCTGTCATACTCACCCACACTCACCCTGTCATACTCACCCACACTCACCGTGTCATACTCACCCACACTCACCCTGTCATACTCACCCACACTCACCATGTCATACTCACCCACACTCACCTGTCATACTCACCCACACTCACTTTGGCATACTCATCCCCACTCATCCTGTTATACTCACACACACACTCATCCTGTCATACTTCTTCAACTTTCCCTCACGCATCCGGCCCACACCTCACACTCGCAACCTCACCGTTTTCTGATTATCGCAGGTACACACAGGTAATGCATAAAACATTCCAAAGTTTGACGACTTTGAGAAAAATCAATCACGCTCAAAAACTTAACTTTCCGGACATGAATTATTTCTGGGAGAGTTTTTTGTGGTTGTGGTAGCAGAGAGAAGGTGGGGGAGGGATGGAGAGGGTAGGAAGGGAAGCGAGAGAGAGAGAGAGAGAGAGAGAGAGAGATGGTAGGGAGGGAAGGGGGAGGGAGTAGGAAGGGGAAGGAGTGAGAGGGAGAGGTAGTAGGAAGGGGAGGTAGTGGGAGGGGAGGAAGAGGGTAGGAGTGGGAGGGGGGAGCAAGATGGAGTGGGAGGGAGAGGGAAGGAATGAGAGGCAGCCACAAACTTTCCAAGAAGATAAGGTTGAAGTGGCATCACAAAGCCTTTAACATAAGCCGCAAAGTTAAGCTGAATGTGACGGAAGATGAAGCTGAGGCGACAACTCGAGGCCTTTAACGTGAGTTCAGAATTAAGCTGACGGCGAAGGAACTTGTAAGAGTTTAAAAAGGGTCCGTGTACTATCATGCGATCTGAGACCTTCTGAGTCAGGTCAGTGTTGTGGCGTGATAGTATACACTGAGGGGTTAAACCTCTTGACTCTGATCAGCGGCTCTCACGGAGTACAGAATGTTTAAGTTTATATTTCGAGTTTTATATCTTCAAACTGTGATTATTGCAAGTATTTTCCTGACAGAGATTGAGTTAAATACAACAATTATGAAGAAGAACTAAATTAGGGGTATATAAACACATTAAGTACTGGAGGAACTCTACATGAATCAGCCAGGTATTACGACAGTTCATATAAGTTACAGACTCTGAAGGTCACGTTAGTCAAGTTCTGCCTCACTCTCATCGTCGGTTCATCACTAATTATAAAGAGCAAATGTATCAGTGATCTGCAGCTCATTCTTTGTCCCAGGATGGTTAATGTAGACTAGGATCTGGGAAGGTTTGTGTTTTTATTTTGGTTGTGGATATGTGCTCCTGTATGTGGTAGCCCAAGGGTCCTGCCGGTGAGCCTTTATGGTAGCCCGAGGGTCCTGCCGGTGAGCCTTTATGGTAGCACGAAGGTCCTAACTATGAGCCTTAATGGTAGCTAGAGAGTCCTGCCTGTGAGCCTCAATGGTAGCTAGAGAGTCCTGTCTGTGAGCCTTAATGGTAACCCAGGGGTCGAGGCAGCGACCAAGCACCAGGCGTCTTGGTGATCTGTTTCACTGTCACCAACGCTCAATACTTAAGGCTTCATGACTCCATTACTTACACCAGCGAGCACCAGCTGCACTTTTATCACGGGAGTATGCGTAAAACACCGCCTCGCTGAATTTATTCGGCGATTAAAGAACATAATATACTTATAACTTACCAGCCGGAGGTGTTTAAAACGCGCTCTTCTTCACGCTGGTGTACCCATTAGAACATCTTCGGTTATTACTACGAAGATATTTAATTTTAGAGGAAATTATTTCTTTTTGAGATATAAATAACATAAACTTGACACTTGTTCGTAATGGGATTCTTTTTAAAGAAAAAAAGAAAAATCTTTGACTGTCGGGGAGTCCTAAGTCCATTACATGTGTGTGTTACATGTGTGTGTGTGTATGTGCGTTGTGTGTGTGTGTGTGTGTGTGTGTGTGTGTGTGTGTGTGTGTTTGTAACGTCCATTTAGTCTAAAATAGAGTATAATTAAAGAGTAAAGGGTACATAATTTTTTTTAATAATTTAATAAAAAAGGAAGCACAGGGTGGCGGGAGAAGACAATATCTACTCAAACTTCAGGAAAAATTATCACATATTTCCCTGAACGATCCTTATTCTCTTCCCTGAGGCGAAGTGAGACCTAAACAAGACCATCCGGTGGTGGTGGAAAAGAAATAAATGTAAATATATATACTGTATATATATATATATATATATATATATATATATATATATATATATATATATAAATGTAAATATATATACTGTATATATATATATATATATATATATATATATATATATATATATATATATATATATATATATATATATATATATATATATATATATATATATATATATATATATATATATATATATATATATATATATATATATATATATATATATATATATATATATACATATATATATTTATGTAGATCAATGAAACATCAATGAAAATTACTGTCTTTATTATCTTCAGGCAGTTATATGTGTATATATATATATATATATATATATATATATATATATATATATATATATATATATATATATATATATATATATATATATATTTCATGTAGATCCACAATGGAAACGTGGATAAGATAAATCTTGATAAAATCACACGGGAAAAAAGGAAATAATGGAGTACGTTAGCTTTCGTCTTTATTCAAGCCTGGGAAAGCATTGCAACTCAGAATTAAACAGCACGAGTACAATATAACAACAGCATCTGAAAGTAGTGCACTGTTCGTTCATATAAGGAACAATAATCATCCCATAGATTGGGAAAACAGTTTTGAAGTTTATTAATCATCATGTGTCACAGAAAGACTTCTGGTTGAAGCAAATTTGATTGGAGAATTGAATTCAATATACCTTAGTGATGGTCAGTACAAAACTGTTTATATGTTACACACATTTATTTGTCAGCGGCCCAAGGTTAGAAATGCTTTGAAAACATTCGAGGTAGCTGTAGGATAGATGATTAGTGGGTCTCATATTATTTACCTTACTTAACATGACTAGTTTCGTCGCCCTTTCTTTTAAGCTCCTCTTATGTTTGGAGTGTCTTGGTGTGTGGATTAGTGGATGTCATGTTTTTGACCTGACCTCATGTTTTGTAAGGTCACCCTGTGTATATAAGCCTCTCTCAGTCCTTGTAATAATTACTTTCTTTGGCATTATCATTATATGAAAGTTAAATTTCCTAATATATCATGTTACTGTGTCACAAAACTGTATATTATATTTATGTGATTTTTCTCTCCCCACAGGTACGTGAGACAGACACATACAACTCAACTCTTTGTTGCTTGGTATGTAATTAATAATAAACATCACGACACCAGCAGAACAAGAAGCACTTAAGGGAATACTGTCGGGGAATATTTGCTATACCAAAGCTTTTTACATACTGCTATTAATATATATATTATATATATATATATATATATATATATATATATATATATATATATGATAACCACAAGAAGATGTGAATTACACGAAAGCGCTTGGGAACTTCGTGTTTCTTTCCTTGTGGTTATCATATACCTAGATCACCTACAGTGATTTACTTGCATATATATATATATATATATATATATATATATATATATATATATATATATATATATATATATATATATATATAAATCAATTTGATTCGCTTTCCATTATCGTTTAATTTCAAACCATACATAAAATATTTGATCCAGTTACGAATCAATAACCTTAATCAAATCAATAATGTCCAAGACAATACCTTCCGTCCCTTGAAAAAAGACAGAAAAGGGGACATAACCATCTGTAAGAGTGTGTGTGGATTTTAATTATTCCTCGCAAGTAAAATGAACTACTCCGATCTTATAGGTAAACCTACTCTAGCCAAACATATACCAAAATAAAGCAGAGCAAAATTACCGAAAAGAATGTGTTTAAAAATGTTTTCAGCCTTTATTTCTGTTTTTAAATAATCATAATAAGAAGAATCGTTTTACTTAAGCATCAGTGAAGAAACAACTTGCGAATTCAAAATTATTTTGAAGTTAATTCTTAATATGTGTATTGAGAAAATGCTGTGAAAATACAGACTGGGTGTAGGTCATTAATAAACACTTGCTGGGAGCCTGCATGTTGTTCTCTCTTAAACACGCACAGGTTTCACGGAAAATTCTGAAGATCAAAGTTTTCATAATGGTAATCGATCTGGCACGTGAATGCAACCAAGTTCCCGAATGATCTGTTTACATGCAAGTCAAACCGAGGGAGAAAGAGGCCTTAGAAATATAGCTGCAAAAACAGCTAAAAAGATAGTATAAACTATGTACAATGTCTAAACCTGGTCATTTGAATAACATTTTACAGCGATAATATAGAACCTTTAGGGTACACAAATATAGATATTAGACTTTACGACGAGAGCATAAACTCATGTGTCAAAAAAACTAGAATAAAATACTTGGTCAAGAGAATAAAACTTTTCATGAATCCTTGGCAAAATATTTTCAACACGAATGACAACAACGGAAGTGTTTATAAAGATCATAGGAAGACATGCAAACACACATACACACACACACACACACACACACACCCATGGACCTTAGCGTATTAATGACTATTACATTTGAACTTGACCTTAATGTTTCTAAAGAGGTTAATTAATATCACATATGAACATCCCATAAGTCTTGGTCTACTTCTGTATAGCCCGGAGACACGCAGACAGGCAGAGGCAACCTTGAGTACATTGTATTATTGTTCTTACGGATAATGAAACGTGACTGTATTATCCTCCCTACGGACTAAATACGACAAACGTGAATCTTATAAAGCAGAGCAAAATTACCGAAAAGAATGTGTTTAAAAATGTTTTCAGCCTTTATTTCTGTTTTTAAATAATCATAATAAAAAGAATCGTTTTACTTAAGCATCAGTGAAGAAACAACGTGCAAAAATAAAGAAAAACGTGACGTGTATCATTCTTACCGACTAAGAATATCTAGTCTGGGAATCCTCCGGAAACTATTTCAAGTAACAGTAAAAGTAATGGAGGTGGTAAAGAAAAAAGAGAGAAGCAGTACTACCAGTTTTACGGAGGAAATTCTCGTCAACAAAAATATGGAAAAAAAAGATACAAAATATGGCCAAAAATCCTGAAAATAACCGGTTGTTGTGGTCATTAAGTCTTACCAAATTTCTAAAAAATCTAATCATTGGTGGCTGTTCTGATCATTAAATGCTCACAGATTCCCAATACAGAGAGGAGGACCTGGACATAACCTCGCCTGCTGACGCGTCATTTAGGAACCGCCCGGAATGTGTGGACTGTGTTGGTTCAAGCGTTCAGTTCACCATTAACCTCTGTTGTTTGTGTGATTTATTTGACGTGTTCACAACTGACGTCACTGAATGGTCGAACTTTTCTTTTGTTGGTGTGTCATGTTCGTAGTGGTGTCAATAAGGGGGGGGGGGTAGGGGCAAGTTTCATATCATTAACATACGTGCTTCTATTATAAAAACAATGTTGTCCTCACTTGTTGATGTGCAAGGTCTCCCCACAAATGAGGACAATGTTGCTGTTGTAATACAAGAATACACTCCATCTTTACGAACACCTGTATATATTTTTTTCCGAGATATATATTAGATATATTGTAATATGTGTGGAAAATTAATTGATATATAAACTTCTTCACAATAAGAACATCTATGTTTACAGTACTAGGAGGATATATGTATTGCTAAAGTATGCTTAGCGGGAAAATAATACAGTATTAACGACAGAGAATATGTTAGTGATTAAATGACGTATCAAATAAACACCTTTTAACAATATCATTTGTTTCGATTTGATTTGGTAATTCATTAGTTTCCGTCGAGTAGTAATTATATAAATCAGCCATTTTAAGATTATTTTGTCATGGATAGTTAGGTATCAACGGATGAAAGATTGTGTTCACCTTCACGCATACATCATCAAAAGGTTAAATTAGTGAATATTTCACATGTATTAATATTTGGGTTGCAGGTCAATAGGGCCCATGTCCTTAAAGGTTTCAACGTAACATAACGTAACCTAACCTAACCCAACCAAGCCTAACCCAACCTAATGTAAGCTAATTACCAGGACTGACCTCCACCACGGATAGAGCCCACTCTAAATGGTTAGGTTAAGTCATTTGACCAAGCATAGAGAACTTAGTTGTATCCCTAATAATATTACAGAGTTTGTGAGCAAGAGAGTCATGAGATGTATTCAGAAGTTTGAGGCTGAGGTACGAGGAGGTATGTAAATGATATTGTCAAGTGCCGAGCTGAGAGGTTGAGATATCATAATGAATTAAAGACCACAGATAAATATTTCTAAAGTGGGGGGAAATGAGAGACTATCTTGCGGGTGCAGAAGACAGACGTAAAATAAATAATACGGTCTAATAAGGACATTTTATGTAAATATGAGATGATAAAGAATGTTGTGTTTAGAGGAAAACCAAGAATTCTGAAACAAAAATACAACAGCAAAGACGGGGAGGTAAATGTGGCAGCAGAGGAGTCATAAAGAACAGATGACCGCAGTAATAAGTCTGGCCAGTTGGTTTAATCTCAATAAAGAGAGAGAAGTGATGAGGTGTTATTTAATGCATAAGAAGAAGCACTCAAGTGGTGGAGAAGATGTGAGTCGCATACAAAAGATTTATCAAAGGATGACGACGTATGTAAGAAACCGGAAAGACTGTTGCGATGAGCCAATGAGAACAAGAGCAGAGATGTGATTAGTCAGTGAGAACTGGAACAGAGAACTGATGAGCCAATGAGAACAGAAGCAGATATGTGATGAGCCAATGAGAATAGGGGTACAGATGTAGACGAAGAAGTAATAACTAGATGGGGTCTAGGGAGAGAGAGACTGAGAGATGACAGGGAGTGCTCGAGGGGACCGAGTACAAAAAAAATGTCGTAAAAATAGAGGCAATAAGGAAGATGAAACAGGGGGAGGCTCCTTCAGTGAACCAAGTAACTGAAGAAATGTCAAGGGATAGAAATGTAATAGCTATCAAGCACCATCATGCAAGAACTGTCAGCACCTGGGAGAGGGATTTCGGAGATGGATGACTAAATATACTTTCTGACCAAAGGCGAGGGTTAAGATTTGATTTTAAAACAAGAGGAAATTAGTTGTCAAAGAGGGAAAAAAATGTCTGTGAGAGTTATGGATTTACTATGAAAAATAATCGCATCCTATTAGAAATGCAGAACTATGAATTTAACAAATACTGACTTCGAGAATGCGTATGAGAGATAGGAACTCTGGCATTAACCAGTTGGGTGAAACTGCTAGAGGCTATGAAGTGTTGTAACACAGAGAGGAAAACTGTGTGTTTTGGTTGCTAGTCGAGCCAAGATTGAATGGGTTATGAGTGAGGCTGCAATAAGACTGTGTTATATTCCTGTATTGTGTTTACAAATGAAGTACGGCGGAAGGGTCATTGATCGCCATATACTATTGGTAGATGAGTATAACAAGTGTCTGGGTGTAGTAGATAATGATCACCAAGGTGTTATATGTATATGTGTGTGTGTGTGTGTGTGTATTGCTGTATATTAGACTATTGGTGTAATTATGATGCCATTTTCTCCAATTAGGAAAAAGTCTAAAGTATAAAACTCTGAGACTTCGAGACTTGGAGCGAAGTGGAAGAGACGGAAACTCTTCCATCTGACAATACTGTGTTAGTGGGTGAGTTGGCAAAACTACGAGCGTTGTTAAAGAATCTGAACGTGTGTGTAGGAGGAGGAGGATTCAGAGAGTGAACGCTGCCAAGAGAAAGATGGTCATATTTGAGGAAAGGGAGTGAGAGTTGTCTGTTACAGTTAGGAAGGTGAGAGGCTGGAGGAGGGAGGACTCAGCATCTCAAATATTTGTGGATCTCTCTTGGTGAAAGATGGAAAAATGGACAGTGAGTTACCGGAGTGAGAGGTGGGCACACTACTCGTGCTTTAGGGGAACTGAGAAGGGAAACATGGTCTGCTGCTTCCTTGTGTGACGCGACCTACCTGAAGGGAGGTGGCTTAACCTACTCTAATATGCAAAAATAAAACAAAGGTATACAATAACAATATGGCTGAGTAAACACAGCTGCAGCGAAGATAGATTCTCTCAACATCTGAAGTGGACGGAAAGTGAAGCCCTGAGATGTGAATTCGCCTAAGATTGTCGAAAATTGTGAAGGAAAAAGTGGACTGGAATATATACCTGTACAATATGTGTGTTTGCATGTCTGTATGTGTATTGCATGACTGGTGTTCCCTGTAAAATTTTAGAAATACGCGTGCATGTGGGCGGACATGTGTGCTTGTGCAAGGGTGTTTGTGTGCGTGCATCCGTATTAACTTTTATGAGACACAAGATGAGCTGAAAAGCTACCGTAATAGCGTACGTAAATACTAAAGACACACTGACAAGCACAAAGATACGTGAATTAACATAATACGAGAGACAAACATGAGAAAGAGAGAGGAAAATAGGATACTGTAAGGTAGTGAGTACTTCACCTCCACCATACTACCCACAAAAAGGCCATCAAACCCACCAGAGTCCAAGTCCATTATAGCACAAAAGACTAACGCACTGAAAAACATTCCCCGTATTTTCCCCGTCCACAAAAAGTGAAAAAATAACAAGAGAGTAAAAAAACATTATCCTCGTGCAAAGACGCTTCCCGGAACGTAGTTTAAGGCGATCAGTCATCCCCAATTGCAAGTTAAAACTGTGTCTGAAAATGCGTCATTCGCTGCAGACGTTCCCATTATGAGCGAAAATTGCCATTATCCCGGAGTAATGGCGGTGAGGCTCCCAAACGAGCGTTATTTTGCCTGCTAGTGGTGGCATTACTCGCGCTCTTCTGCCACGGTATTGACTGTTGAGGAGCGTGGCGGAGTGTTTCCTCTGGGTTTCCCTCCCTCTATCACCCCCTCCTTGGTGGTGTACCTCCACCACCACCCTCCCTGCTGAGTGTACCATCTCCACCCCCCTCCCTTCTGATGTACCTCCACCACCACCCCCTCCCTGCTTGGTGTACCATCTCCACCCCACTTCCTGCTGGGTGTACCACCACCACCACCCCCTCCCTTCTGGTGTACCTCCACCCCCTCCCTGCTGAGTGTACCATCTCCACCCCACTTCCTGCTGGGTGTACCACCACCACCACCCCTCCCTTCTGGTGTACCTCCACCCTCCCTGCTTGGTGTACCATCTCCACCCCACTTCCTGCTGGGTGTACCACCACCACCACCCCCTCCCTGATGGTTTACCTCCACCACCACCCCCTCCCTGCTGTGTACCATCTCCAGCCCCTCCCTGCTGTACCATCTCCACCCCCTCCCTGCTGGGTGTACCATCTCCACCTCCCCTCAAGCTGGATGTACCACCACCACCTCCCTGCTTGGTGTACCATCTCCACCCCCCTCTCTGGTGTACTCCACCACCACCCCTCCCTTTGTACCATCTCCACCCCCTTCCTGATGGTGTACCACACCACTACCCTACTCACCCCCTCCCCTGATGATGTACCTCCACCCCCTCCTGCTGGTGCTCCACCACCCTCCTGGGTCCACCACCCCCTGGGTGGGTACCTCCACCACCACACTCCTGCTGGGTGGGCCTCTACCACCACATTCCTGCTGGGTGTACCTCCACCACCACACCCCTGCTGGGTGTACCTCCACCACCACACTCCCTGCTGGGTGTACTCCCACCACCACACCTGCTGGGTGTACCTCCACCACCACATTCCCTGGGTACCTCACCACCACACTCCCTGCTGGGTGCACCTCCACCACCACACCCTGCTGGGTGTACCTCTACCACCACACCCCTGCTGGGTGCACTCCACCACCACACTCCCTGCTGGGTGTACTCTACCACCACACTCCATGCTGAGTGTACCTCCCACCACACTCCCTGCTGGGTGTACCTCACCACCACACCCCCTGGGTCTCACCACCACACTCCCCTGCTGGGTGTACCTCCACCACCACACTCCCTGCTGGGTGTACCTCCACCACCACACTCCCCTGCTGGGTGTACCTCTACCACCACACTCCCTGCTGGGTGTACCTCCACCACCACACTCCCTGCTGGGTGTACCTCTACCACCACACTCCATGCTGAGTGTACCTCCACCACCACACTCCCTGCAGGATGCTCTACCTTAGGTCCTTAGTGGATGTTACTCCTGGGAGTCCCCACGATTCCTCCCATTAAATGCTCACTACAGGATGGTACCAATGGATGTCGCCGCTGGATGTCCCCACCGGGTGTCATCCACCATTATTCTTTCAACAGTCGTGTGTGAGTGACGGTGTGTGTGTGTGTGTGTGTGTGTCCTGAGAGAATTAATTAGCGCTGAAGATGGTGAGGAATGGATGTTGTACTTCTACACGCATCTCCCAGGCATTAAAGAACAGTCTTGGCAGTGTCTTCCATTGATTTGCTGATGACAACAGGACGTGGAGGAACAAACCGGCAAAACCCAAAATAATAAAACGAAACAAAAAAGCTCCTTCACGTTTATAGCTTAAAATCGATATTTCTTGTAACTTTCTTGTTTTCTGTAAGAGTGACACCTAGACACTCTCTCTCTCATGTGTTTAATTAATCCATTTATTCTAGTTCCTATAATTGACGTTGTTTGCCTGTTTGGCTTTTATTTTTATTATTCTACTCACACACCTCATAAGTGTTACGTAATAGCATCATGAAAAAAAATGGAACAAAAAAGTATCGATAGACGTATTTAGTTGAAATACCTGAGGGGGGTTACCGATGTGCCAGAGAGTGGTTAAATATTACACACCTGATCTAATTAACATAGTGTCTTCCCGGAGCCGTAAAATGGAGGACACAAAAGGTTCTAATAATTTTATTACAAAAATGAGTTATAAAAATTACTTTAAATGTCTTGCCTCTTGTTCTTCCTTCATGCCGTATTTTTTTTTTATTAGGCATAAAATATCTTCGGCTAAATAGTACGAATATCTTTTGTGAGATTAACATTCTCATAATCATTAAGAATATTCACATCATTTTCCTACCTTAAGCAAAATTAATTACGGACACAAACACTATCATATTTCAGGATTTTGTAAAAGTCATCTGAAGGAGAATGATGGTTAATATATTCAAATTATGAGGTAATTGATCATTAAGTTTTTCCATACATCATAATATGGTAATTAGGTGTTTATAGCGTCAGCTGCTGTATATTATTATGAAACACAGAGAAGAGGATCATCACAACTTCACAACATTAATCTCGTTGGAGTAACCTGGATATATGTTTTTGCCGGCATAAAGCTTGAATAAAAAATGCTTAACATTGACAGTAACTTCATTAAAAAACATTTGCACGATGAAGTGATATGAAACTTTAATATACGTGGGTGTTAAGGCTCCACTGTATGTACTTTGTTTGGAGAGAGGAAGTGTGTGTGTGTGTTTGCGTGTGTGTGTGTGTGTGTGTGTGTGTGTGTGTGTGTGTGTGGACAAACATACAAAGAAGCATAAACAACACACGAATACGTAAGTTGTTTACACTGACACGCATACAAGAATAGCATACTTGTTTTTATCTTTTGTAAGAACACCATGCAAGCCTCCTTCCTTCAGCCCTTCCACTGGTCTATCACCTCTAGTCCAGGGAGCCATCACACCATGAGCCGCCTCCTATACCTTACCACTACGAGTACGTGAGTGGACAGATACAGATACAGAGAGAGTGACAGAGATTAACATATACAGACAAGAAGAAGACGGACGAAGAAACTCACAAACACATAAGAAACAAAGAAAAAGATGAAGAACAAACACACACACACACACACACGCACACACATACACACACACACACACGCGTAGAAAATGTGTTCAATCGTCTCGGTAGCTTTCTGTCTTTATTGTCGTCAGTGAGAATGTGTCTGTCAGTCAGTGTCTCCTTTTCTCCACTTTTTATCGGTCTGTTTCTCTTTGTATTGCTACTCACCACCCTCATTTCTATTTATCAGTTAGTACTGTTTATTTCTGTCTATTCATTTGTCTGTTTTTTTTCTGCTCTCTGCTTCTCTTTTACTCTTCTTTATCCCTTTATCATCTTTAGTTTTCCTCTGTTCGTTCTTACACCCATCACGTTACCCAAGGCCTGCCAGTCACACATTACATCACTCATAATAATTCTTACACCCTTACAAGTCATTTATATTAACTCATAAACACGTCAGGTCACCCACGGCGAATTCTTTTCCGATTGAGTTAATTATATATTTTATTTACACATATTAGATCACCCATGTTGATTCTTCCACATATAAGGTAACAGGTGTTGATAGTTTCTCACACATCAGGTTATCAGGTCACCTATGCTAATTCGTAGGTGTCATTTGGCCACCTGTGCGAATTCGAACAGATATTCGCAGTCCTCCAGTACAGGTGAAGACGAAGTCCCGGGGTCACCTTCAAAGTTAATCAACATGTTTACCTGGGCGGAGTGACCCCAAGGCTGGCGGATTATTTACCAGTCTCTGTATAATCCACATCCCTGGGCCCCAGGACCCGGGATTACCAGGATGTCATTAACCTAATCTCGAATCTCGAACTTGCGGAATATTTCTGGTGTATCAATTTATTCCAATACTGTACTGCGTTTCTATTTGTTTACCTGGGCTGTTTTCCGCGACACTAAAGGATACCAAGACGTATGTGTCCGCTAGAGTGTGTGTCCGCCTGATATCTCTTTGAGTTATAACAGTCTCACACGCGGTGGTTTGCTCGTGTCACTGTTTCTCTCATTTTACTGTTTGTAGCTCTTATATTTTATCTTTTCAATATTAATATTTTATGACACACATTATATATATATATATATATATATATATATATATATATATATATATATATATATATATATATATATATATATATATATATATATATATATACGTCTCCGTGTGTGTGCATGTGCTGGAGCAGATTAAACCCGACAGAAATAACGTGCATGGGAGCAATATGTGGGATAAATACAGTAGATTACCAAAAAAATAAGAAATGCAGAAATCACAAGAATACGTGGAAGTGAAATACATGAATGATGCTGGTGGGAGAGGGCATATCAAGAGAAATGGAAGGACACAAATAATGCGTGTATGTGTGTGTGTGTGTGTGTCATCATTGCAGACACAGTACAGACACGCAATGCAGCCGTACAGAACATTATAGTCTGAAGGTTGAGGTAAATCCGCATGAATTAGCTACAGTTTTACACGTTAAGGAAAGATGTGATTGGCAGGCAAGACAGGTGGGGCGGAGGTGTATAGTAAATTATAAAGTTGACACGCGTAAGATTTTTTTTTTTTTTATTATGGGAAAAAGCCCACCCGGGCACAGGCAAACGACCCACAACGGGGCCTGGGGAAAAAAAAAGAACAGAGAGAAATTGAAAAAAGAGAAGAAAAAGGTTATACTGAGAAACATAATCTCACTCTCTCTCTCTTCCTCACTTTTGTGTTCTTGTGTAGTTTCTCTCACGTTTTCTTATTTATGTTTTGCCAATTTCATTTTCGATCATATTTGTCTTTACTCCTATTTTATCTTTCTCACTTCTTTTTCTTATTCTTTACTTCAGTCCCTACATTTCTTTCTTTTCCTGATTTTTTTCCTTATTTCTCTCTCTCTTTGTCTGTTTTAATATCTTTATGCTCTCTTTCTCTTTAAATCTGTTGACCCTTTTCTCAGTTAATTTTGTTGAATTTCTTCTTCTCTTCTCTCTCCATTTCTCTCCCAAGCTCTTCAAATTTTCGCCATTATTTTTTTCTCGGTTCTTCTGTCTCTCTTCTTTCTCTCTTTTTTTGGGGGCTCTTTCCTTCTTTTTCTTCCTCTATCTCTCTCTATCTTCCCCACGCTGTTGATCTTTAGTCTGGTATACATAAACTGCTGAGAAAACTTTGCGATATTGCCCCTTTGAAAGCCCAAGAAACTTGAAGCCAGAAAGTCACTTTTGCGAGACGCTGCAAATATGAAGCCGTGAGGTGGTGGCGTTCGGGGCGAGGGAGGGAAGAGGAAGGAGGGAAGGAAGGAAGGAGCAAGAGTTGGAGGGGAGAAGGAGGGAGGGTGAGAGGGAAGGAGGAGAGAGGGTGAGAGAAAAGAAGGAAAGAAGGAGAGAGAGAGGAGAAGAAAGAAAGAGAGAGAAGAGGACAAGCAAAAGAGAGGGAAGGAGGTAGAGGAAGAAGATAGATTGCGAGAGAGAGAGAGACGAAGAAGAGACAGGAAGAAAGTAGGAGGGAGATCAGGTGATATGGAGAAAATAGAAAGAGAGAGAAAAATAAAAGAGAGAGGACAAGGGAAGCAATTAAGAGGGATGGAGAGGAGGAGGCGGAGGAGGGAGGGACAGAGAGAGGTAGTGAGAGGAAGAAGAGAGAGAGGCAAAGGAGGAGAGAGGGGTTAAAGAGAGGAAGAGGAGGAGAAAAGAGAGAGGCAAATGAAGGAAGTAGTGAAAGGCAGATGAGGAAGAGAGAGAGAGAGAGAGAGAGAGAGAGAGAGAGAGAGAGAGAGAGAGAGAGAGAGAGAGAGAGAGAGAGAGAGAGAGAGAGAGGCAAGGTAAAGGAGAAGGAGGAGGAAAAGGGAGGTAGGGGTGGAAAGGAGCTAATGAGAGAAGAGGAGGAGAAGAGAGAGAGGCAAGGGAGAGAGGGAGAGAGGAAAGAGGAAGGAGAGGAGAAGAGAGAGGGGTGAGAGAGGGAGGGAGGGATGGGGGGTAGTGAGAGAAAGAAGAGGAGAAGAGAGAGAGGCAAGGAAGAGGGAGGAGAGAGGTAGAAAGAGGAAGGAGAGGAGTAAGAGAGAGAGGCAAGGGAGAAGAGGAGGAGGAGAAAGAGGAAGGAGAGGAGAAGAGAGAGAGGCAAGGGAGAGGAGGAGGACGGGGGGGAAGTGAGAGAAAGAAGAGGAGAAGAGAGAGAGGCAAGGAAAGAGGGAGGGAGAGGTAGAAAGAGGAAGAAGAGGAGAAGAGAGAGAGGCAAGGGATGGAGGCACGAATTCCACCAACAAGCAACCCGTCCGCACACATTTTCAGCTCATTCTTTTGTCTTTTCATCTTCCTCACGTCTCATTCTGTCCTTCTCATCCCATCTCTCATCCACATCTTTCTCTTTTACGTACCTAAACCATCCCTTAATTAATTCTAACTTTCATTATCACCAGAATTTCCTTTTTTTTTTACACTGAATTAACGTTCTCCACCCTCTTATTTATAAAGTTTATTTAATGTTTACATACTTTTATATAAGTCTCATATCTCATAACCAAACCCTGTCGTAACCTTCATGGTAACAGTTCTCACATTGTAATTCCCGTGTGAACAAGCGTATCATAACACTGTTTAATGTTATGTAGTATTTTAATGTGACGACCAGAGAAATAATTGACTTCACACATCCTCTGATGATTCTGATTTATTACTTTACTATTTTAGTATATCTTCCACACGGATAAACACATCGGTCACTATACTCTGGGGACTTTAATTAAAATTTACTGTTGACGACAAACCTTTTGAGTAATCGTTTTAATCAATCTATCTATCTATCTATCTATCTATCTATCTATCTATCAATCTATCTATCTATCTATCCATCTTCCCATCCATCGATCCATCTATCTGCCTGTTTATCAGTCTATTACTCTCTCTCTCTCTCTCTTCTCTCTCTCTCTAATAAATGTTGGTACATAAATGATACCACTGTGGAGTTGGAAGTGATAAACACATGTCCTCACCACATAAAACATTAGCAATATGTTCCGTGACAACAGATATGCACACGACCTGTCTTCCACTGTGACTAGAAGGATATAACTCCGGTCGCTGGTGCTACAATGGACACACACACACACACACACACACACACACACACACACACACACACTGTGATCAATATCTGCCGACACACAGCGGTATTTATAACACAGGCACAGTACCACACTAACCCTTACTGTGATTTCACTACACGTTTCCTCCACATTAACCACGTTTCATGTAGTTTACCATACTACATTACTACAGTGTATATCACCATATATACAGTAAAATCCCTCTCAGCTCTCAGAAGTACAAGAGGTTATCTAATCTTCTTATATCTCGCTTCACAACCACAGCTACGACATATTACTGCTAATACTATATGGAACCTGTAATTTCTCCCCCTCATTCACGTCTCACTTCTCATTTCACCAGACATTACCTCTGCTAATAAGACTACACGATATTTCCCGAGTTGGTTTATTATTATAATATTTTCCACCTGTCATGATTATTCAAGATTGCCCTTTATTGGTGATCTTGGCCTCCTCCTCGCTCCTTCCCTTCCCCTACCCTTCTTCTCTCCTTCCCTCGCCACTCCTCCCTTCCGCTAACAGCTTTCCACAGCCAGTAAACACGTGAGGACAAATTAAGGTAATCTAAATAGTTAATTACACCTTTAGGTAACCAGAGAGAGATGGTGACAAATTCAGAAGGCCACAGCCACTGCCTTATAAGTTAACCCTGAAACGTCTGATGGCAACTTCAAGACCTAATAATGTTTCATCTACTATGGGATATTAACATCTCACGTACTTGGGAGAGCGACGGTTATTTTCTCTAATCTCTATATCATGAATACTTGTTAACACCCCTCCACCCTCACTCTCTCGCCGTCACCAAGGGAGTAGCGCCACCATCTCCTCTTACACTTCCTGTTATCTATATTTCACTGTAAAAAAATCGTGGTAAGGATATATACAGGCATGAAACACGCTCTAAAGCCAGGTTGTGCTATCCCGTTCTTGTACACTAGGGTTCTAACTTAACTCTGACATTTTCGCCAGTTGCGTGTGGACATGATCCAGAGAATACTTGCAGGTCGAGAGAGAGATTCCGCTTAAACTCACCACCTGGGCGACTCGTAATGGGAAGTCAACCTTAAGGAGCAGTGGCGTGTAGTTCCTTGGTGACCCCGAAGGCTCGTGCCGTGACTTAAGAATGACACATGCGAGCGCGCGTGTGTGTGTGTGTGTGTGTGTGTGTGTGTGTGTGTGTGTGTGTGTGTGTGTGTGTGTGTGTGTGCGCATCAGAGAAAGTGAGAGAGAGAATAATAGTATTCTTCATGACCAAAATGCTATGAAAATCGTCATAAAATCCTAAAGCTCTTTACTCAGCGCACAACTCCGTATATTAGAGAAAATTTGATACTGGTCCAGAAATATAAAACGAAAAAAAATTGAAAACGCATCCAATTAACTTAGAGCAAATTTAAATAAGAAAAATAAGCAGAATGAGTAATGATGCATAAATTAGATAAAATTATGAATATATGAAAGCAAACGATCTGTGAAGACGTAAAAATATATATATATACTTAAACGGAGACTTCGTAGAGAGAACAGTATACAGTGAACCGATGCATGTGGTCCCTCTTGAGAATGGTGCTATGTAATAACAATAAATATTCATAAATAAAGGGAGGAATAATCAAGATAAATGCTCACGAACATACGAGAGAGAGAGAGAGAGAGAGAGAGAGAGAGAGAGAGAGAGAGAGAGAGAGAGAGAGAGAGAGAGAGAGAGAGAGGAGGCAAGGCAAAGGAGAAGGAGGAGGAAAAGGAGGTAGGGGTGGGAAAGGAGCTAATGAGAGAGGAAGAGGAGGAGAAGAGAGAGAGGCAAGGGAGAGAGGGAGGGAGAGGTAGAAAGAGGAAGGAGAGGAGAAGAGAGAGAGGCAAGGAGAGAGGGAGGGAGGGACGGGGGTAGTGAGAGAAAGAAGAGGAGAAGAGAGAGAGGCAAGGAGAGAGGAGGAGAGGTAGAAAGAGGAAGGAGAGAGAGAGAGAGAGAGGCAAGGGAGAGAGGGAGGAGAGGTAGAAAGAGGAAGGAGAGGAGAAGAGAGAGGCAAGGAGAGAGGGAGGAGAGGACGGGGGAAGTGAGAGAAAGAAGAGGAGAAGAGAGAGAGGCAAGGAAAAGAGGGAGGAGAGGTCACCAGGCCAATTAGAACAATGGTGAAGTCAAGGTCACCAGGCCATTTAAATTCACAACAAACAAGAGAAGTAAACGGTTTTAGATGACGGTTGTCTAAGTGAGGATTTAAGCAGGACAAAATATGAATATAAACAAAGGGTAAGAATTCCTTTTCAACATAAAATAACAGGATAATACCATAGAGAGATAATTTAAACATATTTTGTACAGACAGACAGACAGACAGACAGACAGACAGACAGAAAGACATATAAACGAATATAAAAACGATATAAATGCATACAAACAACGTCAACCAATCTGCATTACCTAGAGTAGCCCCCGAAGATAAAAAAAAAGAGTTGAACAATACTAACAAGAAAAATGCAAAAATATTAATATATTTTATGCTTCACAAACTCAAACAGATTCATGTACTATTATGAACCAACTAATTCCTTACCCCGAGTACTATTATGGATAAAGTACTTCTTGGTGCAGAACCCAGAACGGTCTTTAAGGTGGCCATCATGTCATCTCCACACGACACCACGACTTTTCATTTAAGGCAAAACACCGCCAAAGGAAAGGCTAAAGCGCTGTATACTGGAGGTGACAAAACCCGCATAAGGTACACTGGAGATTGAAAGACCTACACACTGTACATTAGAGGTGGCAAGACCCACACACTGTACATTAGAGGTGGCAAGACCCACACAGTTTAAACTAGAGGTGGCAAGACCCACACACACTGTACGATACATGTGGCACGACCCACACACTGTACATTAGAGGTGACAAGACCCACACACTGTGCACTAGAGGTGACAAGACCCACACACTGTACACTAGAGGTGACAAGACCCACACATTGTACACTAGAGGTGGCACGACCCACACACTGTACATTAGAGGTGGCAAGACCCACACAGTTTAAAACTAGAGGTACCCACACACTGTGCACTGGGAGGTGACAAGACCCACACACTGTACACTAGAGGTGACAAGACCCACACATTGTACACTGACCCACACACACTAGAGGTGGCAAGTGACTAGAGGTGGACACACACCACACTGTATACTATAGGTGACAAGACCCACACACTGTACACTAGAGGTGACAAGACCCACACACTGTACACTAGAGGTGACAAGACCCACACTCTGTATACTTTAGGTGACAAGACCCACACACTATATACTAGAGGTAACAAGACCCACACACTGTACACTAGAGGTGACAATACCCACACACTGTATAGTAGAGGTGACAAGACCCACACACTGTACACTAGAGGGGGGCAACATCCACACACTGTACACTAGAGGTGGCACGATCCCACATGGTACAGTGAGGGTGGCACGATCCCACACTGTACACTGAAGGTGACAAGACCCACACACTGTACACTATATCTTGGGTAAGTCGCCGGAGTTTCATTAAAGTTTCTCCAGCGAGGTCATTCTGGCAGTGGTTGGCGACCAGTACGTGACGCATCTAATACTCCTCCTCTTACTTCTCTCACGCTGTTTATGGCATCTGGCATGTGTCGTCTACCACTTGATATGTGTGTGTGTGTGTGTGTGTGTGTGTGTGTGTGTGTGTGTGTGTGTGTGTGTGTGTGTGTGTGTGTGTGTGTGCGTGTGTGTGTGCGTGTGTGTGTGTGTGTGGGTTTGATATTACAGTAGATATGGTGTATATAAATATGTGCTGGTCCGTGGGTGCTGTGTTTTTCAATATGCTTGAGTAGATACTGTACGTGAGTACATTTATGGTGTTATATATATATATATATATATATTATGACAGTGGATGGTAGACGAGGAGCGCCACAGGCAGGAGCCAAGTTGTCAACATGTAGCTCATTAGTTTAGTTAAGTCAGACGCAGGATGTTGCTGAAATCCTGAAGGCTTCCTCCCCTCCACTTGTCCCCCCACCACGCACCCCTTCCAACCTCGCACTACCCCCACCTTTCTCTTCATCTACCTTTGTGTCTCTCCTTGCCCCTACTTCCTCATACTTCTTTCCATTCACTGCATTGCTGTTCCACCTATCTCTCCCTCCTTAACTTGTAATGTAAAATAAAATTAAATTATGCCTTTTATTAACCACCTTGACTACTGGAACTCTCACCCATACACCGCTACTCTCTCTCTCTCTCTCTCTCTCTCTCGCTCTCTCTCTCCAGTGCTGTATTATTAATATAAATATGCCGCCCAAACCATCATTCATGCCGACCTCTCATATAAGAACATAAGAACATAAGAAAATAAGGAGTCTGCAATAGGCCGGTTGGCCTGTGCATGGCAGCTCCTGTCGAGAGTTACTACCACTCTCTATCATCCATGAACCTATCTAGCCTCCTTTTGAAACTTTCCAGAGTTCCCGCACTTACTACAAAGTTGCTAAGCTTGTTCCACTCGTCCACCACCCTATTTGTGAACCAGTTTCTTCCTATCTCCCTCCTAAACCTAAACTTATCCAACTTGAATCCGTTGCTCCGAGTCCTATCCTGCTCGGATATTATAAGAACGTTATCTATATCCCCTCTATTGATTCCTTTCACCCACTTAAATACTTCAATCATAACTCTCCGCACTCTTCGTCTTTCTAGGGAATGCAAGTTAAGTTTCTTTAACCTATCCTGATATGGAAGGTTTCTAAGTCCCGGAATCATTTTTGTCATTCTTCGCTGCACCGACTCTAGTGAATTTATATCCATTCTATAATAGGGGCTCCAGAACTGAATAGCATAATCGAGGTGCGGCCTGACTAGCGTAAGATATAGTTGCAATAAGACCTCTGCACTCTTGTTACTTACACTTCTAGATATAAAACCCAATACTCTGTTTGCCTTATTTCGAACATTAACGCACTGTTTTCTAGGCCGTAGGTCCGGGCTTACAAGTACCCCTAGGTCTCTTTCACAAGTCGACTTCTCTAGGTTGATGTTGTTAAGGCTGTATACGTTATAAGTATTAAGTACGCTGCACTTGCTGGTGTTGAATTTCATTTGCCATTTTTCAGACCACCCCTGCAGTTTATTTAGATCCTCCTGTAATGCATTTGCATCCTGCCCTGAATTAATTTGCCGCCCTATTTTGGTGTCATCCGCAAACTTGCTTATGTCACTGCTGATCCCAGTATCTAGATCGTTTATGTAGATTATGAACAAGAGTGGGCCTAGTACTGACCCCTGGGGAACCCCACTGGTTACACGGCCCCACTCAGATTTAACACCATCTACGCTGACCCTCTGCGTTCTATCGGTGAGCCATGATTTTATCCAATTTAAAACTTCCCCCTCGATATCATGAGCCTTAATTTGTCTCAGAAGCCTCTGATGCGGTACTCTGTCATATGCTTTGCTAAAGTCTAAGTAAATGATTTCATATGTCACTCACCAACCTTTATGTGTAAAACACCCTTGTTGATTTTAACTGTGCCCCGACCATTATAATCTCCCGGCTCTCCCCACACGTGAAGTGACCTTCCCCGAATCCTATCCCACACAATTCGTACTCAAAGCGTCCCCGAGCACTCGGCCAGACATCAGATATCTGTCGTCAACATAATCTCTCAACCTGTCCACTCAACTTGTGTGATATGATGACCTAACGGGACTCAAGTCAGGAGGTCCGGGGAAACTTATTGACAGGCTTTTATATCAATAATCACTAATGTCTTGGTGTTGTACGTCATGTACTGTATATTGGACTTATCTGGAGGTGATACAACTGTATTGTTTGCACCAAAGTGTCTCCTAATATATTCTCTTTCCTTCTGGCGTATGTAAACAGGTAGGAGATGGTGCAAGGTAATGTACGAGTACGTTCCTCACCCTTCATAATTATGTTGTCTGTGTTTCAGTCGTGGTGTAGGTAACAAATCATGATTATTTAACTGTTATCAACGAATCACTGACAATCATGATTAAAATCTATACTCCCATACCACTGCCATTCAGTAAAAAAAATATGATCTACTGGTAGGAAATAGGGCCATACGGATATAAAAGGCTGCTAAAACTTCCATATAAATAAATATATTACTGTATTAGAATTTTAATTTTCGTTCACAATATTAAGAAAGACAGGTTCAAATTCTTTCGTATTTTGTGTTCGTGTGTGTGTGTGTGTGTGTGTGTGTGTGTGTGTGTGTGTGTGTGTGTGTGTGTGTGTGTGTGTCTGTGTCTGTGTTTTACTTTCACTTTACATCAAATTTTCTTCTAGTGTTCTTGTGTTTGTGTAAAGACGCAGGCACGTAAAGGACATTATGTTTAGAGTTTTTGTTGCTCTCCCCGTACATATACTGTACAGAGGCATTATTATTGGTAGTCAGTCACATTACCATTTGTCGAACGCGTTCAGTTCACTACCTTCTTTGGTTGCACCGAAAAAAAGTATACCAAGAATTGATCCTCTAATTTGTGAGAAATTATTAGATTTGTCTTCTTTTCTTTTGTTTTGCATTCATGAAACTATTTAATAAGTTTTACATTTATGACTGACCCATTAAAATGAAATTATATGCTCTTATGAGCCAGCCATTAAGTACAGTACGTCTAAACATACCATTTTTTTTTATTATTATTAGACAAGGAGGCCAGACTCAGTGGTTAGGGAAGGCCGATTGTGTGGAAAAACCAACAGATTTGAATTAACTGCTGGTTAGACAGCCAGCTAATTTCTAAAAGTTGCCTGCTCTCTGTTCTACAAACGAAGACTTGAGATCAATGTGTAAATAACCCAATCAACTGATGCGCCAAAAACTAAACACAGCAACAGCAAATTTTAAATACCTTGATTCGTTCTTCAAAAGAAGACATAACCCACAGTGATGCTTCAGGTGGTAAGGATTATAGTAAAGTACATCTCACTTTCTATCAAGGTTTCTATGCTGGAGAAACAAAATACAGTACATCACATGTAACACAGCGATAATATACAACACTGTACTTTGGTCAGCTGTGTTACATGACTGCTGATCCTGGAGTGTACCCAAGAACGAGACAGATTATCATATATACATTTGCGAATGTTATTTGGTGAGGAGCATTACAGCTTATAAATTCGAGAAACAACACCTGACTATTACTTCAAATCCTACCAATTATACAACAAGATGGTCATTCAGTGCGTACTATCATCATACAAGACGGATTTTCCAGAAGAATGAAGTTATAAGTGGAGGAGAGAACACTCATAGCAAGAAGAGTGAGAGACAACATTCTCCACGACGCCGAGGAAAAGCAGCGGGAGGTGCTAAAGCCTCCCATCCTTCTCTTCCTACTCTTCCTCGTCCTCGCCCTCGCCCTTCTCTTCCTCTTCTTCTCCTTCACCGTCTTCCTTACCCTCACCCTCTTCGTCACCCTCCTCATCATCTTCCTCACCCTCCTCCTCCTTCTCATCACCCTCCTCCTCTTTCTCTTCCCCACCCTCCTCCTCCTTTTCCTCACTCTCCTCCTCGCCCCTGGATCGAAGTCACAGCGGAGAGGAGGGCCAGAGCGACCAGCAAGGTTGAGTGTATGACCAACACTCACTAAAGACGGAGAGATGATAATAGCAAGACAAGAGAAATAGTAATGATAATTATAACAATATTAACAACAACTAATCCCACTACTACTACTACTACTACTACTACTACTACTACTACTTTTTTATGGTCTCTAGCCTCCCCCAATAGCCATTCCTTTGCCACCATTTTATTACCTTAATATTAAATATCCTAACACTTAAGTAGCTATCATAGCTGTGTTGAGTTAGTTGAGTCGCAGATTTATGCGGCATTCAGTGAATGTAGCCTCATAGTCAATATCTGCCACTGTTTTCGGCTTTGGGGTAGATGCTCTCGTTCCCCTGAGGCAGAGCAAAACCGACCGAAGGAGAGAGAAGGACAGGCTGTAACATAACTTTTGGGCTGCTGCTTCTGTTCGGATATCACCTCCGAGAGTCTGGCGTAGAAGCATCTTGCATTTGGTCCCATTCACCAGAGGTTGTGAACAATAGAGGAGTGAACCTGCCTTGATCAATGTTCTGAATTCTCTCCCCGTATGCCCTTATCTTGTCGTTCTCGTTCCTCCTGCGTGCAGCATCGAGAGCTAAGTTACGGTGACATGCGGCCATGGGATAAAAAATTCTAATGTCGAAGATGGCTCGCTGTCCCCACGTCCAGAATCCTCGAGCACTGACGTCAACACGGGCTTCGTTGGATGTGTTTGAAGTCCAATGTTGGAAAATCTCACCGTCCAATGGAAGGAGGGTCGGTTCTACCCTGACATCATGGCAGATTTCCTTCAACATATTTGCTGTGAGATCCCTTACTTCGTCATGCCTCATGCATATGAAGCCCCCTTTCTTGCACACCATGGCGTGATCGACGTCATAGGAAGAGCCACACACGCCTTGGGAGGGCAAACCTTCTACTGGCCTACCGTACCTTAGAGCATTGGCATCTGTAAATTCTTGTTTATTGAGACTGAAACCATTTGCCCTTATCGGTAATGTAGTTAACCAGTTCGAGGCGCCCACCTCCTACACTATAGCTACTTTTTTCAAATTCTCTGGTACTTGCAGCAACAGTTGCTGCAACTTATCACTTTGGCCGTGCTGTCGTTCTGTCGTAATGGACCTTCGAATCTTGTTTACTTCACTGGTATTCACTTCCCCTGTTGCTTTCTGAGCTATTATGTGGTCCGTGAGGGCTGCCGTGAGCTTAACTGAGTTTTGATGTTCGGTGGCAGCAATCTCCCAGTCTCGGTGGTAGTGCAAGGAGTGATCTTTCTGCTGGGGTTAAGTGAGGGTGTTTCACTAATTTGGGAATGAAATTGACGCTGATAGCTTCTTCCAGGGGGTGGAGGAGGGGTCTGATATCAGGGATAGTGCACACCAGGTAGTTTCAGCAATGCTTGACTCCATGGGTGAATGCTGCAAAAGCCGCATGTGGCTTTGTGTTAGCAATAGCAGACAGAGCTTCGATTTCCCTAACCCATTCATTCACCTTTCCCGTTACGTACTCGGTCTTGAAATCCGTCGTGCCGACTACTGCGCCTAGGTGTCTTTGGCCATCCTTTGTTATTTTGACCTCACTTCCACCGAACATCTCCATTGCCCGTTCAAATGTTCTGGCTTCACAATGAGGAAGGACTTGCTGGCGTTTGGGTGGTACCCTATTTGTGGACCTCGTGATGTTACCAGGTCCCACCACTTTTTGATGTCCTCCACTTTTCCTGCTCCTGTAAGGTCGTCAGCATACGTCACTTGCTTGACCTCGGTTGTTTCAAATTTTATTGTGTGCTGGAGCATGGATAGGCCTATTACGTACATTGCCATTGCAACAGGGTCCCCCTGCGTTGTTCCCTCAGGTGACTGTAGGATGGTATCACCTCTTAGAGCCTTGTTGTTTACTATATAGAGGTCTGATGGATTCCTATAGGCGTTTTCAACAAACATTGCAAAGCTTGGACACTTGATCTTGATGTTATGCAGTGCGGCCTTGCGGTTAAGTATGTTGAATGCGTTTGAAGCGTCCACCAGGAGAACGGCCTCACAATCACGCTGCTCAAATATCGTTCTCATGGCGTGAATGGCAGCTTCCCCTCCAGCCTGGTGGCGAGCACGAACTTGCAGGTTCCCTGCTGCTGCCCTGACATCATCCTTTACCACCTCCATTATGCATTTTCCGATGATCCGCCTCAGCACTTCCCCCACCTCTATAGGCCTACATCCTGGATTCTTATCCAGGGGAATGAGGCGGCAGGCCGTCAGAGGATGGAGGTGTTGGCAGTACAAGGTTGCTAGGTTTCTTGCAAGGGCGGCAATGGCTGTGCAGAGTTCACTTGCTACAGGGCCAAACTTGTTAGTGCTGAAGATGACTCTCCAACCGCTTGCATCCAGACCTGAACGGACGGCCCCTCCCTGAGTTTTCAGTGCTTTTTTCCACATCATCCCTCCTGTTATTTTCTAGAACAGGACAGAATTTGGTGGGGTATAGTCACCCTGGAACCTGATGCCTTCGTCTTCACTTGAAGGGGGATGTTTTTCCTTCAGTTGTTTTAATGTCTCTCTGTTTATTGGCAGAACCCCACCGGAGGATTTCTCTGTGAGAGATCTTACCGCCAAAGACACTTTTCCCACACGCATTTTGTTTCCAAACTTTCTTGCAACGTCATCGGTGTTTTGCTTTCAGTCTCCTATAAATTTTAGTCTCTCCTGCAGTGTTCTTTCTTCACATAGGCGATCATCAAGGGCCCCATTTTGCCACATTGTCAATCTTCTCTTCATTGCTGCCACATTTTCTTTGTGCTTAGTATTTGTGTGTGTCCTCTGACGGAATAGATGTGGTATTATTGCCAGTGTTTGAAGATCTAAAGGGGCAAGGAAGCAGTCCTGGGTGTACTCAGTTATGAGGTGAATCATCTCCCGAATCATTTCTTTGGTGGCCGCACACTTGGGTGGTTCAAACAGGTCAGCTGGCGACCACCTGACAATTTCTGAGAAAGTTTCTTTAACCCATATGTCCGCATTTTCCATCGACATGCCATTCCACTGTGGTGGCTGTCTCTCATTCACCTCGTGGACATTTGCTACTATTGGAGCAGCGTTTATTGGCACTACATTTTCAGGTTGAGTTGACTCACTGCTATCATTTAGGATATCATTAGGCGGTTGGGTCGCGGCGATATCCACTGTGGCCTCCTGTGTCAGCTCCCTGCTATGTGGGTATCGACATTTGTTTCCCTTTCTGCAAACCACACATGGTCGGTTGTTTCTCGCACATTCACAGCTAGTGCAATTTTGGTACTGGCTAGTACAGACGCAGCAATGACTGTTACCCGGCATAGTGTTCCTCACCTTGGGCGACAGTTACGTTCGCCTCTGACATCAGCTTTGGTCCCATACAAAATAAAAAACAAGTTCTTATGAGTAAAGGGCAGAGAGGTAACAGGCTGGACTGCTATGTCCGGGTAGCAGGGGCATACGTGCGTGCGTGGGTGTGTAGGCCACCCCCGTGTGGGCGACAATCCACACATCAGAGTGATACACTGGGAGCAAGCATTGTCACACTTAACACTTGTTTATATAGCCTTGGCAGATATAACCACTATTTCTATGATCGCACTGATGTAAGATTAGTTATATATATATACTCACTTGGTCGGCCGACACTACATGAAGTGACCGTTACTTGGGGATGGGGCGACCGTAAGCGTAGAGCACTTGGCCCCATAAGGGCGAGAGTCTCTATGCCACCCCTGCCAAAGTAGGCCTATCGACACTGGCACTGGCACCTGGCACCTGCAGTAGCCGTCCATCCAAATACTCACAAAATCACTTGGTGATCGCCTGTGACCCCACGGAATATTTGCGATTAATGCCGTAAGGGATGAGAAGAACCTTCGGTGACAATGCTTAGGGTGACATCCGATATTCACGGACACACTGTGAAATTCCCGCTCCCACACTCCGAATATGTCCCCTTCAATAACTCTTTAGATCAGGGAGGACACTCCACCACACCCACGCCGCGCTGGCCCACTAATAATAATAATAATAATAATGATTCTAATAACACAAGTTATGGAAGAGCTGAACTCGAGACTCCATCCGGAAAATGTAAGACGTAATAACAAGCCATTTTACAAGGGGGATAAATAATGAAGGCAGAAGTTCTTTGTTGAAAATTGATGATGCATTAGATAAGGATATTAGGATGCTGATTGGAGGAGAGGAGATTTGCGGAAGATGGAGAAGAGAATACTTTAATAAAACCACGAGAGGCAACGAGAAAATAAGACGAGTTAAGGGCAGAAGGAAAAATCTCAGTAGGTAGAGTTTGTATTATAACTAGATTAAAGGGGGATAATATATAAGATTTTTTTTTCAAAGAAATTTTTAATTGTAATGAAAAAGTGGAGGAATAAAATTGCAAATTTAACAGGTAATCTCAGTGTCGGTGTCGTTCTGATTGAAGAGGAATGAGATTAATGAATATATTTCTGAAAATTGAGATTTTTACGTTTGACAGAGATGGTTAATTACGATAATGCAAAGACGAATAATTGAAAGTCCTGCTAGATTGTGGTGAATGAAATTAAGGTGAAGTATTAAGTGAGACGAAGGTGAGTGTAAAGCGAGACGAAAGTGAGTGCAAAGCGAGACGAAAGTGAGTGTAAAGCGAGACGAAGGTGAGTGTAAAGCGAGACGAAGGTGAGTGTAAAGCGAGACGAAGGTGAGTGTAAAGAGAGACGAAGGTGAGTGTAAAGCGAGACGAAGGAGAGTGTAAAGAGAGACGAAAGTGAGTGTAAAATTAAAGAATGAAAGACTACCAGCTGAAATTCTTCTCAATGAATATGTTAGTAAAAAAACGATTCCCCAAAATGAGAACAATAAAAATGAAAATATTATAAGAGAGATGTACATGAAGAAAGACGGACAATAATATAGGAATAGTATGTATAACCAAATATAGCGAGCTGGTATGTGCTATGATAAATGATTTCACATGAGGAATGACTCGCCCGAGGAGAAGATTTATAACGGCACACGTCGTAAGTAGAGAGAGAGGGAAGAGGTAGACGAGACTGAGAGGGACAGAGGCAATGATTGAGCTGTCAAGGTTCAGTAGCTTATCAATAAATTTTTCCAAGAGCATTATGGAAGGACTTGAACAGCAGAGGTGAATTGTGTGTGGAAGTGGTCCAGCGATCAGTTTGGTACAGCCTGATGTCATTGACTGGCCTTGGGTATATAATTGGTCATTAAGGCCGTATCTCGCAGTGATTAACGAATTAAATTAATGAATCAATTTCAGTAATGAGATATGTATACATTTTGTGCCTTCAAGAGAACACAGGCTCTCAACTGGCTCAGTCATGTTAATATTGTTATTATTATCGACTCTGTATCTGTGTTTTTCTGGCGAAATAAACTGTTTCAATATCAATATGTTACAATCAGCAGGGAGTGTCTATATTTTCAAATTTATTTGTATTGTTTAATAATATTTCCTTCACGGTGATAGGAAGTTAGAACAGGACACAGAATATAAAGTGAAAGATATTATTAGTAGAGATTGAAAGAAAATAATGTGCATATAATGGTGCATTCTCCCGTACGACCGAATTGCTCCAACACATACAAGCCACTCGTAGCAAGGATCTATGTCTTTTATATCCAAAAAGACGTTTCCGTGTTAAATAAATTAAAAAAAATCCTTTAGTTGCATAAACATACTTATTACCCCTGCAGTTTAGTGTACGTTCACAAGTGCTAGACGGATTACAAATATATCTTAAAACTCAAAGATGAAAAAATTACTCCTGAACATATGACGTGACCTGCCCTTAAAGAATGCGAATTTGCAGGAGTGTCGGTATATTAAAAGATAAAGAGAACACGACATACCTTAAAAACTCTAAGGATCCAAAATATATTCTCTAGAAAATGTTAAGTTGTACTATAACTTCAAAGTGATCCTTCTCTAAAAATACGTAAAATGTTCTTACAAGGTTTCCAGATTAAAGGCACTAGCTCGAATAAATTAGGAATAATTGTACCGTAAATCGACAAAGTGAGCCATATCATGCTGGCAGGTAAACACATAAAAAAGGACTCTGACAGTTTCCTCCCTCGTTGAACTTCATTAGGCAAGTTAATGAGTTGTTAAATGAACTTTGGAAATTTATATCATGTTATAACAGAGTTCGCGGATCTGCTCTACCCATAAATCAAAGTCGGTTACCACGCACATATCTTTTTGGAATATATATATATATATATATATATATATATATATATATATATATATATATATATATATATATATATATATATATATATATATATATATATAAATGTGTCAAAACCCGATTTCATAGTCTTTAAGGCCAAGATTGTGTTGGGAACATAAGAAAGCCCGTCAAAGTAGCTTAAAACATCACCATTTGAAAGGCTTTTAGTTATTCAGAGCCTGAAGAGTTGTACACTAACTCTGCTTGACCTAGATTAAATACTTGTCACTTAGAATCTGAGGCACAGATGTACTGCACGTGTGTGTGTGTGTGTGTGTGTGTGTGTGTGTGTGTGTGTGTGTGCGTGTGGATCTCAACACTATGACACCACACCTGCCAAATTGTCTTCCTATTTATTAGCTTCTTTCATTAAGATTTACTAGAAGTTAAGACAAGTTTATTGTTAATTGAGGGTCACAGCGGCCAGCACAAAGACACCAAAAATTTAATCGCCGCCGACAGTTATTACCGCGAATGACCATAAAAAAATAAAACAAATTATACAAAAATATTAAATTAAAATGAAAAAAAAAATATGCAAATAAAAAAAACGAGTAAAAATAATATTTGTAATCCTGAACATTAATGCCGAGCTATAATCCCAGGTTTTAATTCCGTGTTTTATGAGGATTACAATGCGTTCCTCGATCTGGAGTTCTGAGATTTTTAATTTTGGATGTTGCCGTCTTCAAGAGCTGTAATTCTACGATTTGCAACCCAGAGAACTATGATATCCCAAATTAGAAAATCCGATAACTGTAATCCCACATGCTGCAATCCCACAAGTTATAAGCCCTGACTTGCAATCCCACCCGTTGTAATCCCATGACATATTACCCCACCAGTTGTAATTCCTGACTCTTAATCCCCCTTCAATGTTCTAATCTGTTGAAGAGAGAAACTGTAATCTTCCAGAGTTGTAATCCTGCCAATTGTAACCAAGAACTGTAATCCCTGAGAATATCTATCAGTTGTAACCTTTCTAGTAACCAAAAATAAATATCCCACTGAACTGTATTCCAGGAAAGTTTTAACCACGAACTGTAATCCCTGAGAACTGTACTCTGACCAGTTGTAACCAAACTCTGAAATCCCACGACTTGTATAACCACGCAATGTAATCCCCAAGAAATGTAATCCTTCCAGTTGCAACCACGAATTGCAATAGTCTCAGAAAGCTGTTAGCCTTGGGAATGCAGAGTCTAGTGAGTTTTGCTGTGGAGGGAAGCTTTATTTTACTGTTAGCTGAGAAAGACATTGTTAGCCTGAAAAATAAGACAATGGCTAGACATTTTCCCAGCGAAACCTGTTATATAGCTCGTTATGTCCGTACTGCACCGAGATGATAGAATATATTCCTGGGAAAAGTCTGTGTGGTTGTAACTCATGAGAGAGAGAGAGAGAGAGAGAAAGAAAGAATGAGAGAGAGAGAGTGTCTCTTTGTCTCCTTTTCTCTCAGTCTCTCTCTCTCTCAGTTAAATGAGATACAAAAGAGTCAGTGTCCTTTTCTAACTTTCTCTCTCCTTTTTTTTTAGATGTAACCTATGAAGATCTCTCTCTCTCTCTCTCTCTCTCTCTCTCTCTCTCTCTCTTTTGTAATATCTTCTATTTATTTAATTTTTCGTCTACTCTCTCTTTCTCTTATAATCTTGTTAACTGATATGCATTTGTCATTATGTATGTGTGTGTGTGTGTGTGTGTGTGTGTGTGTGTGTGTGTGTGTGTGTGTGTGTGTGTGTCCCAGGTGGGATATTCTTGACACTGTCATGACGAAAACCTGCAGAGAAACCCTCGCATGATCGAAATAATACATCAGGACTGGTTTGATGAAAATGAACCGGCAATCAATGTACTCGTCGGTGAAAACGTTTTAACTGACTGGCAGAACAACCCTCAGTCTCTGACCAAAGCTGATACCTTCCGCAAGAAGAAAGTGGCGGCCCAGCGGGAACTAGGCAATCTAAAAAACGACTGGCTTAAAAATAAAGCATGTGAAACACAAAAATTTGCAGATCAGGACAAGATGCACGAAATTTTCAATTCCACTAAAACATTGAATGGGCCAATCACTCGTGGCGCAGTCCCCCTCCGCTCATCCGATGGGAACTCCATAATTCAAGATGACGAAGGCCTCCTTCAGCGATGGAAAGCACTACCAATCACTGCTCAACAAAAATTCCGATGTGGATGTCCTGACTACCCAGCAGGTCCCTTAGCATCCAGAGCTGACCCACCTCAGCTATCCTCCATCCCAAGATGAGGCAGCTACTGCCATCAAACATATTAAAAATAACGAAGCCTCAGGGCCTCATGGAATCCCAGCCGAGGTGTATAAAGCAGGAGGACTTTTGCTTACCAGTCGTCTCCACTCTCTCTTGGAGAATATATGGGAAAAGGAGGAAATCCCCTAAGCTTTTAAGGACTCCTGCGTCGTCAATATTTATAAGAACAAGGGAGACTGTGGCAACTACCGCAGGATCTCGCTGCTGTCCGTAGTTGGCAAGATTATCGCCCGAGTCCTCCTCAACAGACTTCTTCCTGAGGCGGTAAACTTCCTCCCAGAATCTCAATGTGGCATTATACCATCACGTGGCACCACTGACATGATCTTTGCTGCCCGTCAAATACAAGAAAAGTGCAGAGAACAGCGTCATGACGTATACATGGCTTTTGTTGACCTAACAAAGGCTTTCGAATCGGTCAACAAGAAGCCTTGTGGTGGACCTTCAGCTGTTTTGGCTGCCCACCAAAATTCATCGCTATTGTAAAGCAATCCCACGATAGTATGAACGGCAGTGTCCTGCACAATGGCATCAGGTGTGAGTTCTTCCCCATCCAAACGGGGTTAAATAAGGGTGTGTACTGACACCAATTCTCTTTTCCATTTACTTGGCTGCCTTCATTACTTGTGCCAGCGCCAATCTAGCCGGCGGGGTGGACATCGAGTATCGGATGAAGGGTCTTTTCAACATAAGACAACTCCAGGCAGGACCAAAGGTGTCGTCAGCTTCCATTACTGAGCTTCAGTATGCAGACGACCTCACCCTTGTCGCTCACACTGAACGCGACATACAGGAGATCTTGAACACCTACTCAGATACGTATGTACACTTCGGCCTTGAGGTGAATGTACGTAAGACCCAGATTCTCTTTCAGCCTGCCCCTGGTTCAACCACACCTCCACCATCCATCCAGCTTAACGGTATTGCCCTCTCTAATGTTACCCACTTTCGGTATCTAGGCTCCCACCTGTCCACCACCGCAGACATAGATGAAGAGTTTCAGCATCGAATCAGATGTGCATCTTTAATCTTTGGCAAACTGCAAAACCGTGCCTTCAGCTGTAGGAAGCTGAAATTATCTACAAAGTTACACGTATATTGACCAGTGGTCCTCCCCACCCTGCTATATGGCAATATGGCAGCGAGACATGGGACACATACAGGAGGTACATCAAGGCATTTGAAAAGTTTCACCAACGTAGTCTACGTTCCATCCTCCAAGTTCACTGACACCAACTGTAGAAGCATCGAGGCTACCAATATCCATGAACAACTACTCTGGAATGGCCATGTTACCTGCATGGACGACAGTAGACCAAATGAGCTACTTTAGAGTCACCTAACGAATAGTAAACGTAACGCTGGCGGGCAACTGTAAACATTCTTGTGACCTGGTGTTGGCGCCCACTGGTTGGATGGCCGTGTGTGTGTGTGTGTGTGTGTTTATATTTTCTATTAAGTTTTCATCTTTAGTAATTGTCAAACTAGACTCAAAACATTAAACGCGCGGAGAATGGTTTAAACAACATGGAAATTAATTCTAAGAAGCTGAACAAAGATATTATGATAATCTTTTTGAAGTTCGAAAATAAAAGATAAGGAATTGATGATGATGATGATGGTAGTGATGATGATGATGATGATGATGATGATGATGATGATGATGATGATGATGATGATGATGATGATGATGATGATGATGATGATGATGGTGATGATGATGATGATGATGATGATGATGATGATGATGATGATGATGTTGATGTCGGTATGAAAATTATGATGATGATGATGATGAATATGATAATGAAAACAAGAAACAACATTAAGAAAACAGAACAGAATTTTTGCATACGAGACGCGAGCAATTGTCATTCTGTACAATAAAAACATATTTAACAAAAGGCATCCAAGACTTTTAATAAAAATCCAATAAAAATAATAAAATAAACTCACATATAAAATAAAAAAATAACGAAAACATAAAATATACGTACGCTGAGAGAGACACACACACACACACACACACACACTACTACTACTTTGCTGTCACTCGGAAGCGAGTATGACGATCATCCAGCTATGATACAATGATATGTCACCTAGGTTGGTGAGTTTTGAGGTGACTAAAGAGAGCGATACGGGACCGGCAGGGTCGATCATAGAAGTTGCATATGTGGGGGGCTACATATAGTGCAGGAGAGGCGGGGGCAGTGTCTTTCCGGCGTTGACGCTTGTCTGCCTCGTTATGCAGTCGGGCTAACTTGAAAGTATTGACACCTTATAATATGGTGCTCCGTCAAGCGTTACAGTGTGGAGTAATCGTCTCCCATGTGAGAGGGTCGATTTGGCACTTTTTCAGGATTGTCTTAATACTATCCTTATACCACTTCAGTTGCCCGCCGGCATTACTTTAAGTAATCGTTAGGTGACTGTAAAGTAGCTGCTTTGGCAGTCTACTGTCCTCTATGTGGGTAACATTGCCAGTCGAGAGTAGTTGTTCATGGATAATGGTAGCCTCGATGTTCCTACACTTTGGTGTCAGCAAAAATACTGGCATTAGTTCTCTTGCCTTCCCAGCAAACACGGAGGATGGAACATAGACTACGTTGGTGAAAGTTTTCAAGTGCCTTACTGTGCCTCCTGTATGTGAACCATGTCTCATGCCATAGAGCAGGGTGGGTAGAACCACTGATCGATGTACGTGTAACTTTGGAGATAATTTGAGCTCCCTACAGCTGAAGACACGGTTATGGAGTCTCCCAAAGGCTTGGGATGCACATCTGATCCGATGCTGAATTTTTTCATCAATATCTGCGGTGGTGGACAGGTGGGAGCCGAGATACCGAAAGTGGGTAACATTAGTGAGAGTAGTACCGTTAAGATGGATGGATGGTGGAGATGTGGCTGAACCAGGGGTAGGCTGAGAGGGAATCTGAGTCTTATGTACATTTACCTCAAGGCCGAAGTGTGCATAGGCGTCAGTGTAGGTGTTCAAGATCTCCTGTAGGTCGCGTTCAGTGTGAGCGATAAGGGTGAAATCGTCTGCATACTGAAATTCAGTAACGGAACCTGCCGACACCTTTGTTCTTGTTTGGAGTCGTCTTTTGTTGAAAAGACCCTTCATCCGGTACCGGATGTCCACCCTGTCGGCTAAATTTGCGCTTGCACGAATATGGAAGGCAGCCAAGAAAATGAAAGAAAGAGTTGGTAACAGTACGCACTCTTGTATAACGCCCGTTTGGATGGGAAAGAATTCAGACTGGGTGCCAATGTGCAGGACACTGCCGTTCATGCCATCGTGGAGTTGCCTGACAATGGCGATGAATTTTGCTGGGCAGCAAAAACAGCTGAGGGTCCAGCAGAGGGCTTCCCTATTGATCGAGTCGAAGGCCATAGCTAGGTCGATGAAAGCCATGTACAGGTCACGACGTTGTTCTCTGCACTTTTCCTGTATCTGGCGGGTAGCAAAGATCATGTCAGTGGTGCCACGTGATGATCTAAAGCCACATGAGGTTCTGGGAGGAAGTTTTCCGCCTAAGAAAGAAGTCTGTTGAGGAGGACTCGGGCGCTAATATTTCCAGCTATGGACAGCAGCGAGATCCCGCGGTAGTTGCGACAGTCTGACTGGTACCCCTTGCACTTATAAATATTAACGATGCAGGCGTCTTTAAGAGCTTGGGGGATGTCCTCTTTTTCCCATATATTCTCAAGGAGAGAGTGGAGACGATTGGTAAGCAGAGGTCCTCCTGCTTTATACACCTCGGCTGGGATTCCATCAGGCAATGAGGCTTTGTTATTTTTCTTCTGTTTGATGGCAGCAGGTACTTCATATAGGGATGGAGGATAGATGAGGTGGGTCAGCTCTGGATGCTGAGGGACCTGCTGGGTAGTGAGGACATCCACGTCGTTTTTCGGTTGAGCAGTGAATGGTAGTGCTCTTTCCAGCGCTGAAGGAGGCCTTCATCGAATTAAATTTTGGAGTTACCGTCGGATGAGCGGAAGAAGGCTGCTCCATGAGTAATTGGCCCATAAAATGTTTTAGTGGAATTGAAAAATTCGCCCATCTTGTGCTAATCTGCAAATTTTTGTGTTTCACATGCTTTATTTTAAAACCAGTCGTTCTTTTGATTGCAAAGTTTCCATTGGGTCACCGCTCCTCGAAAGGGCTGCTCAGTTGCACAGATAGGACTGGATTCCACTGCTGCCTAGATTCCAGTTCATAAACGACCATCTTATCTGTGCCGCCCATGTGCAGTGTTGTGACAAGAGACTCCCGGCAGTCATCTCTGCCTGTCCCTGTCGCCACTCGTCTGTCGCCATAGGACTTTTGGGCATATAGGGGTTTTGATGATGATGAGTGGTATGATGAGCTGGATGATGGCTGCGCGTGAGTTGATTTATGTGGTGAGGCAGGAATGCAGGCTGCAACGAAACATCTTAGCTCTCCCCTTTCCTGATCCAGTGGTGCTAGTGTCGCTACGACTGGGGAGAGGGAGAGTTGCAATGGACTGCCTATACCCCAGTTTGTTGGGTTTCCCCTTAGTTGCCTGTCCATCAGGCATTGCCTTCATCCACCGGTGTAGTCGTTGGGTTCCCATGGTGGTCATCTCTTCCGCCTATACCGCCGCTAGGGTCTTGTTGGAGCTCTGTAAGCATGTCTGCCTGATGCGGGGCTCCACCGCATATTTTTGTTCGGGGTCTACTCCCGTAGCCTTATACCTACCAAGGTTAATCCGAAAGGCACCAGGGCAATGGTTGGTAGGGGCCAGAACGTGGCCACATACCAGTAGGCCTATGTGCCGTCCTTCTGGGGCCACTGCTACTCCGAGATTCCCTGCTGGTCTAGCCTGGGCCCACGATGCACCCAGTTACCGTGTGTTGCACGAGGAGGTACAGGAGGAGTCTTGACGGTGAAGAGGCTGTGTACTGGCAGGGGAAGACTTATGCAAGTTGCTTCCCTGTTCGCCACGAGGGCTAGCCAGCGGCTGCAGCTGAAAGCGAGAGGGAGCAAGCAGTGCTTGCACCTTAACACTGACACAATGCTGCCACACTAGACGCATTTCACCGCCCTGTGTGCGAACACACACACACACACACACACACACACACACACACGGGCTTCAATAACTAATGCTATTTTTCCCTGTCATCCTTCCAATACACAACAAAATATGTAATAATTTTCCCCATTGTTTGATTCACTCCTCGCCAGAGCAGTAGAGAATAAAAAAAGGCAACATTCAGAACAATGGTTAATATTCAACACTAATAAAAACAGTCAGTGTACAGTGTTCTTATTTTTCATTTGTGGTTTTATTGCTCGTGTTTGTCTATTAAGCACCAAATGGAGGAAAGTAATGAAAAAAAGTAGTTGACACACTTCCGGGTACCAGCGTTATGTCATGGCTGTGGTTAGTGTTGGTGAGTAATTTACCAAGAGGATTTTAAATGGACGTATGGGAATGTTCATATTTTGGATACGTTCTTGCTGAGGTATATACTGTTGGGATTATTATAATGGTCTTAGATAACGTACGGGGACATAGAAGAATTCCATTAAATTCGTTCTCTGACAATTTATTCGTCGAAAATGACATAGCTTTAAATGAACGTGCAAGAAAATTAGACTCACATTAAATACGCTCTTGGGCAATTAAGTCGATGCAATTAACATAGCTTAAAAATTAACGCACGAGATTATTCATATTAAGATACGTTCTCACACAGTCTCTCACAGCCAGGTGCTCTGTAGCTTACTGATTTGCCACTTCAGAGATTCACCCAAGCTACGCCATCCCTTTCATGGGTTCATCTGCTCTACATCTGACCTTTTGCAGGTTCTTTTATGCTCCCCTGACTTTTTGCGGGTTATTTTGTTGCTTCACTGACCTTTTGCGGGTTATTTTGTTGTTTCATTGACGTTTTGAGGGTTCTTCTGCTTCAACCATGACTTTTTGCGGGTTCTTTTGTTGCTCCTCTGACCTTCTGTAGGGTCTTCTGTTTCGCCTCTGTCTTCCTGTGGGTTTTTCTGGTATAATTATCTAACTTTTGATGGGTTCTCCTGCTTCTCCTTTGACCTTCGACGGCTCTAAAGATGCCCTCCTCAACCCTCAGCAGTTCTTAAGAAAACCCCCTAATCTTCCGCGGTTCTTACAACGGGTCCTATAGTAATCCCCCGGCTTCCCTCCCTCAGTCAACAGCACATCGTTTTATGTTCCCGAGATGATTCACCGACCGTAACATGATTTGTGTACCTTTGGTGGGGTAGTATTGAGCAGCGCCTCTCTCTGTTTTGTTACGTATTTATGTCTTTTCCATCTATCTTCTCTATTCGCCAGGCGCCACATGTCAACCTCTACACATGAAATAATCCCACATACAAGGACCTACACACACACACACACACACACACACACACACACACACACACACACACACCCTATCCTTAGAACTTCACCTTCACACCTCCGTCTGTCACCATGCATGAGAAACGAAAAAAGACCTCACGCTGTTGTGGTCCACGACACACACACTCACTCACTCACTGTCACAGCTGAATCGTACATCCTCGCGGGGGTCAACACCTCACAGAGTCCCTTGTCTGATTGCCAATTACGACAGCAGTGTGACGTCTATGGTTCACAGGACCTTTATTTTATATATATATATATATATATATATATATATATATATATATATATATATATATATATATATATATATATATATATATATATATATATATATTTTCGCCTGCTAGTCATGTTACGCAAAACGAAACAAACAAGAAGGGTAATGTATCGTCGAGTTCAACCGCATTTTATAGATAATGGAGATTAGTCCCTTAATTTGGAAGTAATAATATCATTTAATAATATAGCCACGCCTGGAATTTATTGTGTTCATTAGAGTAAACGACCAATTATAGTCAAACGGGCATTAAGTCTCGGCAATATATATAAATGCTTCTTTTTTTTACAAATGACAGTAATAACTTATTACGCTTTCAGACGGGAAAATAAATAAAATAATAACATAGCAATGTGCAGAATTGATATTCTATTATATAGAACTATGAGAGAGAGAGACTTCCTACATAATTCTCATTACTATTGGTGAAATATTTCCGAGAGAGATATATCTCAGATTCGCATATTTCACAAACCCATTTCGACATGAGTAAATTTTCGAGATATACACGTGCTATACTTTGGGTAATAATAAAACATATATAATATTTCACAGCACAAATGTTCGCGAAGATATTTATACGACGTCGTTTCTCATGTTATACCAATATAGTGAAAGGTCTTCGGTATATCTCTTTTTGATAACATGTTGCAAGACAGAGATCGAAAATAATATGCTTATTATTTGATCTTTGTTTTTTATGAAACTATAAAAATGAACTATAAAAATGTGTTCCTTCTTCTATTACATTGTGTTATATATTCTCGGTTCTTTGACATTTACTTAATATATTTCTATTTTTGAGATACCATAAGGTGCAGATTATTCTCAGGGCTTGACCTTTAAGACTTACTTGTAAAAAATATTACAATAACAGCTACATCATAAGGCAACTAACTTTTTCATTACGCAATCAATACAAACTAATAACAGGCATTTTTTAACCCCACAGTGGCGGCACTGCTAGCGGCGGCGGCTGGTGATGGCGGCGTGGGTGGTGGCATGGGTGGCGGGAAACTGGAGGTGGAGGTGGGTGGCGGCGGCGGGGCGGCGACGGGCGGCGGGATTGTGGACACGGTGGCCAACAACAGCCAGATCATCGTGTTACCCGGAGAGGCCGCCAAGCTGCCCTGCCCTATACCCTCCGACGTGTACGGCTCTGTAAGTGTCCACCTCTTGTATGTATGTATCATGATGACACACACACACACACACACACACACACACACACATATATATACTGTATATGCATGAAATAACACAAATACATATATACATATTCACCGATTGTTAAGCATCTACAGACAAATATGTATTTACATTACGTCTTATTGTCTTAATGTTCGATATATATATATAATGTTACGAGCTTCTTTTGCATGTACCTAAAATATGAACAAGGAAACATTGTTAACATCACTCGTCTTCAATGGTAACCCAGACACGTCAGAAAATAATGCGAACACCCGGGGTATCCAGTAGAAGAATCCAATATTTTCTGACATGTTATGACCCTGCAAGAAATGTCTGAGAATTCAAGAATACTGCTATTTTTTTCAGCAGCTGCAGAGACAGATTGCAGTTAATTATTAACGTTATATCAAAGGCAACAAAAATACTCAGATAATATCCTTTACAGACAACTAGAAACTCGGTGTAACGTAAAATATACGATCCCTAGATGGCTTGAAGTACATGTGCCGGGATACTTAATTGACAATGGAGTTAAATGATGCAAAATAGACAGACCGAGACAATTTTTAAGATTACAAACGATTCAGAATTTCCATCAAGAACAGCATAAGCAATGTGTACTAGTTCAGAGAGTCACTTGTTTGGTCCTCCGGTAAAACAGAGTCCACACCAAGCCGGATCAAGGGAATATCATTTTGGTACCTGAAAAACCCGCCTGCGGTAAAGGGGTCTTTAGCTCACCACAATTGGATCGGATTCCCAGAAGGGATTTACTAGGCGATGAAGTTCCTCTAAAAAAGATTTGTTTGTGAAGTGTTAGATCTATGTAGAGAAGAAGGTGTTGGTGAGAAAGTCCGAGTTGAGGCCGAAGGAAAATGAGGGAGTGCGAAAAGAGATCCCTGGAGGTGAACCACAAAGGAGCGACACAAAAATAATAACAAGGAGGGATTTTGTCCTTGAATTCATCCCACGGGCCCTCAATCCTCAAAGAACCTTGGAAAGGGATATTGACCCAAAAATATTTTTCCTTGCTGGAATACCTCAAAAGAAGAGCGGTGGAGAGGGGAAACACGGCCACCAGTAGCCTCATATGAAGCTCTCTAATTCTCTGTGTGAGCCACCTCCCCCACTCCTGCATGCTCTCGGGACCAAATGGTCTCTCAACACCCAGGACTGAATGTCCACTATAGGAGACGTGCGTGTGGGTGTTGTGTAGGCTGTTGAAGGTAGTTATGGATGTGTTGTTGTTGTTGCCGGCCTCAGGTCTCACTTGTGCCGAATGTGGAGGAAGGAATCATACTTATTCCTCTACCGCCAGTTGATACCAACATTTTGATTTATTAAAAAAAATATAACCGATTCCCTATGCATTTCATTCATTCAACTTCTTAAAAAAAATTATCAATTAAACAACTGAATGTTCACCTGCCATAAGGTACACTGTGTTCTTTAAGTTTTTTAATATATAATTTTTGTTTCTACAAATATTAGTAACAGTATGTTCGTACTAAATTTACGAATAATAGAATGTATTTGTTATCATATGCAAGACAGTAAGTCTAACAACAAGTAATGATTATAAAGAGTAAACCCTCAGAAGGGACTCAGTGTACTGAATGTTATGTATGTATGTTTGGCCGTCAAAATAAATAAAGGATTCGGTCAACACAGGAGGAAAAGCTCGCACTCGGGAACTGTGGTCATTTTCTGCTTATGGAGCTTCTCTGCGCGCTCAACCTGGAAACGTGGGGCAATGCCGCCTTACTTCCTGAATCTCCTTCCAAAAATTCAATAACAATAACAGTCAACCACGAAACGCCATTCCTATGCCTAAGCAAATTTGTTTTAAAGACAACACAATATATTGTTGGGTCGGAAACTGTTTTATAAGACATAAGACGCCACAATGGGGAGAACCAACACCTGGACGATGGCTTATATCCTGACCATACTTCTCTTTGACTGTTGTTTCACCACCGGTACCTCAGATATTATCACTATGTTATGCAAGTCGGGTGAGCTGCTGCCGGCTACATGCTTCAGGGAATTGTTTACATAGTTGAAGCGGCAATAGCGAATGTCGTATACATATAACAGTGCACATATTACTACCCTTTTGAGGAAAATGTGGTGTTATTGCATTCAATCTGTGTGTAATAATAATAATAATAATAAAATAATAATAAACAGTTTGTTAATAGAGTTACAGCCGGTGGCTGAAAATATACAAACTTACATGTGATTTAGACATAATGATATGCGTTCAATACATTTACAGGGCTGTACAGTACATAAATCAGGAGTTGTTTATTATTTTAACAATAGATGGGATGGTGCTATTCTTATATCTATCAGTGTGGGCTCTTATGGGCTGAATTTTGTTGTAGCGGCGGACTGCGCGAGGTGGGCGGGGGACTGCCGGTTGGCAGGAGGTGGCGATGACGAGGATGGTGCAGTAGTCCACTGGCAAACCTTGCTTGTGCTTGGTGGTGGAGGTCACTGAGGGATGGCATTTCCAGGGTGGAGAGAGGGTTGTTGTAGCCGGAGTAGTCTGCGTCGAGCATGATTCTGCAGGCCCTTTTCTGTACCTTCTCTAGCTGACGTTGTTGGGTAGAGTTGAGAGAAGATGACCAGGCTGGTGACGCATACGTTAATTTGGGGAGAATAAAGGCGTTGTAGATAGTCCTCAGGTCTGGCGTGGGTGCCCCAAGTGACCTGAGTCGTCGTAGTATGTAGAGTCGGTACGAGGCTGCCTTGATTGTGTTGTTTACATGGACCTTCCAGTCCAGTTTGTGGTCTACGGTAACATCCAGGAGTTTGGCAGACTGCACTAACCGGAGAGGATGGGTACCCACTGTGACTGCTGGAGCTTGCACTGGAGCGGTGGCGGTATTGATGTGCATGACTACGGTTTTGGTGTGGTTGATGGTGACCTTGTTCTCCGTAGTCCATGCCTGTAGCCTGTCCAGGGAGCCTTGTAGCGATGAGTAGTCCGGTGAGGTGTTGTCCACTGTAACCCCCACAGTGCAGTCATCCACGTACTTCCACCTGTGAGGAGTGTCCGATAGAGCGTCGTTGATCAGGATTAGGAAGCACAGTGGTCCCATCTTGGTCCCTTGGGGAACACCGTAGGTGAGGTGTTGGAATGTGGAGACAACCCTGGTACCTGACTGCCTGACGACGCTCACTCAGGAAATCAGTGAGCCATGAGACCAGGTTGGTGGGCAGCCCTAGTGCAATGGCCTTGTTGATGACAGTGCAGTGATCAACAAGGTCAAAAGCTTTCCTGAAGTCAACAAGGGCAACGGCCAGTGGTGTCTTACGTTTCTGCAGGTTTTTCTGCAGGAAATCCAGGAAACTAACTAAGCAGTGTGATGTAGAGGAGGTCCTCATATTGCCAAATTGCTGTGGATCAATTGACTGATAAATACTAGCAAATGCCCACTCAAAAACAAAGGCTTCACGGAGCAGACTGGGTATGGGGGTAATGGCAACTGACCTGAGGTCGTTAGGGGACTGTGGGGTGGGGACCTTGGGGATAGGGGTGACAAATGCGGTTTTCCATTCATTAGGGCATTTGCTTTGTCTGAGGGATGCATTAATAATAGAACAGAGGGGGGTGGCAAGTTCAACTGCAAACTCCTTGTAAATTTTGATTGGGAGGTCAATTGGGGTTGTGGAGCGTTTGGATTTAAATATCAGGAGTTTGTTGGCAATTTCAAATGGTTGAACACTGGGAGGGAGGGAAGGTGTGTGTGTGTGTGTGTGTGTGTGTGTGTGTGTGTGTGTGTGTGTGTGTGTGTGTGTGTGTGTGTGTGTGTGTGTGTGTGTGTCTGTGTGATGGGTAGTCAATTATTTAGTTCTAATTAAAACCTCTATTAACATGCCAAATAATTTTGTTTTTGAACTATTGGATCATTTAAAGATTAACCCAGTAGCTTATTTCACCTTAAACCAACCTTATCAAACCTAAAGAGGGTGTCCACTATACAAAACTGTTCCTGTTAAATAATAACGCGTGGGAAGACATATTATTTGCCTCAGACTTATACTTTACAAAGGTAACAGCTATGTAATTTAGAGAATTTTATTTTAGAGTGCAGAGTGAACAGTTTTACATGCGTAGGCCGAATTTGTTATTGTTGGCACCATTCTCACAAAATCTCACAATATATTAATACTATCCTTCAATCTAGCCCAAATTACCACAAGGACTAAATTTGTGTGATACAGAAACGTTCTTAAGCTCATTGATTATGTAAACGAACACTGATTTGCAAAAGTGTCCCCACCTATCAACACTATTTACTTACACCACGAGATCTTTATTAATGTTTTCGTGTGGTATTGTTTCCCAAATACAGTCCCAGCCTTCAGTAGTTCATTCAGCTATTGTTTTGTCTGCCTTTTGTCCTTTTGCTCTCACCCTTCTCTCATAAATCTTCCTCAGTGCCTGGCCATTATTCATGCATTCACCATCCCTATAAAACGTGAAAATGCTTTTGTCTGTGTGATTTTTATAAAGAATTTGCCCTTCACTTTCAACTTCATCTCTACAGTATATTCAACACTCAAACGCGGCTCTTCGTCCTTAAGTTTTTTTATAGGTTAAATCCTCTACACTATTTTCATTATACACTTGTTATTGTCTATAAACTAGGTGCCGCGGCCGAGTTGGTATAGCGCTTGCCTTCTGTCCTCAGGAAAGATGATTTAATGCAGCCCAGGTTGACGCAGCCCTCAGTGGGTACCTAAATTTATAGGCGGGGAGGCGTAAGCACTCGAGTCAAGTGTCGGCCATACAACCTCTCCGTGTACCGAAGGCTGAGTATATACAGTAGTGCAGTGTGCTGCTTACCAGCACAGCGTTCACAATAAAAACTGCCGTCCTGAAGTGTCTGGCACGTATCAACTGTGACCTTAAATTTTTAAAACCCATTTTGTTCTAAAACTAGACCAGTTCCTCCGTGGTCAAGACCCAACTCACCTTTGGCGTCTCGACAAAATTGGCCCACCAGTTTATGAGGTATATTGTCTAACAGGAGTCACGTGTGAAATGCCCCCCCCCCCCACTCTCCGCCCCTCACTGCCAGACGAGGACAAAACTGTTGCAGTGCTTGAAGTGGTATTGTACTATTGATTTGAGAAGGGCTTCATCAACTAAGGTTATATCGCCCGGGTGATTGTATTGTCTCCCTCTTCAAGCAATGTTGAAAATATCCACTGAACTTCCGTGTATATTTGTTAAAGCACGATAGCACAGCACAATGGTTGCAGAAACCGTAAACTAACCTAAACGGAACTAAACAAATCTAGCTGAACCTAACCTCACCTAACCCAATTGACAATCTTACTTAACCCATATATACTTACTTATACATAGCCTAAAGAACTTTATCCTAACTGGATTTAAATATTTCTGATTATAGGACGTAACGTTACAAAATATAGGACTGAAGCATATATTTCTGAAGATACAGGGGATAAGGGACTGAAGTATGAAGTTTATGTTTCTTAAGCTTCAGGTGCTAACATTAGGGAATAAGGACAGAAATATATCTACATGTGGCTACAGGAAAAGAGAACTAGACGTGTTTATATTTTTGAAGACGAGTGGCCCCATCAACGGGTCGTTCATCACACTTCTTCAAAGTTCATCTGCCCTAAGACGCCCTCAGCGGCTGTGTTCCTCCTCCTCCCAAAGTTTTGCAAATGATTACGGAAGTTATGATTGCCTCTGGGGAAGATTTTAATAAACCTTTCTTTATCTTGAGATGATCCCCTTGAGCCTTTCACTGAGAGTTGTGTGCTGTGCTTCTTTGTTGTGTTCTTGTAACAGGTCGTGGGGAAGGGGGGGTGAGGGGGGGAGAACCCTTGCTGCGGTCCTGCCTGCGAACTCCTTCCTTCCTTGCCTTTAAGTGTGTGTGTGTGTGTGTGTGTGTGTGTGTGTGTGTGTGTGTGTGTGTGTGTGTTACCTCGTTTTCTTTGCATTACTTCCATTGTCGTTGATGTAGTTTTCTTTCTTTAATGAGGTTCAGGATACCTTTCATTTTATTCTTTTATTCATCTTATCGTTTTACCTCTCTCTCTCTCTCTCTCTCTCAATAATATACACTACAATAGACTGCACACATATAAGAATATTACTCCTCACACAAAAGGTAGAAATGGGGACAGTGTTAAAGAAAATACCTCGATTAAGATCACTCTGAGCTTAAACAATCAATTTTTCTGACTGCATTCAGTAAGCCTTTTTGACGCTTTTATTTACCTGGCTATCTTATGTTTTCCGCAGGGGAGGGATGTTTTTGTTTTCTAAAACCTGTGATTAACTCTTAGTAACTGTTTATTTTCCTAGAAGACTGCATTAACTGGCTAATCTAACTTAACCAATACTACCCTAAGGTTCTTAGTTTAGGTTAGGTTAAGTCAATTTAGGTTAGGTTCGGTTAGGCAAGGTTAGATTAGGTTATGTTTGATTAGGCTAAATTAGGTTAGGTTAGGTTAGGTTAGGTTAGGTTAGGATTTATTAGATTGTTAGGTTAGGTTAGGCTTGGATAAGTTAGGTCAGGATTCACTTGGTTGCTTTAGGTTAGCTTTGCCTAAATTAGGTTAGGATTAACTTGATGTGGGAAGGGTAGGCTTGGCTTAGCTTGGCTTGGTTTGGCTTAGCTTGGCTTGGCTTGGCTTGGCTTGGCTTGGTTTGGCTTTGCTTAGCCAGATTAAAGTATGTTTGGTTAAATGATAGCAAGTGTAGCTTGCGTTAAGCCTCCTTCGAAGAAAATTAAACATCCCTCACACTCGAGGCAAAAGAAACAAAAACATCCATCGGAAAGGTAAGGCGAGGAGGGGGTAGAGGGGCTTGAGAGGCTGACTAGAACCAATTGAAAACTAAAGCTTATGGCAGCTGTGTTTATCTCACGTTTTTCTTGCCATTATTTCTAACACGGTGTGACTTTTAGAACGCATATCCAGATTTACTTCAGTATTTTCTAGAACAGAAACAAAACAAAAATGTTAGGGTGATGTATTCTCCACCCGGAAATTTGTTACCACTTTCTGTTTGTATTTTTCGCCGCTGTTTGCTTTCGCCTTCTCGTTTTTTTTTTTTTTGTGGGAGGGAAGCTTGAAATATTTCTGACTGTAGTAGCTTAAAGAAGATGATTCTGTGCCTTTTATTGTATGATTGTATTTGAATTATTTACTTGTTGTGTGTGTGTGTGTGTGTGTGTGTGTGTGTGTGTGTGTGTGTGAAGGCTCCATTGGTCAATTGGTCGAACGTTCAATGCACAAATGAGAGGTCAGGGGTTCAATTTCCGATTTGAATGGGGGATTGTAATACCTCATTGTGCAGTAGCCCTGGTGTCTTCAGCGGTAAATGGTAGTGATTGACGGTGGTGGAACAAACACCTGGGTGGATTATCATGTTACTAAGAGGTTGAAGAGACCAGTTATGTCTTCAACACTCGGGGAACTTTTCTTGAGTTAGCAGAAAATTAACTTCATCGTTCTCTTAACTCTTCTCTTAGACAGACAGACAGATAAACAGACAGACAGACAGACAGACAGACAGACAGACAGACACAGACAGACAGACAGACAGACAGACACACAGATAGATAGATAGATAGATAGATAGATAGATAGATAGATAGATAGATAGATAGATATAGATAGATAGATAGATAGATAGATAGATAACCTCAAATAAACTCAGAGTTTTAATTTATAAACAACAAGAGTGTAGAGTCAACTTTAGGGAAAGCTGCAGGAACTTTCACCAGGTCAGGTTATCGTAAATCGGTATTTCAAGCTTTTGGGCGCAATCAGCCGTGAAACACCAATTAAGTCATTGAATGTGCAACTATTATTCATATAATATAGTATATCTCAACTGAAGTGAAAAATCCAATATATATACTGTATATATACTGAATATTAGTCATATTCTCTATCATTATGTTAATAATCAAGGACTTTATTCCCCTTTGAATCCCTCCAAATAAAAATTTGTGTAACGCCAATTTTACAGCGCTTATAAAAATTAATTTAACCCTTTTTGAGCACACACTAGTTCCAGGAATTGATAAGTTTATGGTTTTATAATTAACCCATAGCGTAATATAGTTAAACAATGCGATTATTATCAATAGCTTTCATGTTTACATCGAAATAGAGTTACTTTTACTATATTACGGTAGCCGTTCATAGCGTAAATATTTTGACAAGTATTGATAATAACTTTTAGTCACCGACACCGGCAAGTTACACCCTGTGAGCCTCAAAAAATAGCTAACACTAGCTAACACTTTGAGACCTTAAAAAACAGATTCGTCAATATTTTCACCAATTACCAGGAACAGCCACGGTCTGTCGAACGTGATGGTTCACTCCTTCTCTGTATGTGCAAGTAACAGTACGTGTAAGATAGAGTAAATTAAATTAATTCTTCATTGATTACTTTTGATTTGTATTTCAATAATGAAGCCCAGTTACAAGGAGCCCTGAGTTTCTCGATATCCAGCTATAAGCAAAGTTTCTACCCCCTTGATGCCTTTATAAACATCTAATGCAGTGGTTCTCAACCTTGTTTGCCCCATGCACCCCTTTCACCATATGTCAGAATGTCATTCCCCCCTCCTTTCCAAGATTGTCTGCCTCAAAAAGTGCATTCCAAATAATATGCATATAATACTGAAAATCCTTTATTTTTTCCATATTAGTACATATACATTTACAATTTTACATGGATTATTTTTATAGTGGAGTTTTACATATTAAATGCCAATTGAAAATGTTGATGGATTTATAAAACTTGAATAAAAGTAAAATAGTTTTTTTTTATTTATAATGAATTACTTAACAGACCAAACTGAAGCATAATGCAATAAACAAAAAGTTCAATAGAATACCAGGATATTGTAAATTTGTAATTAATTTTATTCAGATGAAGATCACAGTCAATGAGAAACCTGTGATTGTTTTTTCTTCGCCAATTCTGGGATACGCGGAGGAGTGCTTGAAAGGGCACAACGCAGGTCATTTTCTACCTCTAATCTACTACGTTGCTTCGTTTTAATTTGCAACAGAGTTGAAAAGCCTGACTCACAAAGATATGTCGACACAAACGGAAGCAATGCACGGATAACTCTTTCTGCCACTTTTGGGTAGGAATCGCACATCAAGGGCCAAAATTCTGTGATTGATTTCTCATCGAACATATCTCTTGCTCCCGAATCAGTTTCCCCCCCCCCTGAAAACCTGAATTCCCCCCCTGGGGGGAATTCCCCCCTGGTTGAGAACCCCTGATCTAGTGACTATGGGAATGCAGACTTTTTTCTCGAGTGTTAGAAGGAGTATTAGAAAAAAAAATTGCCCTTAGATGTTATATTAGCATTATTCAAATGTCAATCATAATCATTCATATTAATTTGATTCATGACGTGTTGACAATACATTAGGAAATTTGACGCTATATATTTTGATTCCGATTTTGTTTTCATTATTATTAATATATAATATAATATAATATAATATAATATAATATAATATAATATAATATAATATAATATAATATAATATAATATAATATATATAATATAATATAATATATTATAATATAATATAATATAATATAATATAATATAATATAATATAATATAATATAATATAATATAATCTAATATAATCTAATATAATCTAATATAATATAATATAATATAATATAATATATTATAATATAATATAATATAATATAATATAATATTATAAACATGTAAGTGTTGAGCAAAGTAAACATGTGACGACGTTTCGATTGACTCCAAGAAGTTTCTCTCTAAACATGTGAAGTGATCATAAACATCCGTCAAGTATTGAGCCGTGACTTCAGCCAAGTATTACATTATATTTTTAGCTTAATATTAAATCAATCACCATCCTTCAAGCGCCTTGGCCAAACACCATTACCAGAGAAATTCTGGGAAATATTGAAAAAAATCATTCTTGGTTGGAATAACACCATTAATATCTGTCCACAACATTGACTCCAAACGTGTAATGAAATGCGACATGAAAATTATTATCCAATTGCGTCTCATTTTGTCCGTGTCTGTAACGATAACTCGTGTTCGTAATTAACATTTGGTGATCAATACACTGAAGGTTCTAAGGGTGAGTTTAAGGCACCATGTTTTTATCTCCTTCATACTAAAACAATTACTACATTACATATACACACCAAATATTTTTTAACCATGAATTAATAGCCAGTAAAAATATTTCTCACATATAAGAGAGAGAAAGAAAAAGAGATTCCCCTTGTTCGTGCTGAGTGTTCCTATTCGTGAAAGTGTTGAATTAAACATCTGTCTTTTTCTTGTTCTCGTCCTGTCACTGTCACAACGTGTTTTATTCTTTTCATTCCAAGAATTTTCTGTTAATCTTTTATCTGTCAACTTATTCAAATCTTTACAGGTGTCACTTCTATTAACCAGTATTTATGTACAAGGTTCAAGACAGCCCTGTGTATGTTGACTGATGTGTATGATTATTTAACAAGTTTCTTAAAAGTTCTTTTCTCTTTTGAGGGAATGTGTTTATAAGACTCAATAATCGTAACTCAACGGCCTCCACGAGATGTTAGGTTATCAACCTTAAATTTATTAAATGTTATAAATTCATATGTTTGCGCGCAAGGAAGACATTTATTGAGATGTTTTATGTTGACACACACACACACACGCACACACACACGCAAAGCTTTTGTTAAACGACCCACCTACCCCATGTCCTTGCATGTAATAAGTAATTTTTGCCTAATATATATTTTCAGCCTTCGGGCTACAGAACTTTCTCAATAAACCGTTAATTATTATTATTATTATTATTATTATTATTATTATTATTATTATTATTATTATTATTATTATTATTATTATTATTATTATTATTATTATTATTATTATTATTATTATTATAACTATTATTATTATTACATACACACAAATGTACTCAATAGATGAAAATCACCAAATCAAGAACTTCACCATAGATATTTTGGTAAAAGTAAATTGGGCATATAATATATTTCTTCTTATATTATTAAAAATAGAAAAACATATTGATGTATTTATTACCACTATTCCTCTATCACTTCTGCGTGGCGTCGTACTAGGGAAACAAAACTCTCACAAAGGGGGAAATAGTAAATGATAAAATAATGTAAAACCAGTGGAGGAAATGTTAAGAAAAGACTTAAAAAATAAAAACAGCCAACTCATATCCTCCAAATTCAAACAAAATATAAGGAATGCAAACATTGCCACCACATACACCAGTAACTTATTATTTATCGAAATATTTATCATCCCAAACTTAAACGTCCATACTCAAACGCATATTCATCAAGGGAATATTCACCCAACTTCAGCTCAATGTCAAGAGCGTAGGTTAAATGAACTCGAAACTCTGAGGCATTTACGCTAAGTTGTTGAGGTTTCCTGTCCTTCAACCCACCAGTTTCATTAAGGCAGCAGGTAAGTGTGAAGCCCTAAAACTTTACCTCCTATTAACCGGAGACCTTTGTAATGTGGCCGATGTATCTAGGGTATCAAGGACTTGAAATTAATCCATCTTTTTAATTGAGACACCCTTCTTATACGGCCGCTATACACCTGGGCAGCGCAAAGGCTAAAAAAAATCGACCTTTAAAAGGACATAACAACTAACTCCACTATATCTAGGGTATCAAACACTGGAGATTTACTCCTTTTAGTCACCGGATACCCTTGTAATACGACCACTATATCTGCCTTGAAAAAGTCTTATAATTTTACTACTTTTATAACACGGATACCCTTTTATTACGGCCACTGTATCTCAGCTGTAAGGGAGATAAAAATTAACCACCATTCTTTACATTAAACAGGACACCATTTTAATACGAGCCCCGTTGTCTGGTCTCCCGCAGCGTGTGTCATGGGTCAGACGGAAGGACATGCAGCTTCTGGCCATGGGGGAGACGCAGTATACGGGCGACCACCGCATCTTCGTGTCACACTCCAGACACTCTCACAAGAAGGACTCCCGCCACACACAGGTCAGTCAAAGCTTTTGTAACTTTCTTTCTGTCGTGTCAAAATGAGATTGAGGAAGGAGGGAGGAAAGATTAAGGATGAGGCAGAGGGAGGCAGGAAGGGCAAATCAGAGGCAGAAGAAGGAGGAATGGAAAGAGAAAGAGAATGTTTGAGGCAGAGAGGAGGGAGGGAAAGAGAGAGAGAGAAATTGTGAGGTAGAGGGGGGGGGGGAAACATTGAGGTAGAGGGAGGGAGGGATTAAGGAAAAGGGAGGAAGAAAGGTAAGGACTAAAGCAGATGGAAGAAGAGGGAGGGAGGGAGGGAGGGATGGAAATATTAAGGTAGAGGGAGGAAGAGAGAGAAAAATAAAGAAAAGGAAGGAAAAAAGATAAGGGCTAAATTAGAGGCAGGAAAAGGAGAGGAGTCAGAGAGAAGGAAAACAGACACAAAAGAGAGACATGCGAACAACCAGAAAAACAAAAACAAAAGGTGCATAGAATAAAAGGTGACACATTCAGGTTGGCGTAGACACAAAGAGAGAGAGAGAGAGAGAGAGTGTGTGTGTGCTCCCTCCCTCGGCCACAACTAAGAAGGGGCTTGGAGGCTTAAAACTCGTAAGGCCATCTAGTCTACTTAACCCAGGCTTTATGGGGGAAGAAAGTGTTGGCTTACTCTCTGTTTAACGTATGCCACCATCACACACCCGTCCGACACAACAGGTATGTGTATAAGGTATTGCTATACATACAGACTTATATAACACAAACTCACTCCCATATACATTCAGAAAGACAGATAGACAAAGTAATTGATCCAACAGATAAACATACGGAAACAATATAAAGGTGTTTGAAGAATAGGTGTTGCAGAGAATGTCCTTTATACATGAAAATACTGAATAGTTATTTTGCAAGTGAAATTATGCTACTTTGCGCTGGTTTATTTAGTGATGTACAAATGCTAAAGACAATGGCAGTATTGTGACAGCATTTTTAATCAGCAATAATATGTCTAATGTAACCTGGACATATTGTCTTTTTCATACCAGGTTTATCAAATGTGGTAACGTATATACTTAAATGTTAAGACATTATAACAGAGGTGTATGCTTTGTGTTACCTTTCCTGACCTAACTGGTAGAATTTTTTTTTTTCGCTCTTGAGGGATATTTTCCTCTTTAAGTATTGTTTTACTCACTCAATAACCTATTCTCAGGTACTCATGGTTTTCGAAGTGTTTTTGTTCATATTTTAAGTCATAACAGAGGTTCCCGTGCACATGGTATCTTATGGTGTGGTGTATAAGCCAATAGTAAATGTACACCCAGTTTTTCAGATATTAACACTTATTATTATCGTTTTTCAAGCATTTTAAGAGCATTATTCGTCTATCACCATTCACTCCCATCAGTTTCATCATCACCATCACCAATCAGTATTATCAGTTTCATTAATTTATCTTGTATACCGTCGGCAGGGCAGTGGGCTCATGTTTCCGTCTTGTCCGCAGGCCCATACTATGGAATGCTTTGCCTTCTTTTGGTTTCTCGTCATCTTCGTGGTGTAGATTAACATAGTCTTTATCCTCTTCTATTTGTTCTTTTTTTTACTCATTTTCATTTGTAGCCAGTTGTGGGTCGTTGACCTGTCTGGGTGGGCTATTCCCCGTAAAAACAAAAAAATCATCATCATCATCATCATCATCATCTTCATCATCATCATCATCATCACTCATAATCATTAACCAACATCCATCATTATACATCACTATCATCAATCATCGATCATGTTATATCAATCACCATAAATCAACACAAACACAATGCACAATAACAATATTTCACGGCCGAATTTTATAGATTATCAAAACATCCAAATTCTGCGTTTATAAGTGAACAGTAAAATATCATGTGGTATCATATAACATGTGGGGATAGAGAAGAAATGACACAGTATAACGGGATAATACAAGCGGTGGGATAGGGAAGTAAACACCAAAATAATACAGAGAAACTGGGGCCATAGGATATACAAGAGAGTGGGACCATAGGTTATACAAGAGAGTGGGGCCATAGGTTATACAAGAGAGTGGGGCCATAGGTTATACAAGACAGTGGGGCCATAGGTTATACAAGACAGTGGGACCATAGGTTATACAAGACAGTGGGGCCATAGGATATACAAGAGTATAGGTTGCTTAGAACAGTGGGACCATGGGTTATACTGAGAGGAGTGGGGCCATGGGTTACTTACAAGACAGTGGGGCCCATAGGTTGCCACAAGACAGTGGGGCCATGGGTTATACAAGAGTGGGACCATGGGTTATACAAGAGAAGTGGGGCCATGGGATATATAAGAGAGTGGGGGCCATAGGATATATACAGAGAGTGGGGCCATAGGATATATACAAGAGAGAGTGGGGCCATAGGATATACAAGACAGTGAGGCCATAGGTTGCCACAAGAGAAGTGGGACCATAGGTTATACAAGACAGTGGGGCCATAGGTTATACAGAGAGTGGGGCCATAGGTTATACAGAACAGTGGGACCATAGGGTTATATACAGAAATTGGGACCATAGGATATACAGAGAGGTGGGACCATGGGTTATACAAGACAATTGGGGCCATAGGTTATACAAGACAGTGGGACCATAGGTTATACAAGAGAGTGGGACCATAGGTTATACAAGACAGTGGGGCCATAGGATATACAAGAGAGTGGGACCATAGGTTATACAAGACAGTGGGACCATAGGATATACAAGACAGTGGGGCCATAGGTTATACAAGAGAGTGGGACCATAGGTTATACAAGAGAGTGGGGCCATAGGTTATACAAGAGAGTGGGGCCATAGGTTATACAAGAGAGTGGGACCATAGGTTATATAAGACAGTGGGGCCATAGGTTATACAAGACAGTGGGACCATAGGTTATACAAGAGAGTGGGACCATAGGTTGCATACAAGACCAGTGGGGAATATAGGATATAAGACAGTGGGACCATAGGTTTATACACAAGAACAGTGGGACCACCAGGTTATACAAGAAAGTGGGACCATAGGTTATACAAGACAGTGGGGCCTGGGTTGCATATACAAGAAATTGGGACCATGAGGGATTTATACAAGAGAGTGGGACCATAGGTTATGAGACAGTGGGACCCACAGGTTGCTCCCCCTAAGACAGTGGGGCCATGGGATTTTCAAAGAGAGAGTGGGACCATAGGATATACAAGACAGTGGGACCTGGGTTATACAAGACAGTGGAGACCATGGGATATACAAGACAGTGGGAACATAGGATACTGAACCAGTGGGCCATAGGATATCTACAAGAGAGTGAGGGTATAGGATATACTGCAAGACGAGGTGGGGCCATAGGATATACAAGAGAGAGTGGGACCATAGGTTATACAAGACAATTGGGGCCATGGGATATACCTGGAACAAAGATGGGGCCATAGGTTATACAAGACAGTGGGGCCATAGGATATACAAGACAAGTGGGACCACTAGGATATACAAGAGAGAGTGAGGAGCATGGATATACAAGACAGTGGGACTACATAGGTTATACAAAGTGATGGGGGCCATAGGATATACAAGACAGTGGGGCCATAGGTTATACAAGACAGTGGGACCATAGGTTATATAAGACAGTGGGGCCATAGGTTATACAAGACAGTGGAACCAAAGAACTTACAAGACAGTGGGGCCATAGAAGAACAAAGAATAATAAAAACATTAAATAAATAGAAACGCTACCAGAAAGAAGATGAAGAAGAAGAATAGAAGACAATATGAAAACTCAATGGAGATTTGTCAAGATGTTAAGAGTAGGAACAAACAGACTCATTAAAGTCATCTTAACTAGATAAAAATGATGTCCAGTTGTCCACACACCAGGGAAGAAAGTAATGGTATAGTCCAGTCCCAGGTACTCATATACTGATTATTTTATCATCCATCGAGGGTTAAACCATGGAGTGCAGAATTAAGGATGAACTAGTGAGCTATTTAAAAACACAAGCTATCAGAGACAATTTTTAAACACCTGAGGTTAATTCATACAGCACTCATATGATGACATTAAGGTGATGGAAAGTGTTTGGGGAGACGTGAGGACAAAGTATATTTAAAAGTAATGACAACGAAGTAAAGCAGTCTGTCACCCCTTAGAGGAATGTCTTTGCTGTACAGATAATTGTTCTCATTTCCAGCATAGATTCTGTTAATCTTACAGGGTAATAGTTTTTCCACTATTCTTCGTTTCACTTTCATCTATTTTACTGTCAGTAAATTATTGGTCTCGCCAAAGGGACGCTCGTACCACGTTCAAGCCTCGAAAATACCACTGGACATAAAATATGTGCCAATCTGAGCTGACTCATTATTCACAGCGATACTTTCTCAGTGCACACCTTTACAAGCTCCGGGAATTAATGGGGGATCCCTCTTCCTATGCAAATTTTACGTCTAAAGATAAAAAACAACAACAACAACATGGGACCGTATTTCCTGACTATTCCATACATTACTAAATCTTAAAACATCTGCGTAAATACCTGCAGTCTCTACATCACCCTCTATTGTGTACGACCCCCTAGACTCACGTACACCTCAATTCATCAACTGCATCTTTACAGAAGGTCGTAGTTGAGAGTTACTCCGGCATAAACTGTGGCAGATATATTACACATGGTCTCCGTAGCGTGGCTCGTGCGACAAACTCTTAGGTGCAACTTCGACGCGGCTTAACTCCAGGCTTGTAAGAAGTCTTCAGGTGTGGGAGTGGATTACTAAAATTAATCTTGGTGAGATATGACTTGGTATAAGTCAAGGCTAAGACGACAAGTGGCCGCCCTCTTCTGTCACATGTTTCCTCATTGTTCACATATTCTTTCTCTCTATCTCGCTCTCTCGTCTGTTTCTTGTTCTATCCTTCTCCCTTTTCTCCCTTGCTCTCTTCCTCCATATTAATGGAGGGTTTTGTCACCGCCCAGACGACAGACGTTCACTCTAATCTATCACGTTCATGTCTTTTAAGATTCGTCTCGCGCTTACCTGTCTATCTCCCCCTCTCTCTTCTTTCCTCTTCATTTCCTTCTATCCCTTGAGATGACATCTCTCCCCCTCTTATCTATCATTATCTAGTATTCTATGATTCATCTCACTATCTCTTTCCCTCTCAATCGTCGATCTCCTCTTCTTTCTTACTTATCTTCTTCTCCCTCCCCTACCCTTCCTCTCCTCCCCCTACCCTTCCCATCCATCCCTTGAGACGACAATATTCCTGTTATCTATCATAATCGCATTTCATATGATTCATCTCTCTCTCTCTCTCTCTCTCTCTCTCTCTCTCTCTCTCTCTCTCTCTCTCTCTCTAAGACGTCTCTCTCGTCTTTCCGCTTCTGCCCTCCTATTCTCACCTCTCCATACCCCTCCCTCCCACTCTCCTCTCCCTGCCCCTCAACATTAATGCAGGCGTGGTGTTAGGGAGGCGGGAGAGGCTGGTAATTAAGGGAGAGTGCTGCCTGTGCCTCCTCACCGGGCCCTGGCTAACGTAATGACCAGACGCTATGGTAATGCCTGGGCGCTACCAGCTTAAGTCGCAGTGAGTTAAGCCCCGTGTTGAAGGGGGGAAGGAGATGAGAGAGAGAGAGAGAGAAAGAGAGAGAGAGGTTGTGTATGTCACTAGTGGAAGGAGAACTGGAGGATTATATAAAGAAAGAATTGAAGGAGGAAGTAAATGGTAAGAGATAATGAAGAAAAGAAAGAAATTAATTGGTAAAGGATCACAGTAAGGGATCAGGAAGAACACGTGATACGGAATATCATATGGGAGGGTAAAGGAAGGAAGAAGGGGGCTGGAAGGGTAGTCGGGACGGAGTGAAGGAGGGAGGTAGGGAGCTAGAGTGGTACTTGAGAAGAAAGGATCTACAGGAGAGGGAGTGTAAGAGTTGCGGTAGTGGGTTCATTAAAACCATAACCGAATGAGGTGTAAGAGAGAGAGAGAGAGAGAGAGAGAGAGAGAGAGAGAGAGAGTACAGTTCAATGAAAGAAGCGATCAGATGTTTTGGAAGACTAAATGATATGAAATGAAACAGAACTACACCCAGAACTCTTGTCGACGCCTATTTAAGATCAATTCCAGCGAGTGTCGGAGAGTTTACGACGTGTGTACCTCAGTTGACGACCTCGTCCTCAATGTTATATAGTCGTCGTTGTTGTCGTGGTAGTCGTCCTTTTCTCTGGTACACCTAAACCTTGACCTTGTTTCAACATTGATGAGAATCTCGTCACTTTCCCACAAGTTTCCTGCACCGTGAACGTATTAAATGTCGCTGAAAATTGTGTGTTAGATCATTTTGTATTTTTACGGCGTCATAAGAGGACCACACAAGGACAGATATAATGGGAAATATTTAAGCCAATACTTATGAACGGGTGTAAGGTGTGAACACTTCATGAAGGAAAAAGTGAATAAGATGCAATTCAAGTAAATAATGACCTACTTGAGAAGGAATATGAATATGATATAAGGAATATTAAACGTAGACAAAACAGAGATGCGGAAGTAAATGAAGCATCAGAAAGAAGGTCAATCAGGATCTGTTGAAGTGAAGTAATATGAAAATACATAAAGAATGAATATCGAGAGATGTTTACATTATTTAATTCAGGGGAGGATGATAGGAGATGTAGAAGAGGAGGTGCAAGGATGGGAAGAAAGAGGTACTGGATAGAAGACCGAACATCCAGGAAGCAGCAGTGATCGTGCATGATAGGCGTTCATGGTGTTGAATGGTTCATAATGTTGGACGTGCTGGTGAAGAATGATGGCGGGTTGTTTGAAGCGAGATGGATGAACCGATTGAAGGGGCGACAACATGACAGGACACATCTGTCACAACATATTACATGGGAACCAAAGTTGTACACCTTGGTATTACTATTGACCACGGACCTCCGAGAGATCCGGGTCAGGACTGAGATATCACCACAGCGATTGCGGGAGGTGATTACCCGTTAGGGAGGGCAAACTGTGACAGTCAATGTTAGGTTAGGTTAGGTTAGGTTAGGTTGAAGTGGTTACTCGTATCAGAAAAGGTAGACTGGGACAGTCAAGGTTACACAGCATATACCTAACCCGAGTTAAACCGGGTAATTTTGCAAGTAACAAATAAAACAAGAAAATCCGTAAAACCAATAATGGTTTCCAAACAGAGGAAATTACCCTCCTTTGACCTTTGACCCCCAGAGCGTGACCTGAACCTTCAATAAGGAAGTCGTTCACCTTACATGGTCTTATTGACTTTAACCTATTCGTTAATCATTATCTAAATCCTTCCACTAATTCAAGAGTCAAAGGCGAAAATGACGGAAGATAAGATACAAAACGGTTCACTAGCAAATAATAGATAAAAGCACAAATTAGAAATATATTGATACAAATAGAAATAAATAAATAAATATATTACTCTCCTCTATCGCCTGTTAAATTACTCTCAGGCGGGGAGAAGGTAGGAATTTCTATCTTGACATATAATCAATGTTCCGGGGCGTGGGGGTTGTGGGGGGCTGGTGGTGGCTAGTGTTACGTGATCCTGACACTGACACCTGCTCCTGTGTCATGTCAGGTTGGAGGTCATGGGGGCGGGTGTCATGTGTTTGGGGGTGTTATATGAGGGTGTTGTGGAAGGAGTTACACAAAGAAATTGTTATGAGAAAGAGGAGCCTGGCAGTGTGAACTTATGGGATGGTTGGTGCCATATGGGGGATTTTTATGCGCCGCGGGAGAGTGATAGTGAGTTATGATAGTGAGTGTGTCATATAAATAGGATGTCATGCAAGGAGGTGTGTCATGAGAGTCTTATGTCACGTGTATGAAGAGAAGGGTATCACATGAAGGTATAGGTGTCATATATGGGGTCATTTTAAGAAGGCGGGTGTCATTTGAGATCTGCATGTCATGAAATTGATGCTGGTGCAGGTGTCATAAGAGTAACAACTGTGTGTCATATCGAAGAAGGTTAATATGTTGGAGAAGACTTATCTATCTGTTCCTCCTCAAGCTTCACCTCTTCGTTCACACCCCCCCCCTCCTTCCACCTCCACCTTAAACACCAGCTCCTCCTTCATCTCCACTTGCAATACCCTACATATCCTCCTCCTCCACCCTCCAACACCTCCACTTGCGCCACACCCTTTATCCTCCAACATCTCCTCAACACCCCTCCAATACTCCATACTCCTACACACTCTCCAACATCTCCTCCACATCCTCCCCCTTCCATCACCTTCTCCTCCCTCCAACACCTCCTCCACACCCTCCCCTCCTCCTCCATACTCCCAACACCTCATCACTCTAACACATACAAACAGACTCCACTTGTCCATCTTCAGATGCATTATTTAAATCTTAATGAGTTAAGCTTAGTCCTTCATAAAACACTAAGGGCTCTGCCATACTTGTACTAATGGAGTATGTTATGCGTACACTCCTCGCTGTCAACCCGTTTATTTTCTCCACTAAAGAGATTTGGGGGGATTTTATTCATCTAGAGTCTCAAGTACTCAGAAAAGACTCATAGAAATTTTTGGTCCTTGAGGAGGGGGAGGGCGTGATGCTTAATTAAATAATGTATCTCAAGGGGAGTATCTAACTTTGTTTAAGGCCGTATTGTTGTTGTAAACTGAAATTAATGTTGTTGTTGTTGTAGATGTAATTAAGTTGTTGTTCTTGTTGTAGCTGTACAATTAAATTGCTATTGTTGTTGTAGTTGTAAAATTAAATTGTTGTTGTTTTTTGTATTAATAAAATTAAATTGATGCTGTATATTCCCTTAAATTTAAAGGAGGCGTAACGGGAAACTTGTCAGGTGTTTTAAGTGAAGTGAAAACCAAAGGCGAACTTAACGAAGGAAACAGTTTCGTTTTTCTCAGTAGTTTTAAAAATGCGCGAAACTCGCACCCACACACACCTACGAGAACAACCACACCCACACTCAAGTTCATATACACACCCATACACATACCTACACACTAACATAGGTATCTACATACACGTACACAAACGCACTCACATATACATACGTTCATAAAACATATCCACACGTTCTCACACATACTCATACACAAAAACCCACCTACATATCTGCACACACACTCACACACACACACACACACACACACACACACACACACACACACACACACACACACACACACACACACACACACACACACACACACACACACACAACCATTCATTGATTATTGGGTTCTGATATTTTCCTGGACTCGAGAACATGCGTATCACAGGAATCCCTTGTGTCCGAGGCAGAAAATTGAGAATCGACTGCCATGTTTTTGTGTTGAGTCCGACACGCGTCTCACACAACTCAGCGATTCGTTTCCTTTGCTTATCTCCTTCCGGACTTGCCTTTGGGCCCTTGAGACATGTTTTTTCCTTTTTTTTTCCTTTTTTGTAGGAGTTCTCGTTACAGGATCTACACTGCACCCTTGACAAACACTCACACGAAATACTCCTCTCACAGACTCATGACTGATTCATATTAAGCGGATTTTCTTCTGTTATTTAATATCCACTTTATAGAATGGGAAGCACAGCGTCAATCTCCCACTGTAAACATGATGGTAATGTTTGTAACTGTTTAGGTCGTGTATTGTGATAATGATGACTCTGTGATTAAGATCTTCAGTGGCGTCCTTCACCACACAATAATCTGGGAGGTAATATACTGTACACGCTGATGCTCCTGACTTTATGATATGAATGGTGCCGATCGTAAAGCCCCAATTTCACCACAAGCTAAGATAAACAAACCCTTGTTTTCTCAGAACTGCAATTGTATGACCTCTTCCATTCTCCTGCGACCTTGATGTAGCGTCTTAAATTTTCTCCAACATAAGTTAAAACTTTTGTCTTCTATCAACGACTTATGGAGCAATTCTTCAAGTCTCCTGGATGATGTAGACCTCTAAACGTCTCTACAATACAGAAGTGAACAAAATATTGATCATTTTCCTACTGATAAATGTACAGCCTTCAACTCTTGTTTTTTCGTTATGGGTCTTGTATATAAGGTCTTTTCTTTTCTCACCAACAGATGTGGTTCCTACACATGTTGAACGTCACGAAGAACGATGAGGGAGAGTACGAGTGCCAGACGTCCACACACCCACCCATATCCTTCATGACCTTCCTAAAAGTCCAGAGTAAGTAGCTTGTTAACCCGAACAGCAACGTTAGAGGAGAAATATTGTATTGTTCTGAGAGTTATATACTGTAGAGTTTAACACCATATTTCTCTCAAGCTTTTCGAAGGATACAATTTGTAATGACAAATTTCCGTAGCATTTTGAAGGGGTGTAGATTCTAACAGCACGTGCTCTTAAAGAGTCTTATGAGGGGCACGGGAATTGATGACACGAAGCGATGCCTGAGGAGTGAAAACCGCAAATTACTTTTGAGAAGCAAGAGGCTGAGATAGTTATCTTCCTAAGGCAGAACTGGAGGAAAGAAACACAAACTTTATATGACAGTCAGTTAAAGTGCTAAATACCTCAAATCCCAAGAACAGTTTGGCATTAGATATATTGAGCTGTAAATTAATAAAAAAAATACATCGTTTAGTGAGTATTAATTTAGATATTTGTGGTGGAATCATTATAGGAATAATATATATATATATATATATATACTTTGCACCAATTCCTTAGGTATAAATTGTTAGCGTCAAATCAAATGTTAATTATTTAATACTGAGGAGAAATGAATATTTTCCTTTGTAGTTCGGGTCCTTTACTCTGGTGTCAATACCAAGAATGAGATGAAGCGGTTCAATAGACTTAAAGTTGGCTAAGAACAACAATAATCTGCATACAAGAAAATTAATGTAGGTCGTCTTGGTGTTACTAGTGAGTGATCTTCAGTAAAGGCTAGGGAGAGTCATACTGGTTTTATGGTCTATAATATGAAAGACCTCTTGTATGAGTCCCAATACTAACAGGTCCCCAGTCCTAATGGCGAGTTTATGCTGGGTTGGGGTCTATGAAGTCTTGGTCTTGGTGAGACCCCAACAGTTTTCACACTGCGTGCTCATCAGCCTGACCGTCGTGTGAATTTATCGGTACTGTGCTATTCATAACCTTTATATCGGATCCAGCATGTCTGGACATAATTCAGTCCAGATAAAATATTGCTCTCAACTTTTTTCCTTTGCCATTGACTCACGGAAGAAATCGTTTAACATCGACATATTCACACCCGGCTTTGTTTCGTATTCAATACAGCTCTACCATTTGCACAAGTCAGCTGAGGATCATTGTATTTTTGTCCTGTTGGCCGGAGGAATCAAGATAAATTACTTCAAAAATGACGAGTCACATATCGTTCTTATTGCACCACTGCAGCTAAAACAGGATGAGTTAAAATATCCCTGAACAAGAAATGACCTATTTGTAGCTGATTGATGTAGTGACCGACGTGCAACACAATGACGGATATGTCTGTCAAACATGAACATGCAAGAATTAACCAGAAGGATATATACTCGCATATATATATATATATATATATATATATATATATATATATATATATATATATATATATATATATATATATATATATATATATATATATATATATATATATATATATATATATATATATTTTTTTTTTTTTTTTTTACACTACTTTTGTATCATTGGTAGACTACTGAAAACATACCTGTATATTGATGTACAAAAATACATTTGTTGACCAAAAATATTGTAAAGCACGTCAGCAGATTTCAACAAGCACATTCATTGATGCTGATATTAAGAATATCCACTAATTAAATAATAGGAAGTTACATGTATCAATATTGGGTAATATACTGTAGCTGTGAAAGCAATATAAAAGGTAACTCTTAATCAGCTCCCCATCTCCAGCCAATCATATCTCACCTTAAGAAAATTAGATCTACTGTAGCTGGGCAAGTTAACATCGATTCTATAGTTATTACCCAGAACAGTCTGTACACCGCCCTCTTCGTTCACTAACATCTGCGAGAAAAAAAATTCCAACATCCATCTTCCTTCTCGTGTTTTAGAGGTGAAATTTTTCTCCAGTGGTAAGCTCCTTCCTGTCTTATTCTCCTCCTCCACTATTCTCCATCTATCACCATAGATCATCATAAGCCAGAATTCTCCAGCTTCCTCCTAACACACTACCACCATCTCAATCTAGGCCTTCCTCCTCTCTGACTCCCTTCTCTCCGTCTATTCACCCGCTCTCTTCACTAGCCTTCCTCTCCTCTACCCTTCGCAACTAATCCAATCTTCTGCTATCCAAACTCCTAACACTGCTATCGTTCTCAACCAGTTGTTGTTTCCATATGAAGTCTAACTGAAGAAGGTTGAGTTATTTTTAAACATAGCAAAAGACGACTTAATTCAATGAAATACAGTTAGTTTCGCTTTACATTTGAACTAATTCTCCGAGCCTTTTAAGAAATAATTGTATTTATACTGATTTGACAAAAGAATGCATTACTTGTTTTAAGTTTTAATCTGACAATTATCTCTATAAAAATAATAATTATAATAATAATATTAATAAAAAGAGATAGCAAAATAACTGGGTAGGCTCCATTTTATCATGACACGCCTTAATGAATGTATAAATCAACTGCACCTATTAAGATGTGATATTGCAGTTGCTTGGTGGGTAAGGCGTGTGTGTGTAATAATAATAATAATAATAATAATAATAATAATAATAATAATAATAATAATAATAATAATGGTCTATTGAAAAAATTTCTGCAGCCCGAAGGCCGAAAATATACATTGGATATAAATGACTTATTACATATATTGGTGGTTTAACAAAAGCTTTCATTAGAAAAAAGTAAATGAACATACACTGAACATATAGATTAATGTTTACAGTGGAGGTCACGTAGATCATGTAAGCTGAAGTTTTGAACAGCAGACACGTAGTGTAGTAATTCCTTCACAGATGGTGTTATGAGGGGCATCACGTGGTGTAGTAATTACTTCACAGATTGTGTTATGAGGGACCTGACGTGGTGTAGTAATTCATGTGTGTGTGTGTGTGTGTGTGTGTGTGTGTGTGTGTGTGTGTGTGTGTGTGTGTGTGTGTGTGTGTGTGTGTGTGTGTGTGTGTGTGTATACCTGCATTTAAGATTTGGTGTTTGTGTAGTCCATCTTCACATCTCGACTAATCTAGGCACAAGACCACCTCACTCACCACTAACACTCGTTTATAGTCCTCACTCACACTCAACCAAGCTGAATAAAAAAACAATTATCACTGAACGGCTACAATTACCTTTTTCACTGGCATACAGACGGTAAACAGTCACGCTAGGTTCGTCATCCCCTTGTCAGTAGTGTAGTAGGTCCTCCCAGTTGTATCTTGAAGCGCGACACTACAGAGCGCCTCCCCACCAGAGTTCCTCACACTCTGCGCTCCCACCCGACTAAGTTTACGAGGCCATATACTTGTACATCAACAACCTTATCTGTACCTAAGGGTGCAACCCACGATTCGGAGACTTATTTTATTAATCCATAAATTTTCAATCCGATTTAAAGAGGGGTCCTGGATCTTTACTTTTCTAGATAAATTTGAGGTTATTAAAGGATTGTGGCTTTGTGTCTTGCTTTGGTTTGTATATATGAATATTTTAATAACAAATTATGTTTAAAGAGATTTTTAACATTGTAATTACGACCATCTAGTACACATCACCCTACAATATATAATGCCTTCCTTTTGTATACTGGATATAATGAAGTAATTTTTAACGCTCCATTTAATACCCACACAAGTTATAGCCGAAGAAATTCTACCGTGATATTCGCATAATTTAGTCGAGAGAGTCATTTGTTTTGTTAGCAGTCTCATATAGGGAACCAAACTTAAGGGAATATCTCGGAGTATTCACACACAAGCCAACGGTCTTCATCATTCAGTTGTGAGGGGCGATACTCATCCAGCCATCATTGTCAGCCAAGTTTGGAAGGGTGATAGTCATCCATCGTCTTTAACTCTACAGGGGTTAAGGAGATATATTTTACCACTCCCTTAAAGTGTTCAGGTAGAGATATATAACCTATTTTCTCTTAACCCATTGAGATGTGGAGGGAGAAATTATTTAACCAGTTTATTATACCATCTTGATGTTGGAAGACGATGTTCATGTTTATTATCTGCACACACACACACACACACACACACACACACACACACACACACACACACACACACACACACACACACACACACGCAAAAGAGTGTTAGAGGTAAGATGAAATACTTGGCCTTCTTTCGTTAATGTAAGATTAAAATCGCCATAAAAAGTTGAATCCTCTTCTATACAGTACATTTTTGTTTGCAGGTCCGTGCTTGTTTATTCCAGGGTGGATAGAAACCAAGAGTAAATCAAGACAATTTTCTCTTATTTATTCATCGCCATAAACTCTGTACCTTTCACTAACTCTCTGAATCATCTACAGAGAGAGAAAAAAATCGAATATCCCAGGAAAGGAAGGAAAATTACACAGCTTTTAAGTATAGCCGGGATATCGTAAACAAACTTACTAAAGAGTTGAAACGCCTAAAGCGGAAACTTGATTCTGTACTGACAGTCTTTACATGAAAGTTCGAGAACACTGATACACTCTCTCTCTCTCTCTCTCTCTCTCTCTCTCTCTCTCTCAACTCTGAACCGACATCCAGTAAGGGGCAAAGCCAATGACTTACTTCTGAAAAGACACTTTACACCATAACATGAAGATCTTGACTCCAGAATGGCAGGTTGTACCCAAAATGTCATGCAACTCCTTCATGTCTCTTCAGAATTTTACTTGTGACAAGTACACTTGGATTACAACTATTGGCTCATGTTTCTTGGTCTCGAGTTTACTGCGCCGAGAGAGAGAGAGAGAGAGAGAGAGAGAGAGAGAGAGAGAGAGAGAGAGAGAGAGAGAGAGAGAGAGAGAGAGAGAGAAGTTGAACCAGGGATTTCCTTAAAGTTTCATGCTAACTGGAATGGAAACAATCTCTGCTGACGTGAAGTAACAGATTTTATTGAGTTTTTTATTTATATTAAACATGTAAATCCATGGAAATGTAGCGTATTTCAACTTCCCTGTATATATATATATATATATATATATGATTATTATTTCTTTTTACGACACTTTAGTGGCATTTACACATACACACCAAAATGCATAGTAGATTCTCGAGAAAAACATATATACTCGAAATAGTGAGGCAGTGTGACAGGCAGCTGCGTCCCCACACACCCCTCCACACACGACCGTCACCCACAACACTGCAAAAAGGGGAGTCGCAAATAAAATTCCAGGCTATTTGTCCACTCTTTCCTTCCTTTTTGTCTTTCTTTTCAGATCAGGCACTAGTGTTTTGAGTTTGGGAACAGCGGCGTAGTGAAAGAGTGGCCGAGTTTCTTTAATAGTGTTCTGGGATGGGGGGGTAGGCACGTTCTGGTGTGTTTTTCATTTTGTTCATACCCCCCCCACCTGCCCCCAGTATTGTGCTTGTTAAGGCGCTATGTATAGAACCATGGGAAAAGTTATTTTAAATTTACTAATTAATAATTCCCGTTCTTGAAGAAAGCTGTGGTCTTTACTCTATTACTCGAACGTAATTGTTGTGAATCATGTGTAAAGATGCTGGTTTCGTCTTAACTTATGACAACATAAGTATAGCTGATCCTTCGACTAAGTTATGAGATGCAAATTATATAGTCGCCATTTTGTCTGTTGTTTAAACTTAACGGAAATTAACTAAGATTTGGTAAAATTTGTTCGGTTCTTCAATAAATTGTTAAACAATTATATCATACTCAAATTATATTAAATTATATTACATTAAATTATATAACAGATAATCTAGAATTTTCGCTAAAAAACAGCTGTGTTTATGGCCGAGCATACGTACAGTTGCCTTCTCAGTAAACGTTCACGAAAAGTCATTAAATTATATCAATGAACATAACATAATATTAAAAAAAAAACACTTCTTAAGAATACTTCTCAAGAGATGAACAAATGAAGAGGAAAATTAATATAATTTATTGCGTTGTAAGACTAACAGGGGTAATGAAACTCACCGATGTGGCAAGGTCAAGCGAGTGATGTTTTTGCTTATATATATATATATATATATATATATATATATATATATATATATATATATATATATATATATATATATATATATATATATATATATATATATATATATGACACAGTTCGTTATGTTAAAAGTTTAACATCTAAGAATTGACATCATTTACTGTTAATTCTAGCCCTCCAGTGCCCCCTGAGGGAGCCAGAGCAGGAATCTTGTGTCACACTGAGCAGTAAGATTCAGAGACTTAAACCGAACTTAAGTTTCAGAAAGTTATTCCTTGTCCCTCGCCCGTACACGAATAAGCAGCCCGACGGTTGAAATACATCAAACTCCCCGAATTGCCAATCATCGGCAAAAGCTTGCAATACCGGCGTCATCATCAAGTAAACAGAGACGCTGTGCTATACTGTATCGGCGTGTTAGCCCAGCCACCACTCCACTAGCGGCTGGCAGCCGCTATGTGTGCGCTCCCAGATTAACAGGTTTGCTCTGGCCTTTACAGCTTACACAAGTAATATTTATGTGCACACTGCAGCGTGTACAAATGGCGCAGGCTTGTGTACACAACGTGAGGCCAGAGTACACACAGGCTTTTCAAACTATATACAAGTGGTGTTGGAGAGTGTCTTTATAAATAACTTAGTTAAAAAATATGGGTGTGTAGCTTACTACAGAAAGCATGTTTGTCTAAGTGCGAATATATACTTCTCTTCCTCCTCTTCTTTTATCTCCTTTTTTTTATCTTTCTTCTCTTCCTCTTCCTTCTCACACTACACTTCAATAAAAAAAGGAACTAATGGGTCAGCTAATTAAACAAATCCTTTTATTAACCAGACGCCCAGAAATCTATCCTCTCGACTAGTATCCAGGGTCATGGCTGGAGGCGAACTCCCAGTAGGAGTCGGACGAGGAACTCGACGTATATTCTGACTCCCTCGGAGTTGAATTGTAGCGAGGTTATATATTCATTATGTAGTGAGTATATGTACCAAAGGTGTTGCAAAGATATGCAATCATCACAACTTCAGAAGTAATCTAAATTAAATAATGATCGATAGATAAACGAACTTTATTAGTTTGGTTGATGACAATTTTGGTACTAGTTGGCATGGGTTTTGGTGCTAGTTGGCATGGGTTTAGATACGAGTCGGTATGGGTTATGGGTACGAGTGTGATTTGATGCAAATTCCTATGGAAAGAGTTGGTATTTGCAATATATGACCAACATTAAACCTAACTCCCACAGGTATCATTAGGATGTTTAATCATCAAGTATAATAAGTTAGGGTACCTAATATTCATGTGATCTGGATTCAATAACAGACATAAAGACGAAAATGTGGTTGTGGATAACTTTTTCAGCTCCCTTATATTCCTGGGATTAATATACATGTAAATCTTAAGTCTGTGTTATCCCTTGACTACTTTTTTTAGAATTGTCAGAATGTACAGTAGCTGATCATAACGTATAAATGATTAGTTTCATACAAAACTTCATTAAACCTAACTTTGCCTAGCCTACTTTATGTATAATTTGGCCATCTTATGATGAGAAACGACGTCTTAAATGAAACACAAAAAATGTTATCATACGTAATTTAATTTCAATTACATCCTACCGATAACAGTAAAAAGTTAATCATTAACCTTAATTAGTGATATATATATATATATATATATATATATATATATATATATATATATATATATATATATATATATATATATATATATATACAAAGAAGAAAACACAGAAGTTCCCAAGCGCTTTCGTGTAATTCACATCTTCAGGGTGAGTACACTCACCCTGATGTGATTACACCTTGCACACCTACAGTGATTTACTTGCATATATATATATATATATATATATATATATATATATATATATATATATATATATATATATATATATATATATATATATATATATATATATATATATATATATATATATAATAAAAAGAAGGAAACAACGGAGCACCGTTGCTTCCCTCGTTATTCCCTTTCATGTGTTTTATCAAGATTTATCTTATCCACGTTTTCATTGTGGATCTACATATATATATATATATATATATATATATATATATATATATATATATATATATATATATATATATATATATATATATATATATATATATATATATGTGTGTGTGTGTGTGTGTGTGTGTGTGTGTTTGTGTGTGTGTGTGTGCGTGTGTGTGTGTGTTTGTGTGTGCAAGAAATTTATACACGCTATAAACACACGCACTGCCAATAAAGATTTGCCAGGTAGAAATACAAGGACATATCTTGCAGGCTTATGCTCTCTAGGTAGCGTGGCAGAGCACAATAGTGTGGTGTTGGTCTTTGTCATGTATTCCATCCTCGGGACTTAAAGCAGAATAGTAAATAAACAATGCTCCCACAAACACTCAGGCATAGTACATGTCTGCACACTCTAAGACCCACCAACCTCCAACCATCGGCAATGGTCCACCCGTTTGGCCAGAAAATCTTTGAAAGTTCCCCTTGGCGATAGTATACTGGTGATACTCGCTAAATGGTTATTGCTCTTTCAGATATAAATATAACAGTAAAAAAGAACGAGTCTTGTCTGAGGGCTGGTGTAAGCTAAGTACATTAAAGGGGGAAATATGGGAACCGGAAGTAAAAAATCTTCGATAGAACATCACAGTATGTGAGGGTAAGTGGGGAGTATGTGGGGCAGGGTCATGAGTATGGGCTCAGAAGGACTATCAGAAGGAGGCAGGGGTTGTTAGTGGGGAGGATTGGCACGATGAATATTTCTATCGTCCGCAGGAACTTTAACACAGTAGGTGCCATCATAATTTGTGTTTCTTGCCAGGCGTATGGCAAGAAACATGCTGGTGACGATGATCATAACTGGTGGGAATATCCCCCTAAAATATGTCAAGGTTAAATTCGAATATAAAAGTCACTTGGCTGTTTACTGAAAAAGTACAGCCACAAAATTATTCTGTATGGTCTCCTACGTCCTTCGGCGTGGACCATTAGCTTCCGTGGGGATGCAGTCATTTTTCTCCTGACAATAGTCGCCTCCTACCAAGGCGGAACTTTCACAGGTGACAGAAACCAACCGAGCTACAGCCAGTGTACAGTAGATAATATTGTTACCAGGGACGTGTCGGTCAGTACGGAGAAATACCGAGTTGACTTTAGTCAAACAATAGATGTGTACACACATGATATATATATATATATATATATATATATATATAACCCAAGCAGACATAATGACGTGCTTGACATTCCCCTGTAGGTTACAGTATCTACAGGGGAAGATAATAGTATTTCGTGAATATCAGGTGTTAGCTGTCCCAACACTTGGAGAGCTGCAGGAAGGAGACATATGATACGAGAAAGAGTTCTATAGTGGTGAGGTGCAGGAAGTAAGAATCGGAGCGTGAGAGAAATACAGCTCGTGTTGCCCTGTATTGATGACAGGCAGTGGATCACAGGGTGGAGCTTTTCAGTATGAAGGAACCAAGTATTATGGTTGACGTATTTTAGCCACAACTGTATAAAAATGCGTATTCGTTATATTCAGTGCGTACTATAAACTGAAAATACTGATGAATATTACCATCATAATGAAAAGTAAAAAAAAATAACGCAGAAGGCGGAATGAGAGACTAACCTAATATTAAAAATTCTAAAGTCATTCGTCAATTTGGTAACTTAATTCACTCTTTTTCTCTTGATTAAAATTTCCGGCTGTGTGAAATTGTGGCAATTATGAATCGGAATTTAGGATAATGGAAAAAAAAATATGTTAATGGTACAGTGAACATGAAAATTAATACCTGAAGAAGGGAAGTAAGACGAGTAGCATAAGTTGAAGAAATAAAGTAAAAGTAACATAAGTAGGAAAAACAAGAAAGACAAGAGAGCTTAAGAACGGAAGAGAAACAGAAACAAGGAAAGAAAGAAAAAAGACCCAGGAAAATACAATTTGGATAAATACGAGATGATGAGAGAGATGCAAATGGAGATATACTCAAAGAAGAAAGAAAATAAATAAAGATAAAAAAGAGAAGATGAAACTGAGGTTGAAGTACATATTTTCAAAGATGAACCAAGAAATGGAAATAAAACCGAAGATGGAAGAGAAGAACAGCAAGTTAACTAAATATAGGATGAAAAACAGATGCAAAGTGACAAAAATGTATACTCAAGAGGGAACAAGCAAGAAAAGGGGACGAAAATAAAGGAAAAACAATAAAAACGGATAACAGGTAAAATCCACCCGTTTGTTTCTTGTAATGAAGAGAAGAAACACATAGAGAGAGAGGAGGAGGAAATCGCACACACATGGAATAAAAAAAATTAACAATAGTGAAAATTATATTTGGTCAATCAGCATATACTATCGTTCGCTTTACTTAATGAAATAATATATACATTAGTCGTTATGAAATGAAAACAAAAATAGTATAAAATTATGAAATATGAGAACGAAGGAGAATTTCAGTAATGATAATGAAAAGGAACATAACGTGAAAATCATATTTATTGTGTTTTTTAACCATTTATTGCATTTTCATATGTAAGTTTTGTAAAAAAAAAAAAATAATAATAAAATGATGACTTAACCCTTTGAGGACGATTATTTAACCCCTTGATTACATTGACTTAAATCCTTGATTGTGATAAACTGACCCCCTTGAATATCATAAACTAACCCTTTGAGTACTATGCCTTAACCCCCTGAGTACAACGAGTGCGTGTTGTTGATGGGGATAACAAAATCCCTTCATAACAATAGTTCAAGACTATGAAACAGCAGTAGCACATTTACAAGATGTGTTGGCACTATTGCTAACACTAGTGTTCTGGTATTACGTATTCTACAGTATACACGACCTTTACACATGTAACCTTACTGAATGTTTTGCAATTAATTCCTACTCCAGGTGTTACTAATGTGTACTTGTTGATAATTTATATTACACTTCTTCCTTGTCTCTTTTATAACAATTAACTTTCTTGTTTAGTTCATCATGTTATGTACTAATGTTAGTCGTAGACAGCGGGGGCATATTTGTGTTAAAACAGTAAATGTAGTTTTTCTGTTATGTTTATTGTTATTAATTCGTTGAAATTCTTTCTTCCTCTAAAACTACTACTGTTATTATTACAGCAACAACTATAACTACTACTACTGATTCATTTTCATTTACAAACAAAACTATCACCACATCTATTAGTTTTAATATTTCTATCACTTTTCCTCATCTACCTCATATATTATTTTGTCTCCGCTCTCTACAGAACTGCTACTATTACCATTTCCTCTAAGTCTACTCTTCCTCCCACCGACACTGAAATTCCGTAATCTTCCACCAAAACAAACACCAAAAAACACACACACAAAATTATGGGCAGCCCAGTATCTACGGCAGGGATATATTATTTAAATCCTCTCATTATTGATGTAGTGAGTGACGTCAAGTACACTGTTGTAAGACTCCGTGTCTATGTTTAGCTTTCTTGAGGGCCTCCATCCTTGTTACTCTGTGGTGCCTCAAGTTAGGTGTTCTTACCGATCTCTGGTAAAGTGGGATTAATAATAAGTTTAGCTTTATTACAGAAGAATACAACTGGGAAGGTAATTAGATACAAAGGGTGACAGAAGGCAAGTTAAGTGTGTGTGTGTTGTTCCTGACGACGGCTACCCAAGACAGTAGGGGGAAAGGGCTAAAAGGTGAAGAATCCATAATAATTAATTAAACAACAAATCCAGAGGTAACACAACTTTTCTAAGAGAGATTCAAACATTTGAAGCCTGATAATATAAAATTCATTTCCACTTTAATATATATATATATATATATATATATATATATATATATATATATATATATATATATATATATATATATATATATATATATATATATATATATATATATATATATATATATATATATATATATATATATATATATATATATATATATATATATATATATATATATATATATATATATATATATATATACATATATATATATATATATATATATATATATATATATATATATATATATATATATATATATATATATATATATATATATATATATATATATATATATATATATATATATATATATATATATAATAATGATGATGAAACATGAACCCATTTCTTAAACTTTTAGTTCATAAATATAGTTTGTGTGAAATATTGCAGCCATTCAGCAGTGGTAGAGGTAGTCCTGACATCAACAGGCGGAAAGACAACTGCCAACCACAGTTCATCATACAAACTGATCGTACTTTATAATTTCATTTTATATTTGAGATAATAATAATGGTTACCTAAAAAAATGTAGATATGTAAGTAATGTTAAAACATCATAGTTTCAAATTTAACACGTCTTGGTACATTAGCTACAAGAGAGTGAGTCTAACCCTGGATATGGCAGGTGGCAGGTGTGGGCGCCGCTCAGCACCAAGGTCAACAGTAATCGTCGGCCTAATGTTAATACCGTATTATTTTTTATTAGGATTAAAAAAAAATGCATAATTCCCTTCATTTCCACATAGATTTAAGTCACAAAAAGCTGTCACAACAAAGTTATGATCTGTAACTACACAGAAACAACTTTACCCGGCAAAGTTATGTATTATTGGTCCCAATATGAATTACCTAGGTACTCCTCTGCTCACGTCACTCCAGTGTTGAAAGTTTAATAGCACTACGAGATGATGATATTTTAAATGTCTCTTATTTTTACTTTACACCAAAACTATTCCTCGACTTTCAAATTTGAACCATTTTTTAAGGAAAATGGCTGCAGGTGACCTTTAAATTGTGTTCATTATACAAGATCGTACTTCAGTGACTTCGTTGAACTGTACGTTTTTAACATCTGAAAGTCGCTTTGCGGTACAGGACATAACTCAAAATAGCACGAATCCTTGGATCACCTGAAGAATAGCCCCACCGCTTATTTCGTTTGATGATTATACACCCAAAAGATGCTTGGAGGAGGGGTTAGGTTAGGTTATTTTACTTTAGGCTGCGTTAGGTTAGGGTATGTTAGGTTAACGGCAGTTAATCCGATTTTGGTTTAAAATATTGATAAATAAGGAATAATATCATTGCTGCGGTCATTGTCAACACCATCCTTCTGTATTTGTATCCTCACCTGTCTCTCACCTACGATCTGCCTCTCATCTATGACCTTCTCACCTCTGACCTGCCTTCACCTGCTTCCTGTTTCTCACCTGTTACTTTATCTCTCACCCCTCACCTTAGACCTCCATCGTATTTGCTATTTTCTGGGATTATAAATATTATTATTATTATTATTATTATTATTATTATTATTATTATTATTATTATTATTATTATTATTATTATTATTATTATTATTTAGATTTCCAGAGTACTGAGTGATTCCTCTTAAATGTACGGTATCTGATTTATTTTTTCTGGTTTTCGGACTTGTCTTGATTAAAGGAAATTGCTATAATAACAAGAAATTACTGTCTTCACGTGATAGTTATATTAATAATAGCTGTTTAATACATCATGATCATCATTACCATAATCCTCCTCCTCCTCCTTCTCATTCTCATCATTATCATCATCATCATCATCATCATCATCATCACCATCATCTAGACAAAAACTCAGTAAACCCAGCAAACTGTTTTTCCTTTAAACATTTATCACTCTTTGACTCCCTACCATCCCCCGGTTTATCACCTCTTGTCTTCTTTTCTTTCTTCGTTCAATATCCATCCCCACCTTCACTCATCGGACCATAATAGAGAGTTTGACCTGGCACTGATAGAGGTCATGATTATCTTACCTCCTCATAAAAAAACAATGTTGTGGCCTGGCTCCCTCTGTCTAATGTGAGGAACGGCGCCTCTCATATGGTACTTTATTCAGACATTCTCACACCACTCCATCAAATAGGAATTTACTCTCCTCCTCTACCTCTCCCTCTCTCCTTCCCTCCATTCCTCCATCTCCCCTCTTCTTCTCCCTCCTCCTTCATCCCTCTACCCCTCTATTTCTCTTTACTTTCTTTCCTCATCTTCTCCTCCCCCCGTCTCTCTTTCTTCTTCTTCCCTCTCCTCTTCTCCTTCCTCCCTCTCCTCTTCTCCTCACTCCCTCTCCCCTTCTCCTCACTCCCTCTCCTATTTTTCCCACTCCCTCTACAACTCTCCTTCCTCTTTCTCCCCTTCTCCTCCCTCCTTCCCTCTCCTGCTCTTCCTTTCCCCCCTCCCTCTCCGATTCTCCTTACTCCTTCTCCCATTCTCCTCACTCAATCTACAACTCTCCTTCCTCTTCCTCCCCTTCTCCTTCCTCTTCCTCCCCTTCTCCTTCCACCTTTCCTCTCTTCCTCTTCTTCTTCTTCTCCTTCCCTCTCCCATTTTCTTTACTGTCTCTCCTTTTCGCCTCCCTCCCTCTTACTTAATTAGGATTTCACATTTTTCTCCATCCTAACGTCCTTCTCTCTCCTTCTCTCTCCCCGTCTTCTCTCCCTCTTCCTCAATTAGGAGTTCACATCTTTCTTCGTTTCCAACTTCCTTTGCCTTCCCCCTTTCTCAGTTCTCCAATCTCCCCTCTTTCTCTCCTCTTCAGTTCACGTCTTTCCCCCTCCAAATTTCCTCTTTTTCCTCTTCCACTCTTCCTCTCCCCTGTAATTCATTACGCTCCCCCACTCTAACCCCCATCCCTCTCTTACTCGGGGAGATGGTAGTTGGTGATAAACATCTAAGCCTGAGAGAGAGAGAGAGAGAGAGAGAGAGAGAGAGAGAGAGAGAGAGAGAGAGAGAGAGAGAGAGAGAGAAGCAGCACTCTTTTTGGTATAACTAAAGGAACATACCCCATAAAACAACGCGATTATATGCTCTCAAAACACACAGACACAACGAAACAGATAACAGTTCACACAGACACACACACACACACGCCACCCCCCTCTGTTCTATTATTAATGCATCCCTCAGACAAAGCAAATGCCCTAATGAATGGAAAACCGCATTTGTCACCCCCATCCCCAAGGTGACCACCCCACAGTCCCTGAACGACCTCAGGCCAGTTGCCATTACCCCCATACCCAGTCTACTTAGTGAGGACTTTGTTTTTGAATGGGCATTTGCCAGTATCTATCAGTCAATTGATTCACAGCAATTTGGCAATATGAGGACCTCCTCTACATCACACTGCTTGGTGAACTTTCTGGATTTTCTGCACAAAAACTTGCAGAAACGTAAGACATCACTGGCCGTTGCCCTTGTGGACTTCAGAAAGGCCTTTGACCTTGTTGATCAGTGCACTGTTATCAACAAGGCTATTGCACTAGGGCTGCCCACCAACCTGGTCTCATGGCTCACTAATTTCTTGAGTGGACGTCGCCAAGCAGTGAGGTATCAGGGCTTGGTCTCTACATTCCAACACCTCACCTGCGGTGTTCCCCAGGGGACCAAGATGGGACCACTGTGTTTCCTGATCCTGATCAACGACGCTCTATCGGACACTCCTCACAGGTGGAAGTACGTGGATGACTGCACTGTGGGGGTTTCAGTGGACAACACCGCACCAGACTACTCATCGCTACAAGGCACCCTGGACAGGCTACAGGCATGGACTACGGAGAACAAGGTCACCATCAACCACACCAAAACCGTAGTCATGCACATCAATACCGCCACCACTCCAGTGCAAGCCCCAGCAGTCACAGTGGGTGCCCATCCTCTCCAGCTGGTGCAGTCTGCCAAACTCCTGGGTGTAACTATAGACAACAAACTTGACTGGAAGGCCCATGTAAATAACACAGTCAAGGCAGCCTCGTACCGTCTCTACATGCTACGACGACTTAGGTCACTTGGGACACCCACGCCAGAGCTGAGGACCATCTACAACGCCTTTATTCTCCCCAAACTAACGTATGCGTCACCAGCCTGGTCGTCTTCTCTCAACTCCACCCAACAACGTCGGCTAGAGAAGGTACAGAAAAGGGCCTGCAGAATCATGCTCGGCGCAGAATACTCCGGCTACATCAACGCTCTCTCCACCCTGGAAATGCCATCCCTCAGTGACCTCCACCACCAAGCACTGGAAAGGTTTGGCAGCCAACTAATGCACCACCCTCGTCATCGCCACCTCCTGCCACCTGCAGCCCCCCACCCACCTCGCGCAGTCCGCCACTACAACAAATTCAGCCCAAAAGAGCCCGCACCGATAGCTATAAGAACAGCACCATCCCATCTATTATTAAAATAATAAACAACTCCTGATTTATGTACTGTACAGCCCTGTAAATGTATTCAACGCATATTATATCAATATGTCTAAATCAAATGTAAGTCTGTATATTTTTAGCCACCGGCTGCAACTCTATCAATAAACCGTTTATTATTATTATTATTATTATTATTATTATTATTATTATTAGTATTAGTATTATTATTATTATTATTAATTATTATTATTATTATTATTATTATTATTATTATTATTATTATTATTATTATTATTATTACACACACACACACACACACACACACACACACACACACACACACACACACACACACACACAGAGCAAACTAAACAGGCCTCCCATCATTAAACGAACACACTCAAAAATTTTTTAGTACAACTATTCGTTGGTACGTTGACGGTAATTTCCCCGGGTGTGGTTGGCTTTGGTGTATGGATAATGTGGCGGTCCAACTCAATATAAAACTGATGTTATGTAACACGGGAAACACCAAGCTATTTTCTTATTCATGACAGTATACAAAGACGTGCTATGATACATACAGTTTTAAAATGCGAAGTGAGTGAGTTAGTGAGTGAGTGAGTGAGTGAGTGAGTGAATGTGTGTGTGTTTGTGTAATTTAAAAAATGAATTAGATATACCAAAAAAATTTAAGTAAAAAATGCAGATATGTAATATACTTCCTGATGTAAAATACATTTGTAATTAAACCAAATATCGTTGGCATTAAATATAGGACACGATACTGAAGATACGCGTGTAAATTTAATTAAAATAAGCTTAGATACATGAGTAAATATATACATGCCTCTCTGATACGACTAACACAAGTATTTCATTTATACTTAAAGTGTTATATGTGTGGCCGTATACTTGATGCTGAAAGACGTGATATATGAATTACTTAAATGATGAATAAAAAGAACAACGAAGATTAATTTTCAAAAGCAGATTTCAAAAATATAATTCTGAAGTGCAGGTAAAGAGAGCATAATACACGGCGCTCCCTGAAGTATTCTGAGTATACAAGAGCATTAGAACTTTGTGAAATAAGCAGCTTTTAAATATATTATTTGTACTTACCTTCCACACAGTACACCACCCGTGCAACACTGTACTACAACACAGGCATGACTGTAACTGTACTGCATACTTAAATATGTACATCTTGTACTGTAATTAGATTTCTGGATAAAGTTTTGGGTTCAGATAACCTTAGAAACGTGAAGTACTATCAAGGTGCGTTACTCATTATTATAGGCTTAGTACACGGAACTTTGTCGTGTTGTACAGTGACGAATCTCGACCGCAGTTAAAAGTTTTTTCTTGTCACTTTTAAATAGGACGTTACGTAAGACACTACTCGTATAATACTTACACTCCGTAACTCGCTTTAATATTACCTTAGACTCTCTCTCTCTCTCTCTCTCTCTCTCTCTCTCTCTCTTAGATATCAACGTAAAATGATAATATTCACCAATATGATAGATCCGGTGACGCTACAGTTTTGTCAGCTGGGGAACATTTTAGGGGAACACTCGGCTGAAACACTGAGCTGAGCGCGTGACAGTGTTAAGTATTAATTCCACAAGTGTACACTCTAATTACAGAAATTTTAATGCATGAAAGAACAAAATAAATAAAAAAGTTGAAAAAATAATAACAACAACATTATAAAAAATGG
>NW_024711292.1:6025581-6248081 GCF_018991925.1 Homarus americanus | reverse complement strand
TCACTTGATCTTTAGTCAATGGCTTGTTCTTCATGAGCATTTAGGTTCTTCCGAGTTTGCTGCAGCGACTCTTGCTGGCAGAGGTACGGTAATACTCGTTCACAAGGGTACGATTCTTCTCGTGATACCGGCCACGATAATGTCCGTGAACATGGGATATACAGTGTCGATGTTTTCCTGTGTTGCTCGTCATAATGAACGTGATATTAGTGTGGAATGTACATTTAAAGATGTATTTATGGGAAATCTGTTGTATTCTACAATGTATAATACCTTTTTACACAAAAAAAGGAGTTCCTATTGTATTAAAAGAATGTGAAATACTGGAAAGAGCTGGGATTCATAGTCTTAAGTACAAGGATTTTTAAAAAGATCCAGCCTCTACCAGAGACAGTGATTCACATAACACTGACGTATCTTCGAGGTGTGTTGTCGTACATATACAGTAACTTCTTTGTGGAGAGGAAGACACTACATGGTGGCAGAGATGTGAGCGAGGCCCAGATAAGTGAATCAGAAAGATGATATTGACGTTCTGTACAAAGGCAAGCTGTGTTGTGACTAATGGAACTGTTTTGGTGTCGATATGATTGTGGCCTGAAGAACACTATCACGATTATAGATGGAAACAGACCTTGGATTTAGTTGCCTGATTGTAGTGCGTGTCTCCAGACTGTGTGTTTATATTTCAAAGTTTAAAAAAAATAAATAAAAGGATTATATTGAAACGGAGTTAATTATATAAACGTTTGGTTAAATCAAACGCGAGAATTATATTTGTTATGAAAATAGTTTGCCCCCACACCCACTCCACCCCCCCCCACCCAACATACATCACCACGAGTGACTGTTAAGATCCAGCATAACGCAGAGTGAGTGTGTCGGGCATTGATGTCTACGTAATGCTCCTGCTGACGTCAACCATCTGCCTGTTGCCCTTAACCATCTGACTGTTGCCGTCAACCATCTACCTGCTGCCGTCAACCATTTGCCTGTTGCTGTCAACCATCTTCCTGCTCCCGTCAACCATCTGCACCCTCTACCTCTCTCTCCTCTGGCCATCTTGTTGAAGTGTTCCAAATTAGAAAAATATATTCCTTGCTTAAACCCTCTGACTTGAGATAATACAGTATGTCTGTTTTTTATTTACTACGGTGTAACAGATAAAAAACAAAATTAGTCTTTAGAGAAGTCACGAACAATCCCTCACAGGGCAGTTCGGTGTTTGTGTTGAGGAGAAAAATTCATATTTAGGAGCAGATAATCCGCTGTAAGAGGGTTAAGCAGCCTGATGAGAGAGTGTTTATCTGCCCTGGTGGATTGAATATAAAACCCCTAATGGGTGTATATTCTGTCTGAACGACTCAAGTACCACTTCAAGGATGATTATACTAATCTGGAGGAAACATCATTCTTCAAAAGGTCAGTTATTAAAGAGTGGAGGACTGAATATACCTCGTGCTATTCACTTCAACTTTACGAGGTAGTTTGTTTTGCCTGAGGTCCTCGCCAATTACTCAAGAATTTATATTTTACACCCTTATGAAAGACCTGTTGGGTGCTATAACAAGCACTTTTTCCATCAAATAATAAACTGTTTTGAGTACGGAGGCGATGATTCTGTCTATATCTGTCAGTGTTTCTCCAGTTACCAGTCTATTGTAAGCCTTCAACTCTTAAGAAACAACTACAAGATGGTGAGAGCTGACTTGGTTGTAAGGTTTAGTTGTCATAGTTTTAGTAAGAGGAGTAAATACTTGATGAGGAGCGTCTCAGTTTAGACAAGAAATTAAACGCTTCAGAGATTTTTTCTGGGTAAATGAACGAATGAAGCACTTAAGGGATACTTGACAAGGCCCTGAATACAAGACCAATAACCAAGACACTGCTGCTCGGGTCCAGGGAACTAAACACATATATAAAGAACACTTACCTGGAGTAATAGGACTGGAGGAGCCTTGCAGGGTTGACTCTTTATAATTAAAAAAAAATGGAAATCTAGTTAAACAATAAGGATATAATTCTCCTACTGTGAAGAATATTAAGATGCACCGAATTCTGAGATCAATACAGCTGTGAAAATCAGTTGCTTACGTAAAATTGCTAAGCTGTAATATATTCTGTAATAACATAAGAAGTTAACAATCTGTTATCAACAAAACTACTTACTATAATGAAGTAAACAACAATGAGCATCAAAATAACATTATTCCTTTATCCTCTACTTGACATGATAATCGGACGTGTTAGCATTATAATTCGCACGAACTTTCAGTTGGACGATCTCGGCAACTGAGATTCCACATTAACTAAAAGCGTGATTGTCCATACACCGTCATTCATTAAGCTCTGTTTGTGTTTCGTTAGCGTTATCCGTCAATTTAACCCCGGGTGGTGGGTGATGGCCAGTAGCAGGCAGGCAGGCAAGCAGGCACGCAGGCAAACAGGCAGGCAGCAAGCAGTGGATGGCGGTGCAGACGTGGGGGACACAGTCATCTGAGTCTTCTCCCACTCTCTCTCTCATCAACCATTTTCATGATCCAATCTCCCATGTTTACTGACGCGGTATTTGATGACTAGAGAAATAAAATAAAATAAATAAAAAATTAAATAAAAAACAAAAAAGAAAACTCTTTCTAGATGTTCCAATTTATTTTTATGTTCAAAGTGTTATGATAGCATCAAATGTTATATTAGGATGTCCTTGTCCCTGTTTTGTATGATAATATATTGGAAAATAAAACGTCAAGTGCTCACAATGTGTTTCACTGAGGCTGGAGGGAAGTGACTATCTGCATCCCCCATACTAACCCAGAAGTGTCGTTTGAGATGGTATCAACGTCTTGTGGATGATTCCTTGATTGGATGATGGTTTTATACTTTAATATAATGATTCGGTGCTTTAGGATGATGGCTAAATACTTAAGGATGATAATTTATTTATATTAGGAATGTGGTTTAACCTTTTAATAATGAAGGTTTAATATCACGGTGGTTTAATTCTTTTAGAAGGATAATTTAATTACCGCTTTAGGGTTAATCATGGTATGGTGTCCTGGGATTACCTACCTACCTTTATCATCATAATGGCTGTTCATTTACTTACTTTAATACTTTGGTTTAACTCTTTAACCCCCAATGGTTTTTACATCATTATGGTTTATCACTTTTAGGATGATAGTGCAGTTAACTTAAGACATTGGTTTAATCATTTGGGAAAGTAAATAAACATACATTTATAATTACTGTTTAGGATTTTTGAGGACGATAACTTAAACCATTGTCCTAATACATAGTTTATGCAGTATGTGCGAAATTGGTTATTTTGTAAAAAGACCGGCCAATTTTCAAATAGGCCAAAAATCCGTTCGTTTTGTAAAATGACTTTAAATATTCGGCTATTTTGCAAACAGACAAGAATATTGGCCAATTTACAAAATGACTGCTAAACTTACTGGTTAATTTGAAAAAAGACCAGACAATATACACACAATGTGTATTTATTTCCAATGACAAAAAACAAATTAAAGGAATACAGTCGTTTATTGAAGGATGAAAAGTTTGAGGGGAAGTCTCTTCAATACATAAACAATAAACAATACCAGCTCTTATTGCTCGGACTAGTTGGTGGAGCTGCACTTACATCTGCTGATGCACCTGGTCTTATTTTTGTAACACAGCGGCTGCTTTCAAAAGACTTAGAGCACTTACACTTGATGAAGCCCTGTCCGTGCCCCATGGAGTCTGCAATGGCAACTTCCTCCAGACTTACCTCTTTCCCTTCTGGTACATCTGGAATGGAGTGGAACTTCTCCACACATGCATGGGGTGAACTGATTCCGAGTTTTAAAGTTGTTTCAAAATTCCATGTTCACTCAAGCGATTTATAATACGTTCATATTCGTCTCTCGGCAACAAACTTGATGCTTCAATGAACTTCAAATAAAACTTCTCTTTTGTTTCACGCACAGGCTGTCCACTAAACATTTACGCTGTTAGTCATGGCGGGAGGGCGGGAAGAACCATCTTCGTCAGCTCATGCACGTCTGCCTACCCTGGTGTCACAGGGGTCACCTCGCTACTGCCTCGGGATTGGCTGATCCAGAGTGGCATGAGGTCACATCATGACCTGTGATTAAAATGCTGAATAAGATGGTTCAGTATCCGGTCAGCGTATAAACGGGGTGTTTGGCCTGTTTGCAAAATTATTATACAAGGAATTTGTGTAACCAATGATTTCATGAAATCCCTTAAACTTTAAGTGTTATATGTAATTACTGTTAGGTTAGGTTAAGTAATTACATATAATTTACTAAAAGTTTTAGGGAGTTCATGAAATCATTGGTTTCACAAATTTCCTGTAATATACATATATTTACTAAAAAGTATTAAGATATTTTTTTCGCAACTGTACTGTAGACACAAGGATGTGAGAACTGAGTGAGGTAAAGACCAGAACGTCAGCAGACCGCTCACATCACTCTAGTTAATAGTCACTAACTCCCAACTAGCACGCACACAGACACACCACAACAACAGATGTTTCATATTGCCGTATAACACAGTAACTGAGACATCCACTTGACACTTAGCTTACATGACAGAATATAACGCCAAAGCAGAAAACGAAAACACAATGACAAATCTTTTCCCCGAGAAAAAGGTGAATTGAAAGAAATGTGTCCATTGTCACAGGCAGGAAGCGAAGTAATTAAGAACGGAGAGTGGCTCTGGTGATTCAATTATCGCCAGAGAAAAAGGTAAGAGTGATATTTACCGAGCCAAGATGCAATTACAGCCGCAATGACGTCGAGGGCAAGAGAAGCGGTGGCTCTGGAGCTGTTAGTACTGCTCCCAGCAGCACACCCGGAGTAGGTGACGTGTGGGGATACCTACTATCAGCATCATACCTATACCAGATAATGCGGAGGGGGAGGGAGGGGCCTTAATCGTAGCTAGATAGTTGTAAATGACAACCTTTTCAGGTGTTAGAATTTGATGACAGATTTAACGAGTTCATTTCCTAAACTGACGGCTAGCTGTTAAGTTGAATTATTACCCACATAAATATTAACATATCTGTTAAAACTGAATATTTAACTGAATAATTAATTTAACAAAAAGGTGTAATAAATTTCCTCATATAGTTTATGTTCAATTAGAATTTTTCTTTAAATAATAAAGTCTTATAAGTGTTGCTAATTTAGCCTTCTTAAGTCAAATAATCCCTTGTGCAGTTTCACTAAACATTTGGCAAGATTATAGGATATTTCCGGAAGGTCTGTCAACCCTGAATTAACAGAATTGTCCCACGTCAGAACCATACGCAACCCAGTCTTGCCTGAACACATCCTCATTAGGGGCCACGGCTAGGTTGGACCAACTCCTACAGTAGCTGGCAGAAGAGGCTGGTGGTATAGTACAGTACATACTCCAGGATAACCTGTACCAATACAGTTTCTCTAGGAATTATAATTTGATCGAATAAATAATTGTCAAGAATAAAGTTGGTGAAGATGACAAAAGTAAGGGAACAACGCCATCTTGGAAAGTCTTCCAGCTTCAATGGCTGAGCGGCTATGTTACCTGCTACTTAGTGTCGACGAATGCAGTTCTTACGGGCATTGGTCTCTTTTCTATGGTGTCCAATAACTGAGCATTAGAGTACACACACACACACACATACACGTGCGTATAAATGTGTGAGATACCAAATATTAATGTGAAAATAAAGTAGTAAGCTACTTAGAGCCGATTAATACATTCTGTATAAGGGCAGATTCACGGGAAAAGGTGAAAAATGTATTCAGTAAGGCACCGAAAATAACGTGGTGGATCAGCAGAGGGAAGACTTCAATATGTCACTGGAAAAAATATAGTGAACGCCAGTCAACTCTTGCACACCACTCTGGACCTGCTGGATGCTGATTGCATCATGATATATTTTCTCTCTTCATGATATTATGGTAAATTTTAAAGATAGACTCGACATACTTCCAAAAATATTTACCTATAAAAGTAAAAATTATACGTTATACAGGCCTGTAGTGTTAACAGTGAATGACTTGTGTTAATAAATATTCTAACTGGTACACAAGTGCAGGTCCCAGCCAATGATGGTTGAAGTTTAAATATCCCTGAGTTATCTACGGCAATGAGGAAGAGGGAGGAGTGACTGTAGGCGACATAATTGTTTCCATGTTGTTTTAAATAGAAATAATCTTACAGAATGAGCCCACCCCCACAAAAAATGGACTACGGAAGAAATTAAAAAGAAATGTTATATAACATACAATACTGACCTCAAGAACAGTATAAAACAAAGGTTGGCCATAAGTTAGAGGCAAGTATCCCCACCGGGCTACAGTAGGGGGACATACAGTGCAATTTTGACTATATTTATCCTTATCAAACTTGATTTTGGTATACCTCAAGGTGGGATATTCCTGCTACGTAGACACCTTAGCCCTCTTGGTCCTTCATACAGAGCTCCGTGTTACGACCCTACGGATTCTCTCAGTTCATTCTCTTTACCCTTTCACTTTTCACCAGCCAGGTTAATATCCTGAACAGCAAAAAACAAAAATAAATAATTATGTTTAATCAAAAGTAATAATAAACAAAAGAAACACACACACACACTATAATGGTTGCCCCTCGGGATCGAAGATGGCCGGCTCAAGGGCCACCTAGGCGTGAATTTGTTTAAGGTGTAAAAGCTGTCGCCATCACAACAATCACCCCCTAAGTTAACGAGTTGCATGACCCAGTGTCAAGGAATCGTCCGAGAAGATCGGACAACTCCACTGGTTAACCATTACCCCGGAACACGTTCCGCAAATCGATTAACATCAAGGTTCCCAATTACTGTTGGGTAGACAGAGGCAAATGGCGTAAAGAAACTTGCCCATAGTTTCACCCTGCCCGGGGATCGACGCTTGCGAAGCAACCATGCTGACCATTACACCACAGATCGCCATTATCCTATACTATACTATACTATATCACACACACACACACACACACACATATATATATATATATATATATATATATATATATATATATATATATATATATATATATATATATATATATATATATATATATATATATATATATATATATATATATATATATATATATATATATATGTAAATCTACAATGAAAACGTGGATAAGATAGTCTTGATAATACGGGGTAATAATGGAGTATTTTAGTTTCGTCTTTATTCAAGACGTCTTGAATAAAGACGAAAGCTAAGGTACTCCGTTGTTCCGTGTGATTTTATCAAGATATATATATATATATATATATATATATATATATATATATATATATATATATATATATATATATATATATATATATATATATATATATATATATATATATATATATATATATATATATATATATATATATATATATATATATATATATATATATATATATATATACACACACAGTATATGAATTTTCAGGAACATTAAAGATGCTACTTTACATTACACAATTCTGTATAAGCAACTGAATACTCTCGACCTGTCTCGAAGCTCCATGCGCTCTTATCTAGACTACTGACACGAATCAATACATTAAGGAAATACCGATACTCATAACATCAGAAAGACTAATAATGAAACAAATTGTCGGACAGTGACGACTGCTTTATCGTTCCCTCAGACGATGAAAATTCCCGAGTCATGAGGAGCACTGAGTTACTTCCTAGAGTAATAGAAAGTAAGAGAAGAACTTTGAAACGACTATACAAGTATGAGTAATATTTGTTTTTTCTTTTCTTGCAGTTCAACAGAGAAAACTCAGCTTGTAGTGTCAAAATCTACAAGCGAAACACACAAGACTGGTAGAGCAAGACGGACACGTACTAGGATAGAAGGTGGCCGGAATATTATCATAAAACGACAACTAAATATTACAAATTAATGAGAATTCCTGGAGGGTTTAGAAAGAGAGAGAGAGAGAGAGAGAGAGAGAGAGAGAGAGAGAGAGAGAGAGAGAGAGAGAGAGAGAGAGAGAGAGAGAGAAATAAGTGGAAATAGCACTTGCTAGACATAAAGGCGAAAAAGCCAAGGGTCATAGAATGAATACAAACATGTTGAAGGGACTTGGAGAAGGAACTAGCTGGCTTTGAGATGTCGAGTGTGTGTGTGGAGAGAAAAAGAGGATTCTGCAGGGTCCCGATATTCCAGTAAACATAAAATGGTCTATTGGGAGTCAGAGAGGCACCAAGTTCTTTGGGTACATTGTAAGAGCCTTGAAGGAGAACATCGCGAACCAAAGCTTTGATCCAAAGATAATGTTAACAACATATATTTTACGTTATGTTCCGAACGAGAATTGTGGAAGTAATTTTTATAGTGAAACAGATGAAGGAAATTATCTTGAAATGATGAGGAACTGTATAATGAAGCGTGGATCTTAAAAAAAAAGAAGCTTATGTTGCTCTGCTGATGATGGGAGATGAGTCTACGAGTAGTTTAAAAAAAATTATATATATATATATATATATATATATATATATATATATATATATATATATATATATATATATATATATATATATATATATATATATATATATATATATATATATATATACACAAAATAACTTTGGCAACGTTCACGATGTTTTAAATGTCTGCTTCAGCTAATCTTCAGTTTCTGTGTTCCAGCCACGTAACTTTAGACGCATTGTTGCTTAAAATACAACACTAGATTCATTGAAGCTCAATTAAAACTAATAACACACACACACACACACACACACACACTTAATATTATAAATTTTATATACCCACTAAATAGTTCTCCTTAATGTCAACAATGCTACACGATCAAGCGAGGTTACGTCACCTTCCCAGCGGATGAATCTGTTGAAGTGTAGGTTTTCTCATTGACCTACATCCTCGGCTGTGTGTGTGTGTGTGTGTGTGTGTGTGTGTGTGTGTGTGTGTGTGTGTGTGTGTGTGTGTGTGTGTGTGTGTGTGTGTGTGTGTGTGTGTGTGTGTGTGTGTGTGTGTATGCGTGTGTGTGTGTATTTATCTATTCTCCTGATGGGTACAACCGATTTATGCTTCTCTCCCCGAAAAAGTACAGAGACAGTAGATTTCTAAACCATACCAGTAAACCTTGACATCTGACACATACTCCCTGAATTTAGATAAGTACGAATGGATGTTTTACTGAGATATATATCACATTGTAAAGGATCTCGTGAATACCTCTTTGGTTAAAGAGGTTACTCCCCAAACACTAAATATAAGAACAGAAAAAACGACGGATGGCCAAACACACTGACAGTCAAAGCGACTATTAACAGCAAGGGAAGTACTATCAATTATTCCGTCTGAGACAGCCAGCTGAGCTCAGTACAACAGTGAGGATCAAACCCAGCTTGGTTCGGATCACCGCCTGAACCTGAATATGTGAACTGGTGGCCCGAGATGCTCACGACACGGTAAGGTCCACACCAACGGTAGGGTCCACACCAACGAGAAAGAGTTAAAGGAGGGACTGAACTGAAAAGCTAAATCTCGTGAAAGTGAAAGTTAAATGACTGTGGAAGGTTGTGCTGGTAGTCTCTAGTGGCCCTCAAAGCTGGATATACAGTTGTAACCCTACTGACGGGGGATATGTGTGTGTGTGTGTGTGTGTGTGTGTGTGTGTGTGTGTGTGTGTGTGTGTGTGTGTGTGTGTGTGTGTGTGTGTGTGTGTGTGTGTATCCCAACGGCCTACTCCTCCTCAGCAAGTGTGCTGCGACCAACATTCAATATCACCAATACGTTGTTTAGGCAGGCCGACAAGTTCAAGTGATCGTGGCAACACCCACGATCCAAACACTGGCATCTCATTGACTACATCTTTGTCAGAGAAAGAGATCGCCGTTAAGTCTTCATCACCCGTGCCATGCGTGGCTCACGCCAATGAGACACTGACCATCGGCGCGACAGAACCAAGCTATCACTTCACGTCGCCCCAAAACGACGAAGGCAGCAAGCCTCTAGAAGAGTTTTTAACACTAAGCTCCTGGAGGATCCAGTGTTATCACATGCTTGCAGAGAGCAGCTCGAACATGGGTTGATAAACAATCCGACAACGAACAACCAAAATTCCAGTGCCGAATGGATATTCTCAACACTGTCATGACAAAATCCTGCAGAGATACCCTCGGCCAGGTGGAAAGAATGCACCAAGACTCGTTTGATGAAAATGACCCGGCAATCAATGTACTCGTCGATGATAAACGAGCTGCAATAACTGACTGGCAGACCAATCCTCATTCTCGGAACAAAGCTGATACCTTCCGCAAGAAGAAAGCTGTGGCCCAGCGGGAACTTCGCAATCTAAGGAATGACTGATTTAAAAATAAAGCATGTGAAACACAAAATTTTGCAGACAGCACAAGATGCGCGAATTTTTCAATTCAACCAAAACATTTTATGGGCCAATCACTCGTAGTGCAGCCTCCCTCCGCTCATCCGACGGTTACTCCATAATTAAAGACGATGAAGGCCTCCTTCAGCCCTGGAAGGAGCACTACCATTCACTGCTCACCTTAGCTATCCTCTATCCCTGGATGAGGAAGCTACTGCCATCAAGCAGAAGAAAAATAACAAAGCTTCAGGGCCTGGTGGAATCCTAGCAGATGTGTACAAAGCAGGAGGACTTCTGGTTACCAGCCGTCTCCACTCTCTCCTGGAGAATATATGGGAAAAGGAGTAAATCCCCCAAGCTCTTAAGGAGGCCTCCATCATCAATATTGATAAAATCAAGGGAGACCGGTCAGACTGTGGCAACTACCGCCGGATCTCGCTGCTGTCCGTAGCTGGCAAGATTATCGCCCGAGTCCTCCTCAACAGACTTCTTCCTGAGGCGGAAAACTTCCTCCCAGAATCTCAACGTGGCTTCAGACCATCACGTGGCACCACTGACATGATATTTGCTGCCCGCCAGATACATGAAAAGTGCAGGGAACAGCGTCGTGACCTCTACATGTATTTCATCGACCTAACCAAGGCCTTCGACTCACTCAACAGGGAAGCCCTTTGGTGGAACCTCAGCCGTTTTGTCTGCCCTCCAAAATTAGTCACCATTGTGAGGCAACTCCACGATGACATGAACGGCAGTGTCCTGCACAATGCCACCCCGTCTGAGATCTTCCCCATTCAAACGGGGTTAAACATGAGTTTTGCACTGGCACCAACTCTCTTTTCCATTTTCTTGACTACCTTCCTTACTCGTGCCAGTGCCAATTTAGCCGGCGGGGTGGACATCGAGTACCGGGTGGAAGGGGGGGGGGGGGGTCTTTTCAACTTAAGACGACTGCAGGCAAGAACAAAGGTGTCGGCACCTTCCATTACAAAACTTCAGTATGCAGACGACCACACTCTTGTTGCTCACACAGATAGCGACCTACAGAAGAACCTGAACGCCTATGCAGATGCGTATGCACACTTCGGCCTTAAGGTGAATGTACGTAAGACTCAGATTCTCTTTCAGCCTACCCCTAGGTCAGACACACCACCATCCATCCATCTTAACGGTACTACCCTCTCTAATGTTACCCACTTTCTGTATCTCGGCTCCCACGTGTCCACCACTGCTGATATCGATGAAGAGTTCAGCATCGGATCAGATGTTCATCTCAAGCCTTTGGCAGACTCCGAAACCGTGTCTTTAGCTGTAGGGAGCTGAAATTATCTACAAAGTTAAACGTATATCGAGCAGTGGTCCTCCCCACCCTGCTATATGGCAGCGAAACATGGGTTACATACGGGAGGCACCTCAAGGCACTTGAAAAGTTTCACCAACGTAGTCTACGTTCCATCCTCCGAGTTCGCTGGGAAGACAAAAGAGAAAAAGCCAGCATCCTTGCTGACACCAACTGTAGGAGCATCGAGGCCACCATTATCCACGAGCAACTACGCTGGACCGGTCATGTTTCGCGCATCGACGATAGTAAACTGCCAAAGCAGCTTCTTTACAGTCACCTAACGACGAGTAAACATAACGCCGGAGGGCAAGTGAAAAGGTATAAGGATAGTCTCAAGACAAAACTGAAAAGGTGCTAATTCGACCCCCTCACCTGGGAGTCGATTACTCCATATCGTATCGCTTGGAGGAGCACCACACGAGAAGGTGTTAATACTTTAAACTGCATAACGAGGCACACAAGCGCCAACGCCGGAAAGACGCTGCCACCGCCCTCCCGCTCTCGATGTAGCCCTCTACATGTGCAACATTTGTGAAAAACTCTGCCAGTCCCGTATCGGCCTCTTAAGTCACTTCAAAACTCACCAATGAAGGAAGCAACCCTAATAACTTATATCATTGTATCATAGCTGGATGATCGTCATACTCGATTCCGAGTGACAGCAAATTATTATTAGTAGAGTGTGTGTGGTGTGTGGGGGGGGCAAGCAGTTTACAGTTGGAGTGGGTGGTAGTCGTACATGCATCACTGTGTATTTGTGCACAATCGATACCGTGTGTGTGATTTAGCAAAAAAGCTATCAGTCAACAAGACAGGAGAGTAAGCAGTACACTAAGCAGAGCACATCCCTAACCAATACGATTCATTGATCACCATCAGCTAGGATCAATGTGTACTAGGTGAGTAAGCTTATATTTGGCGGGTCACCCACACGCCTCTTCAGTCCACTCTATTCGTTTACAAGTTTAAAAGAAACTTAAAACGGGTTACGTGAAGATTAGGTACCCTAGGTTATTACCCCAGATGATTCAACAACTTAACATAAACCATTCTTAACACTCTCAGGTAGCGATAGGAAGTTTAATCATCAGGTGAAATTAGCTGAGGTTCCTAATCTTCACGTGATTTCCCAAAACTTCGCTCCCTACGTGATATTTATTACTGTTTACATACTCAGAAACCCGTGGAGAATTATTATCGTGCAGTTAATTTATATTTGTTTATGATCTCACAAAGCAGACATGTGGATTTATTGGTGTTATTTTGCAGTTATTTTGTAAGTTGGGTCCGTGTTTTGTGAGTGAGTCTGATCTCGTTTATCATATACAATGCATAATTGGTATACATTTGAACCTCCATAATTGGTATGTATGTATTTGAACATTTTTGCCTTGATTGTATTTGAATCTCTGAGTGGTAAGTACTTAAACCTTGTTAAATGGAAAGTACTTTGAACCTCTAAATTTGATGTTCCTGAACCTCTCTGATTGGTATGTACTATAACCTTTCTGAATGGCACGTACTTGGTTCTTTATAAGTGATAAGGACTGTACCCCAACCTCTCTGATTGTATAATACCTGATCACTAGATACTCGAACACGTACGAATAGTAAGCGCTTGATCCTACATAAAAAGTAAATAACTTGAACCCTTCTGATCGGAAATTTTTTATGAATATTATATACCTAAGGCCTTCTAGTTGGTAAGTGACCGACCATCACTGACTGGAAAACCTTTACGTTCCTAATACGCTAACACTTATCTGTGTTGATTTACAGTATTTAGAACAAATGTAATTAATTTTATAATAAACTAGCAGAATCGCCGCCCTCCGGGCGGCTCATCCGCTAGGCCACGGTAGGACGCCACCCTCCGGGAGGCTCCACATTGTCTCACTGTTCAGTCCCCAAAACTTCTTCCTCCATCAATAGTTCATTAACGGTGTATGTAAGTTCCACCATGTTTTTCACTACAATAATTTTAGCATTAAACTGTTATTATTTGATTGTCTAATCATCACTACATATAACACCACCCATCATCACTACATATAACATCATCCATCATCACTACATATAACACCATCCATCATCACTACATATAACACCACCCATCATCACTACATATAACAACATCAATCATCATTACATATAACACCATCCATCATCACTACATATAACAACACCCATCATCACTACATATATCATCATCCATCATCACTACATATAACACCATCCATCATTATTACATGTAACACCACCCATCATCACTACATATAACAACATCCATCATTATTACATGTAACACCACCCATCATCACTACATATAACACCACCATCACTACCACCACTACTACCACCATTATCATTACCACCACCATCAATACCACTACTATCAACCAGTCTCTACCACCACCACTATCACCATTACCACCACTACCACTGTCACTACCACCGTCACCACCACCACTACATATAACGCCATCCATCATCACTACATATAACACCATCCATCATCACTACATATAACACCATCCATCATCACTACATATAACATCATCCATCATCACTACATATAAAACCATCCATCATCATCACTACATATGACACTATCCATCATGACAACATATAACACCACCCATCATCACTACAGATCGGTAAAGTAGTTTCCGAGATTCTCGTGCAGACACACACAAACAAACACACATACATACTTCTTTGTTTTATATATATATATATATATAGATTAAAGGAATGATTACATAATAACTTAAAAATGCATTTATAAAAACTTAAAGGTTTGATTTTATTGTTACTTAAAATAAATGTTTTAGAAGCTATCCTGATATAGTTTGCAGCGTGTTCTGACAACAGAGATATTTGGAGCAAGAGAAGAGGATTATGTAGATTAAGGTCGGCGTAAAACTTTCGTCGTGCATTCCTGCGAGAAAATTCATTATTTGCCAGCTAGAACGACCTAATTGAGTGTGTAAAGGGTGAACAAAGGGTGCAGTGGAAGAGTGAATATAAAACTCGTCTCCTGCTCCAAAGGTTTCTGGTTCGTTTCCGGGGCACATGTAGTTCACCAGGTTGAGAATAGTTACCCGACATAAGAGATGGGAAGTGAACGTGGTAGAGTGTTGTTCCGGCAATACGGCCTCCTTGTGGTCCGAAAAAAAGGTTTAGTATCAAGTTTGCTGTATCCACATTGCCCTTAAAGGTTCATTGGACAGAACTCTCCGTAAATTTTCCTTCATATACCTTTAATATTTATTTTCATGTTTTCAATTAATTTTGGTTAGTTTAAAAGATGAGACACAGAGAGATGAAGGGGAGAGAGAAATATAACATGGAAGAAGATTTGTAGTTTTGTGTTAAACCTTTTGATTTATGGTATTATTCTTGTCTTCCCAACTTCAACAATTAATTTCCAACACCTGAGTGTAAAACTTTACCGGGAATATCTCGCTGAAACACACACCTGTTTGGCCTATGACGACCCAGCCCTCTGACTCCGCCTACTGACCACTGTTATGTCTTTCCACTGACCTCGGCTGACTCCACTTATTGACCCCAACTACCTCCTCCCACAAATCCAAGCTGACTCCACTCACTAACCCCGACTGACTCCATTCACTGACCCTGGCTGATTCCATTTACAGACCCCTGCTAACTCTGCTTACTGAGCCCGGTTGACCCTGCTTACAAACCCAAACTGACTCCACTCCCTGACCGCGGCTGACTCCACTCTCTGACCTCGGCTGACTCCACTCACTGACCTCGGCTGACTGTACTCACTGACCCCGGTTGACTCCACTCACTGACCCTGGCTGACTCCACTTACTACCCCAAGCTGACTCCACTCACTGACCTCGGCTGACTCTACTCACTGACCCAAGCTGACTCCACTCACTGACTCTGACTGACTCCGATCAGTGACCCTAGCTGACTCTGCACATTAACCCTGGCTGACTCTGCATATTGACCCCGGCTGACTCCGCTCACTGACCCCGACTGACTCCACTTACTAATCCAAGCTGACTCCACTCACTGACCTAATCTGACTCTGCTCACTGACCCTGGCTGACTAAGCTAGCTGAATGAAGCTGACTTCTCTTACTAACCTCGGTTAACTCTGCTCACTGACCCTGACTGACTCTGCTCACTGATCCTGACTGACTCCACTCACTGACCCTCACTGACCCCGGCTGAGTCTGACCCACCCACTGATTCCTGTAGATGTACTGGCCTCGCTTACACTATTAACTACTTGTGAACGGGGTCCTCACATTGCTGAATAAAATCGTCAAGCGTTAGTGAAGTAAAATATTTAAAGTAGTGTTCCCGTAGTGAATTGGTTAGGGGATATAGTCTACTGCTAATAATAACTGGCATAAATATATCGTGTTTACAGGATAATAATAATACATTGGTTACAAGATAGATAATATAATTTTGGTATGCTGTTTCTTCATATGATATAGCCTTGTCGTTAACCTTAATGCAACATTGTTGAAATAAAAGAAATTGAAGTTTAGTATATTTGCGCTCATTATAGAATTGCATTGGGAATTCGGGGAAGTCAATAATATCATGTGTTCGACTTTAAGTTATGGGTTACATGCCAAAGTGTAGGTGAACTTGCCAAATAGGAATGTTCTGACAGGTGTTTCAATGTATATAACGGGTGTACACAATAATTGCTAAAGGCATGACAGTCAAACGCTGAGAAAGAATTAATTTTAGTTGTAGGATGTTAGGGTGTGGGTGACAGAAAAACACATTACCAGGCTTGGGTAACTAAATCACACACTTTCAGGTGTGGTGACAGAATCACACACTTCCAGGCGTGGTGACGGAATCACATACTACCAGACGTGGGTGACTGAATAACTACTACTACTACTTTGCTGTCACTTGGAATCGAGTATGACGATCATCCAGCTATGATACAATGATATGAGTTATTAAGGATGGTACTTCGTTGGTGAGCTCTGAGGTGACTAGAGAGGCCGATACAGGACCGGCAGGGTTGTTCAAAGATGTTGCAGATGTGGAGGGCTACAACTAGTGCGGGTGGGGCGGCGGCAGCGTCTTTCCGTCGTTGGCGCTTGTCTGCCTCTGTTTGCAATCGGACTAACTCGAAAGTATTGACACCTTCTCGTGTGGTGCTCCTCCAAGAGTTATGGTGTGGACTAATCGTTTCCCATGTGAGGGGGTCGATTTGGCACTTTTTCAGGGTTGTCTTAAGACTATCTTTATACCTTTTCAGTTGCCCGCCAGCGTTAAGTTTACTATTCGTTAAGTGACTACAAAGTAGCTGCTTTCGCAGTCTACTGTCGTCCATGCGGGTAACGTGGCCAGTCCAACATAGTTGTTCATGGATAATGGTAACCTCGATGCTCCTACAGTTGGTGTAAGCGAGAATACTGGCATTTGTTTTCTTGTCTTCCCAGCGAACTCGGAGGATGGAACGTAGACTACGTTGGTGAAACTTTTCAAGTGCCTTGAGGTGCCTCCTGTATGTGACCCATATCTCTCTGCCATATAGCAGGGTGGGGAGGACCACTGCTCGATATACGTGCAACTTTCTAGATAATTTCAGCTCCCTACAGCTGACGACACGGGTATGGAGTTCTGCCAAAGGCTTGAGAAGCACATCTGATCCGATGTTGAATCTCTTCATTGATGTCCGCGCTGGTGGACAGGTGGGAGCCGAGATACTGAAAGTGGGTAACATTAGAAAGGGTAGTACCGTTAAGCTAGATGGATGATGAAGGTGTGGCTGAATCAGGGGAAGGCTGAAAGAGAATCTGAGTTTTACGCACATCCACCTCAAGGTCGAAGTGTGCATACGCATCTGTATAGGTGTTCAGGATCTCCTGTAGGTTGCCTGTAGTGTGAGGCACAAGGATGAGGTCGTCTGCATACTGAAGTTATGTAATGGAAGCTGCCGACACCGTTGTTCCTACCTGGAGTCGTCTTATTTTGAAAAGACCCTTCATCCGGTGCTCGATGTCCACCCCGCCAGCTAAATTGGCACTGGCACGAGTAAGGAAGGCAGCCAAAAAATGGAAGAGAGAGTTGGTGCCAGTACACATCCTTGTTTTACCCCCGTGCAGGACACTGCCGTTTATACCATCGTGGAGTTGCCTCACAATGGCGATGAATTTTGGTGGGCAGAAAAAACGTCTGAGGGTCCTTCAAAGGGCTTCCCTGTTGACTGAGTCGAAGGCCTTGGTTAGGTCGATGAAGGCCATGTTCTCTGCACTTTTCCTATATCTGGAAGGCAGCAAAGATCATATCAGTGGTGCCACGTGATGGTTTAAAGCTACATTGAGATTCTGGGAGGAAGATTCTCGCCTCTGGAAGAAGTACTCTTTAGGAGGACTCAGGAGATAATCTTGCCAGTTACGAAGAGCAGCGACCGGTCTGACCGGTCTACCTTGGTCTCCCTTGGTCTCATAAATATTGTTTATGGAGGCGTCTTTAAGAGCTTGGGGGAATTCTTCCTTTTCTCATATATTCTTCAGGAGAGAGTGGAGACGGCTGATAAGCAGGGGTCCTCCTTCTGAATCACACACACTACCATACGTGGCTGCCTGAATCACATACACTACCAGGCGTGGGTGACTGAATCACATACACACTAGCAGGCGTGGGTGACGGAATCACACACTACCAGGCGTGGATGCAAAATAACACACTTTCACCGCAACCATGGGTGGGTACCAAAACAAAACACTGCTTAGTGTGGGTACCAAATAACACACTGGCAGGCGTTGGTGAGATAGAGTGAAATGCAAATTACTACCTGTCCAGTTGGGCAGGAGCATAACAAGCCCTTGACACCTGATGATGAAAATCAGAATTCATAAACATGATTTTTTCCCGACCGTTTCATAAAGCATTTTTACTTTCAACATTTCAGTTTTCTGTCTTTTTTGTTCTTTTGTTTTACCTGTCAAGGAAAGGTGTAAATAATTTTTTCCTTGTCACAATTGATATGCAAAGTGACTGCTTGTCCTATTAGCTGATGGTGTGTGTTGTGTTTCAGGTATATGGTGGTGGAACAGAACAGTATTTTCAAAAGCATGTTTGTAACTATTGTAACTTCATGCTGTCCTAACCTTTCTATGTCGGCCACTGTCGGAAAGGAAGGAAAGGGGAGGGGAGTGGACGGAAGGGGTGGGAAGGGAAGGGAAGGGAAGGGAAGGGAAGGGAAGGGAAGGGAAGGGAAGAGTTTTTGATCTGTTAGTGATGTATGGATGAGTGTGGAAGAAGAGAGGAAGGTCATGTGCTGGGGTACTGTAATGTATTTAGTGGTCAAATTTAAGAATACATATGGACATGTGTGTGTGTGTGTGTGTGTGTGTGTGTGTGTGTGTGTGTGTGTGTGCGTCATGCATTGCGTTCTTCAGCCGGTGTAGTCGTTGGGTAGGCGCCAGAACGTGTCCACATGCAAGTGGTCCTATGCGCCGTCCCACTGAGGCCCACTGATACTCCGAGATACCCTGCTGGTCTAGCTTGGGCCTACGAGGCACCTAGTTACCTTGTGTTGCCAAGAGGAGGCACAATAGGAATCGTGGTGGTGAAGACGCTGTGAACTGGCAGGGGAAGACTTTTGAAAGTTGCTTCCCTGTTAGCCACGAGGGCTAGCCAGCGGCTGTAGCTGAAAGCGAGAGGAAGCAAGCATTGCCTGCACCTTAACACTAACATACTGCTGCAACACTAGACGCATTACACCACCCTGTGTGCACACACACACACACACACACACACACCCATCCCATCTATTGTTAAAATAATAAACAGCTCCTTATTTATGTAGTGTACAGGCCTGTAAATGAATTGGATGTATATTATTATGTCTAAATCACGTGTAAGTTTGTATATTTTCAGCCACCGGCTGCAACTCTATTAATAAACCGTTAATTATTATTATTATTATTATTATTATTATTAATATTATTATTATTATTATTATTATTATTATTATTATTATTATTATTATTATTATTATTATTATTATTATTAAGGCGAAACCTAACAAACTGGGCTATCGGCTGTCCATTGCAATTTTCCATAGTCGTTCCAACACTTGCACCACTGGATCAGGAAAAGATGTGAGGTTGCAGTCTGCACTCCTGCGTCATCACATAAATCAACTCACGCGTAGACATCATCCAGCTGATCATCATCAAACCCTAATACCCCAAAAGCCCTATGGCGACGGACGAGTGGCAAGGCAGAGATGACTGCCGGGAGTCTCTAGCCACAATTCTGCACATGGGTGGCACAGATAAGATGGTCGTTTATGCACTGGGATCTATGAGTAACTGAGTAGCCCCTTCGAGGAGCCACTCTGCTCACTCCACATGAGTAGGGAGCTAGAAAAGGTGCCCTAAACATAGCCTGCCTAAAGAACCAACCTGACTGGGCAACCGCACCCAGTAAGGTCATCCTTATGTGGTCGAAAACACAATTATAATCACAGATCAAAATAAAAACAAACTATACAACCATTTATTTTCGCTGCATGGAATGTCAGGTCAACTCACAGAACGGGGGTCTGGCTATACCTTCTTCTGGAAGGGTAAGTCAGCTGCGGAGAGAAACCGCATTTATGGAGTTGGCTTTTCCATCCGCCAACGCATCCTACACAGGCTAACTGAAATGCTTGTTGGGATCAACGAGCACCTCAAGACGCTTTGAGTCACACTGAATCACTCACATCATGCCCTTTTCATTAGTGCATACGCCCAATATTGGATGCAAATGATGACATCGAGGGGGCCTTTTACGCCTACCTTGAAAGAGTGGTAACCTCTATCCCCAGAGACGATAAGGTGTTGTGTTCTTTGGAGACTTTTATGCCAGAGTTGGTAGATATGCTGACATTTGGCAAGGAATCATAGGGAGAAATGGACGAGGCAAGTGTAATCCCAACGGCCCACTCCTCCTCAGCAAGTGGACTGTACACAACCTCACTATCACACTATCACCAATACCTTGTTTTGGCAAGTTGAGAAGTTCAAGGGTTCGTGGCAACACCAAGCTCCAAACACTGGCATCTCATTGACTGCGACACTGATCATCGACTCGTCATAGCCAAGCTCTCAATTCACGTCGCCCCAAAACGGCGAAGGAAACAAGCCCCCAGAAGAGGTTTTAACACGAAGCGTCTGGAGGATCCACTGGTAGCGCATGATTTCAGAGAGCAGCTCGAACATGGGTGATAAAAAAACCCAACAACAAATAACCCAAATCCTGGTGCCGAATCTCAACACTGTCATGACAAAAACCTGTAGAGAGACCCTTGGCCATGTCGAAGGAATACACCAGGACTAGTTTGATGAAAATTACCCGGAAATCAATGTACTCGTTGATGATAAGCGTGCTACTTTAACTGACTGGCAGAACAACCTTTAGGCTCGGATCAAAGCTGATACCTTCCGCAAGATGAAAGCGGCGGCCCAGGACGAACTTTGCAAACTAAGGAATGACTAGTTTTAAAATAAATCATGGGGAGATATTGGAAGCATAATATGTTGTCTTTGGTAGACCCTGCTGCTACATGGCATCACAAAAATTGTGACCAAGTCCCAGGTTGCTGATCTGACTTTCTGCCTCATTTACACACAATTGCAGGGTCTCAATTGTTTCACTTACTATTGACAACACAACATAAATATATTGTTTCTCACTCTTGATCTTTTTTTATTTTTGTATTTCTTTATTATTATTATTATTATTATTATTATTATTATTATTATTATTGTTATTGTTATTGTTATTGTTATTGTTATTATTATTATTATTATTATTATTATTATTATTATTATTATTATTATTATTATTATTATTATTATTATTATTATTATTATTATTATTATTATTATTATTATTATTATTATTATTATTATTATTATTACTAAATTTTCGCCCCCCAGGCCCTGATGTGGGTCAGTGACCTGTGCCCGGGTGGGCTAATCCCCGTAAGGAAAATAAGGAAATGGCACAGCCCTCATCCGCTCATCCGACGGTAACTCCCTAATTAAAGACAAAGAAGGCATCCGCCAGCGCTGGAAATAGCACTACCACTCGCTGCTCAACCGAAACACCAATGTGGATGTCCTGACTACCCAGCAGGTCCCTCAGCATCCAGAGCTGACGCATCTCATCTATCCTGATGAAAAGTAACAAAGCCTCAGACCCTGATGGAATCCCACCAAGGTGTATAAAGCAGGAAGACCTCTGCTTACTAGCCGTATCCACTCTCTCCTGGAGAATATATTGGAAAAGGAGGAAATCTCCCAAGCTCTTAAAGAAGGAGGTAGTTGACTTCAGAACACCCCTTGTTTAACCCCTGCTTGGATTGGAAGAACTCAGACAGGGTGCCATTGTGCAAGACTCTGCTGAGGGTACACCAGAGGGCTTCCCTGTTGACCGAATCGAAGGCCTTGGTTAGGTCGATGAAAGCCATGTTCAGGTCACGACGCTGTTGTCTGCCCCTTTTCTGTATCTGGCGGGCAGCAAAGATCATATCAGTTGTGCCACGTGATGGCCTAAAGCCACATTGAGATTCTGGGACGAACTTTTCCGCCTCAGGAAGAAGTCTCTTTAGAAGGACTCGGGCGAAAATCTTGCCAGCTACGGACAGCAGCGAGATCCCATGGTAGTTGCCGCAGTCTGACCGGTCTCCCATGATCTTACAAATATTGACGATCGACTCCATCGTCTTTAAGAGCTTTGGAGATTTCCTCCTTTCCCATATACTGTACACTTGTACAGTATTCTCCAGGAGAGGGTCGAGATGGACGGTAAGCAGAGGTCCTCCTGCTTTGTACACTTCGGCTTTGTAATTTTTCATCTGTTGATGGCAGTAGCTGCCTCATCCAGGGAGCTCTGGGTACTAAAGGACTTGCTGGGTAGTCAGAACATCCACATCGGTATTTCGGATCAGTTGTGATTGGTAGTGCTCTTTCCAGCGCTGAAGGAGGCCGTCTTCGTCTTCTATTATGGAGTTATCATCAGATGAGCGGATGGGGGCTGCGCCACGAGTGATTGACCAGCACAATGTTTAAGTGGAATTGAAAAATTCGCGCATCTTGTGCTGATCTGCAAATTTTTGTGTTTCACATGCTTTATTTTTAAACCAGCCGTTCTCTAGATTGCGAAGTTCGCGCTGGACCACCGCTTTCTTCTTACAGAAGGTATCAGCTTTGGTCTGAGACAGAGGTTTGTTCTGCCAGTCAGTTAATACAGCACGTTTATAATCACCGAGTATATTGATTGCCGGGTCATTTCATCAAACCAGTCTTGGTGTAGTCCTTCGATCTGGCCGAGGGTCTCTCTGCAGGTTTTTGTCATGACAGTGTCTAAAATATCCCATTCTGATTGTTTATCAGCCCATGTTCGAGCTGCTCTCTGAAAGCCGGTGCTACCACTGGATCCTCCAGACGCTTAGTGTTAAAACCTCTTCTGGAGGCTTGCTGCCTTCGCTGTTTTGGGGCAATGTGGAGTGATTGCTTGGTTTTGACGAGCTGATGATCAGTGTCGCAGTGGTCTGCGCCACGCATGGCTCGGGTGATGAGGACATCTTGGCGATCTCTTTCACTAACAATGGTGAAGTCAATAAGATGTCAGTGTTTGGATCGTGGGTATTGCCACTAACCCTTGAACTTGTCGGCCTGCCTAAACAAGGTATTGGTGATAGTGAGGTTGTGGGCAGCGCACTTGCTGAGGAGGAGTAGGCCATTGGGATTACACTTGCCTAGTTCATGTCTCCCTATGGCTCCCTGCCAGATATCACCATCTCTGCCAACTCTGGCATTGAAGTCACCAAGGAGCACAACCTTATTTTCTCTGCGATAGAGATTAGCACTCTATCGAGGTCGGAGTAAGAGACCCCTTCGATGTCATCATTTGCACCCATTGTTGGGCCATATGCATTTTTTTTTTACGGGAAGAGAAATAAATAGAAAATAGAGAAGAAAAGGTTATACTGTGTTAATCTACACCACGAAGGTGTCGGAAAACAGCATTTTAAAGTGAGACAGATTATATAAGTATGGAAACACAGAAGAAGGCAGAGCATTCCACAGTTTGGCTGTGTGAGGAAAGAAGGAGGTACTATAACGGGTTATTCTCATGTGACCGTCATCCACAGAGAAACGGTGGGCACCGCGGGCAAGATGTGTGTTACGAGCCCAAGGCCTTGCCGGCTGTACACAGGATGCCAAATCCACCGAACATTGCCCGTTAAAGTACCTGTAAAAGAGAGAAAGTGAAGCAACATTGCGGCGAAGATGAAAAGGGCATGTCGTGAGTGATTGAGTGATTCAGTGGGACTCGGAGCTTCATGAGGCGCTCGTTCACCCCAAGAGGCACTTCAGTTAGCCTGTGTAAGATGCGTTGGCTGATGGCAAATCCAACTGCATAAATGCGGTTTCTCTCCACAGCAGGCTTACCCTTCCAGAAGAAGGTATAGCCAGACCCCCGTTCTGTGAGTTGACCCTCGTCTGGGAGCCGGGACTCACTAATGGCTGCTATGTCGATGGTATACCAAGCCAGCTCTTTTGCCACAAGGGCGGTTCTTATTTCAGGACGCTCATTTGCGCCAGTATCCAGAAGGGTCCTGACATTCCATGCAGCGACCATGAGAGGTTGTATAGTTGTTTTTGTTTGGATCTGTGGTTATGATTTTGTTTTCGACCGCATAAGGACGACCTTACTGGGTGTGGTTGCCCAGTTAGGTTTTTTTTTAGGCAGTCTATGTTTAGGACACCTTTTCTAGCCCCCTCCCCATGTGGAGTGAGGAAAGTGGCTCCTCGAAAGGGCTGCTCAGTCGCACAGACAGGACAGGATTGCACTGCTGGCTAGATCCCAGTGCATAAACGACCATCTTATCTGGGCCGCCCTTGGGCAGAGTTGTGACTAGAGACTCCCGGCAGTCATCCGTGCCTGTCCCCGTTGCCACTCGTCAGTCGCCATAGGACATATGACACACACAAACACACACACACACACACACACACACACACACACACACACACACACACACACACACACACACACACAACACGCACCTCACACACACACACACACACACACACACACACACACACACACACACACACACACACACACACACACACACACACACACACAAGCACACGCACACACATATTCTCCTCCCCTCCTTGGTCCTTTTGTAACCATGTTATGTAAGTTGATAGGAGCCACACTCCTCATCGTGTATTTCCCTTTCTTTCTCCTCATCCCATCCTTCCATCTCCTCTTCTCTCTTCCTCGGTTCCTCTCCTTCCCTCTCCTCTTCTCCTTTCCTACGCCCCGTTTCACCTTTTTGCCTTCTCGCTTCATCCCACCTTCCTCTCTTTTCTTCTTTACTACTTCTCTTCCTTCTCTCTCCTTCCTAACTACTTCTGTTTCCTTTCCCTCTTTCCCTTAACTCCTCTCTCCCTCCTTCTCTCCTCTCCCTTTCCCCTTCCCTTACCCCTCCATTAAACAAAAACTGCTCCCTTTGTTCTCTCGTACTGCTAATTATTGTCACTAATCAATTCTTCGCCAGACGGAGAAGAATTACAGAATTAATGACCACAGCGAGGGATATCTACTTTCACAGTCCCTTTCATTTAATGCTTTCCCCGGTGATAGTAACACTATAATATTTTCCTTAGGTTGTTTGAATATATAAATAGGGAATGATTATTATTATTTGTATAATGTAGAATTTGCTAAATAAATAGTAGCAATAATAATAAAAATAAAAATAAAAATAAAAATAAAAATGACAATGACAATGACAATGACAATGAAAATGAAAATGAAAATGAAAATGAAAATGAAAATGAAAATAAAAATAAAAATAAAAATAAAAATAAAAATAAAATAAAAATAAAAATAAAAATAAAATAAAAATAAAAATAAAAATAAAAGTAAATAATAAATAATAATAATAATAATAATAATAATAATAATAATAGTAATAATAATAATAATAATAATAATAATAATAATAATAATAATAATAATAATAATAATAATAATAATAATAATAATAATAATAATAATAATAATAATAATAATAATAATAATAATATATAACAGGCTTCCATGTAGCATTAATGAGTAAAAATTATAAAACATTTTTTCAGCAAATTAAAAAGAGCCCTCACCAAATTATTCCAAGAATTAAAAGAAAGCATAAGAGCATACGTCAGAGTTATTAAAAATGAATAAATAAATAAACTTTAATCCATTAATTAATAGTTCTCAAATTATAAAGTGTTTCCAAACCCATTTTTAAGGAACCGATAGAGTTTTAAAAATGAATTTACAGAGAGAAAATATCCAATTCAATTCATCTATAAAATAAATATATCAAAGTGCTTTTTATTTTATTTTCCGACAGATTATAAAAGGGTTTCAGATTCTTTGTTTACGTATGGTGGGAGTATCATCCCCCCGTCTCCCTCCTCCCTAACTAACGCTCCTCTCCCCCTCCTCTCCTTCAGCTCTCATCCTCCTCTCTACCTCCCCTCCTCTCCTCTTCCTTCCCTTTTCCATACCCTCTCTCCTTCCCCCATTCTCCTTCTCCTATGACGAGATAAGGATGTGTTGTACCTTACTCTCCCTGTCTCATCTCCTGTAAGACGCCGAGGGGAGATGTTCCACCCCATCACATCCCTGGGGTCGAGATGAGGTGGGAGATGTTTAGCGTTACCTTATTCTCCCCACTATTCTCTTTTCTCTCTCTTATCTGGCAATTTGAAGGGAAGTTCTAACAGGGGATTTTAGATGGATTTTAACTGGGTGTAACTGTATTTTAACTGGGGTTTAACTGTATTTTAGCTGGGGTTTAGCTGGTGAGGTTGTGTCATAGTGGCCAAGTTGGGACACAATGTAAAAACAGGAGGTAAGTGAGTTACCGGAACTGCTTATCACAATCTTTATGTAGTTTCAAAAAGCGAGGTGGGAAATGGGAGAGAGAGAGAGAATAATTATACTACATTTGTATTATAAAAAAAAGAGAAGTCACACAGCATACAAAGTGCCAGTGAAGTTTCATTATAATAGATAAATAATAATTAGACTTAGCAAAGAAGACACACACACACACACACACACACACACACACACACACACACACACACACACACACACATACACACACACACACACACACACACGCACACACACACACACACACACACACACAACACACACACTAACACGACTAGCCACCACTCCTCTGTGAGCGCCCTCCGCTTATTACACCTTGTTAAACCCTAACCTCCCCGTCAGTAGCAGTGAGGAAACCACCGTCTGACGGCGAGGTTCACTCTAACATCCAATTTCAACGCTTCGTCTTATCCTGCTTTAGGCTTTGTGTGATGGAGGAGAGATATGCACTTTAAAACATTTCAAAGATCAAATAGGCAATTTATAAAGTTGCTGCTGAGTTTCGTATTGGATTTAAGAGTGGATATCTCTGTTTGTCTACCAGACGTGCGGCTGTTATCGAGTAAGTTCTGTCTAGCCAGCCTCAGTAGCCTCAAGCTAAAAGAGAAAGAAGACATCTTGTCAGGAGGCTGACAGCTTCACGTGTTGAGATATACACCGAGCAAAAAGTAACCTCTTTTAATGATGTTTGTGAGGACGCCGAGAGCAGGTACGTTTCCAGAGCGATGGAGAGAGAGTGTGCCGTTAATCAGCTGGCTCTTGTCCCAGCAACTCCCCGGGAAGGTTCCGAGCCTCTGGTCTCCTCAGGATCATGGATTATTGCAAGACCACGATAACATAATATAAGAAACAAGATCGTATGTTGCAATATAAATGTATTTTTGACAGGTATTTTTTACAAAATAATAGAGTTGCGAATTTCAACAAACGACATTGCATCAAGCGGCAGAAACCCCATTATTGCAAAATATTGATGAATCTGACAACAGCTTTTTATTGTCAAAAGCTCCAGTAAGCCACTCTGGCAGGCCGTTCATTTTTACGAAACTGAATTGCATTTTAAAATTCATAAAAATTATCGATGGCGGATGGTACCTCCCACGATGGTTGGGGGTGGAGGATGATGTTTGAGGGGAGGATTCCACACCCTTCCCAGTCGGTGGGTTCTTGATACCTTCCGTTGGCAACTAGCGGATGGTACCATTCTACACCTCCCAGGATGGGTGGGGGAGAGATGAGGGGATTCGAGTTTTTTATCGATAGGTCCTGATACCGTAAGTCGGCGCTTGACAGATGGTACCATTCTTTACCTCCCAGGATGGGTGAAAGGAAGGGGATGATGTTTGAAGGGAGGGTTGGGGGATGGAAGAAGAGATTCGACACCCTTCCCAGTCGGTGGCTCCTGATAATTTCCGTCGACGCCCGACGGATCGTGCCATTCTTCAACTCCCAGGATGGGTGAGGGAAGGATACGGGGGGGTGATGGGTGAGAGGAGGGAGGATGGGGGATGAGAAAGGGGAATCCATACCCTTCCCAGTCGGTAGGTCCTGTTACCTTCCGTGGGCGCGTAACGGATGGTACCATTCTCCACCTCCCAGGATGGGTGAGGGGAGGGGTAGGGGCATATAGGGTGGTGCAATGCAACTAGTGTGGCAGCATTATGTTTGCATTAAGGCGAAGGCATTGCTTTCTTCCTCTCGCGTTCAGCTACCACGGATGGCTAGCCCTCGTGGTGAACAGGGAAGCATCCTTGAGAAAGACTTCCCCTGCCAGTACACAGCCTCTTCACCATCAAGAATCCTGCTGTGCCTCCTCTTGGAAACACACGGTAATTGGGTGCCTCCGGGGCCCAGGCTATACCAGTAGGGGTTCTCGCAGCAGCAGTGGGCCCCAGAGGGATGGTGAATAGGCTCACTGGCATGTGGACAGGCCCTGGCGGCTGCCAACCACTGCCCATCTGCCTTGCAGATTAACCTTGGTAGGTGTAAGGCTTCGGGAGTGAACCACGAACGAAAACTCTGTAGTGGAGCCCCACATCAGGCAGACATGCTTACAGAGCTCCAATAAGACCCCAACGGCGATATAAGCGGAAAAGTGACCAACATGGGAACCCAGCGACTACACCAGTGGATTAAGGCAATGCATGATGGACAGGCTACTAAGGCAAAACCCAACAAATTGGGCAATCAGCAATCCATTGCAACTCTCTCTCTCTCTCTCTCTCCCCAGTCATTGCAACTACCTGCACCACTGGATCAGGAAAAGGGAGAGCCAAGATGTGTGGTTGCAGCCTGCGCTCCTGCCTCACCACAGACCAGTGGCGATGGGGACAGGTAGAGATGACTGCCGGGAGTCTCTAGTCACAACTCTGCACAAGGGCGGCATAGATAAGATGGTCGTTTATGCACTGGGATCTAGGCAGCAGTGCAATATGGTTCTATCTGTGCGACTGAGCAGTCCTTATTAGATGCCAATCTGCTCACCCCGTCTGGGAAGGGGGCTAGAAAAGGTGCCCTGAACATAGCCGCCTAAAAAAAAACAACCTGAGTGGACAACCGATCCCAGTAAGGTCATCCTTATGCTATCGAAAACATAATGATAATCACAGATCAAAGCAAAAACAAACTATATAACCTCTTATGGTTGCTGCATGGAATGTCAGGACCCTTCAGGATACTGGCATAAATGAGCGTCCTGGAAGAACTCCCCTCGTGGCAAAAGAGCTTTCTAGGTATAACTTCGACATAGCAGCCATTAGTCAGTCCCGGATCCCAGAAGAGGGTCGACTCACAGAACTGGGGTCCGGCTATACCTTCTTTTGGAAGGGTAAGCCTGCTGCGGAGAGAAATTACATTTATGGAGTTGGCTTTGCTATTCGACAGCCCATTCTATACAGGGTAACTTAAATGCCTTTTCTGATCAACGAGCGTCTTATGACGCTCCGAGTCCCATTGCCACGAGCTGGCAGATATGCTGACATTTGGCAGGGAACCATAGGGAGAAATGGTCTAGGCAAGTGTAATCCCAACGGCCTACTCCTCCTCAGGAAGTGTGCTGCACACCTCACTATTACTAATACCTTGTTTAGACAGGCTGACAAGTTCAAGAGTTCGTGGCAATATCCACGATCCAAACACTGACATCGCATTGACTACATCATTGTTAGAGAAAGAGATCGCCGAGGTGTCCTCATCACCCGTGTCATGCATGGCTTAGACCACTACGACAATGATCATCGGCTCGTCAGAGCCAAGCTCTCACTGTACGTCGCCCCAAAACGGCAAAGGCAGCAAGCCTCCAGAAGAGGTTTTAACACTAAGCGTTTGGAGGATCCAGCAGTAGTACATGCTTTCAGAGAGCAGGTCGAACATGGGTTAATAAGCAACCCGACAACAAAAAAGTCAAATCCCAGTGCCGAATGGGATATTCTCAACACTGTCATGACAAAAATATGCAGAGAGACGCTCGGCCAGATCGAAATAATACACCAGGACTGGTTTAATGAAGTTGACCCAGCACTCAATGTACTCGTCTCGTTGATGGTAAACGCGCTGCTTTAACAGACTGGCAGAACAATTGCGAGTCTCGGACCAAAGCTGATAACTTCTGCCTGAAAGAAGCAGTGACTGGTTTAAAAATAAAGCACGTGAAACAGAAAAATTTGCAGATCAGCACAAGATGCCCGGATTTTTAAATTCCACTAAAACATTTTACGGGCCAATCACTCATGGCGTAGCACCCCTCTGCTCATCCGACTGTAACTCCCTAATTAAAGACGGTGAAGACCTCCTTCGGCACTGGAAAAGGCACTAACAATCACTGCTCAACCGAAACATCGATGTGGATGTCCGACTACCCAGCGACTACCTCAGCATCCAGAGCTGACTCACTTCAGCTATCCTCCATCCCTGGGTGATGTAGCTACCCGCCATCAAACAAATGAAAAATAAAAAAGTCTCAGGGCCTGATGGAATCCCGGCTGAGGTGTACTATATAGCTGGAGGACCTCTGCTAACCAGCCGCCTCCACTCTCTCCTAGAGAATATATGGAAAGAGACGGAAATCCACCAAGCTCTTAAAAGATGCTTCCATCGTCAATATTTATAAAAAGAAGGGAGACCGGTTCAGACTGTGGGAAACTACCACGGGATCTCGCTACTGCCCGTAGTTGGCAAGATTATCGCCCAAATCTTTCTAGAGAGACTTCTTCCTGAGGCGGAAAACTTCCACCCAGCATCTCAATGTGGCTTTAGACCATCACGTGGCACCACTGTCATAATCTTTGCTGCCCTTCAGATACAGGAAAAGTGCAGAGAACAGCGTCGTGATCTGTACATGGCTTTCATCTACCTAACCAATGCCTTCGACTCGGTCAACAGGGAAGATCTCTGGTGGACCCTCAGTCGTTTTGGCTGCCCACCAAAATTCGTCGCCATTGTGGGGCAACTCCACGATGGCATGAAAGGCAGTGTCCTGTACAAGGGCACTCAGCCTGAGTTCTACCCCATCTAAACGGGGGTTAAACAATGGTTGTGTACTGACACTAACTCTCTTTTCCATTTTCTTGGCTGCCTTTCTTATTCGTGCCAGTGCCAATTTAGCCAGCGGGGTGGACATCGAGTACCGGATGAAGGGTCTTTTCAACATAAGACGACTCCAGGCAGGAGCAAAGGTGTCGGCAGCTTCTATTACTGAGCTCCACTATGCAGACGACCTCAGCCTTGTCGCTCACACTGAACGCGACCCACAGTGCAATTGAGAAACATAAGTATAATGGGGGAGCAATACAACGTGGGTTTTACAGTAATAAAGTTGAACAAGAGGACAGAGCTGTCAGGATTATGTCTCGTAGGCAATTATGTTTATTGCAATGGTAATTACTTATCTATTTACATGATAATTTCCGATAAAACGGTTTTGATGGTACAATAAAAGCAGGTACTGTAAATATAGTAGGTCTTACAAGAAATAATAATACTTAGACAATAGATATTTTTTAAGAGATGATTTAAAGGAAGGGAGCATAGTCTTTGCTCGGATGGGTAGGGGTAAGTTGTTCCACACCTTCACACCGTGATATTTTAAGGAAGTCTGGGACTGAGAGGAGGGCATGGGGGATGGTCTTAGTAGCTCTGGGTGTCTTAAGTTGTATCTCTGATTATTCCGGAACTGGAAATAATTATTGTCAAGCAAGTGATTGACAGATTTGCAAACAAAGAGGGCACAGCAGTAGGTGTTAATATCTTCGAATTTTAACATTTTCAATATAGTAAATTTTTCGTTTGTGTTATCTGTTTTTTCAAGTAGGTCATTGTCCGTACAACTCTCTTTTGTGCAGTAACCAGAGATTGTATTTTTGAAGAGCCTGAGGCCCCCCCCATAGTGTGTGACGGTGTATCCGGTGTTGGTAAATAAGATCATGATAGATTTCTTTCATTGCTGTGAGAGTGAGTGACTGTCGAGTGTGATACATGATACAGCACTGTTTATTGACTTTACTGTGAATGGCTTGTATGTGGTTTCTCCAGTTAAGTTTCTCATCAACAATAACTCTTAGGAATTTAGAATTTTGTTTGCGTTTGAGGACTGTATTACCAAGGTACAGGGGGTCGAAGTCTGGGGGTAAGTTTTTCCTTCTGTGAAAGATCGTGTAGTGGGTTTTCTCAAGGTTTAAGGTCAGTTATTACGTATTACCCAAATCCTGACTTTAGTCAATTCAGTGTTCATAGTTTTCATCAAGGAATGGAGGTATGAGTCGCTGGCATAGAGATTACTATCGTCTGCAAATAAGTTGTATTTTATGAGTGTGCTGGCGTGGACTATGTCGTTTATGTACTACAAAAACAGTACTGGACCGAGAATGGAACCATGGGGGACGCCATACAAGACTGGCGAGGAGTCAGATTGGTGATTATTATAGCAGACATACTGCTCCCTGTTGCCTGTTGGACAGATATTAGGTAAACCAATTGTGGGTCAGGCCCCTAACGCCGTAATGTTCAAGCTTTGCCAGGAGGATGGTATGGTCGACAGTATCGAAGGTTTTAGAGAGGTCCAAGAATATACCGACTGTGAACTGACTGTCATCAAAGGAAGTTAAGATGTCATCAGTAAAGGATAGCAGAGCACTCTCAGTCGACCTTCTAGCTCTAAGTCCAAACTGGGAGTCTGCAAAGATTTTATTGGCATTGCAGAACGAATTTAGTCTATTACATGCAAGCTTTTCCAGTATCTTACTCAAAGCTGGGAGGACTGATATGGGGCGGTAATTCTTGAAGTGACCTTTGTCCCCATATTTTTTATATGCTGGGTGAACTTCAGCAATTTTCAGTTTATCCGGAAAGACACCACTAGTGAAGGAGGAGTTACAAATGTGTAGGAGAACAGGTAGTAATAAGTGGGCTACTCTCTTAATGATGCTCATTGGTATATTGTCTTCGCCTGCTGTTGCATCTTAGGACATTTTCATGATGGCCAGTAATTCATCTGCTGTGACAAGGGATAAGAACAGCTCATTTTGCTGTCTGTTTTGCAGACAAACGCCAACTCCGGAAAGACGCTGCCGCCGCCCCTCCCGCACTAGATGTAGTCCCCCAGATGTGCAACATCTGTGATCGACCCCGCCGGTCCCGTATCGGCCTCTATTGTCACCTTCAAACACACCAACCTAGGCGACATCCTTAATAACTCATATCATTGTATTATAGCTGGATGATCGTCATACTCGATTCCAAGTGATAGCAAAGTAGTAGTAGTAGTTGTAGTAGTAGGTGATATCCGAACAGAAGCAGCAGCCCAGAAGTAATGTTACAGCCTAGATGAGATGTCGACTGTCCTTCTCTGTCCTCCGTTCGGCTTTGCTCTGCCTCAGTGGAACGAGAGCTTCGGCCCCAAAGCCGACAACAGTTGCAGATATTGGCTATGAGGCAACAGTCACTGAATGCCGCATAGATCTGCGGCTCAATTAACTCAACACATCTAGGATAGCTACTTATATATTAGGATATTATATATTAAGGTAATAAATTGGCGGCGAAGGTGTGGCTATTGGGGGAGGCTGGAGGCCACGTTGAATTAGAAAAACAAAGTAGTAGTAGTAGTAGTGTGTGTGTGTATGTTTTGGGGTCGTTTTTTGTAAAATTTCTTCATTAATTATGCAATATTAGGAGCTATCGTGGACTTTATGTGTTTCACCAGTTGCCGCTGATCGATTACAAAGACATAAGTTGATAAATATGTTTTATATATACTAACACAGGATAAAAAAGGAATCGTCGTACAAATGATAACGAAAATAAAAATGTCCGCCGCTCTCGTCAGGCTCGACCGCTGTCAGCCAAAGTGAAACAGACAACAGTCCACTGACCCACCACACAACCATTGCTTAGCTGACTGAATTGTTAAACAACATGGACGCTTTGGTTGTTCCACCTCAACTTAAAATCTGATTTGTAAAGAAATAAAATTTTCTTCTCACAACATGGCCCCCTTACTTTTATTTAGCAGTCATCCTCCAAAAATAGACGTTTATTAACCTAGAGACAGACTGGGGTACTACGTATAACATTCAAGCTATAGAATCTAACCAGTATTTCTTAATGGCCGGCTTTCTACCGTTCAACAAAGAGGAGAAGTCGTGCTCAGATGTACTAGAATAAATTATACTGACATAATTCACCAACAACAACACGCGTGCTCGCTATTCTCTCCAACATACACGGTCTGCAACAAAGCTTCCTTGCTACACCAAACCATAACAGGGTACGAAATACACCGATGATGAACCATATTTATTAATTACTACAGTAAAAAAAATTAAATATTCCAATTAGCACTATCAATCAACGATGGTAAACTTACTGATTACCTGATTACCTTCATCGGTGAAACTAGAGGGGTAAAAAAGACGTGGTAGTATTTTTATGAAGTTCTTTACAGCAATAAATACATCGCCCCTCTTCACGCTGTAGGTTTCTGATAAGTATCTGTAATTCTCTTGTGATTAACTATTTCTTTAACTGACATATTAAGATTGTGTTCACGGCGGTTTGAGCCTGGTATTTGAGCTCGGGACAGGCGTGTGAATCTGGATTCCTCGATCCAAGATTTCCTGCAGTGGATTACCGATATTCAGAATATCGGCTTGAACCCCGGATCGGGTAATCTGTTGCATTTTCTTCAGTTACGAGCAAGGAATCGAATACTAAAATTTGAGCCAAAAACGTTTAATTTACACCATTACGACAGCCATTCATCATCGAGAGTAATGTTTACAAGATTATGGCGGCAACTATGACGGCGAGATTTTATGAAGGAGGAGAAATCTCTCCTTGCACATCATAAGTTACTTTTTTACTGTAATTACAATCAAATTATGATAAAATTATAATGATTTATGTTACTGTGTTACAACGTGGCTGTGTTGTTATATGATAACAAAGAAACTCATAGAGGAAGGACAATTACAAACAAATTGTAGATATAATACGGGGCAGGTAATGTTGATGTGAAGACTTTTCTTTATTAATACATTAAAATACAAAATGCACTCAACATTGATTCATTTATATTAAATCAAAATAGTTTTCCTAAAGAAAACATTCAAATTAAGAAGCGTCAGCGATCTTTGTATTTACCCACTTGATCTTCATCGACCCTAAACACGAAAGTGTTTTAACACATTACCATAACTCATTCAGTTACCGGAATCTTTCTTACCCGGAACTATTCGTTGCGAAGAATCTCAAAGCAATCATCAGCTGATGAATGGGAGGTGGAGGTGAACCATAGCCAACAGGTCTGTCAAGTAGATACTCCATATCACGGAAAATATCTGAACCTATATTGTTGTCTGAATCGGGTGTCATCATAAAAATTTATAGGATCCTGCCTATCTATCATCAGTCTTCTCTCCGCAAAGTTTCCAATTTGATGACATCGCCAAAAAGTGCGCTCTGTTAAAATTCATGTTGACTTGCTCTCTTAAATGACGGATCAACTGCTAAACCTGCCTCCAAGCTGGATTAATGTGATGATCGACAAATCCTATCTCAAACCCGGTTTGAATCTTTATGTTGGTTCAAGCCAGCTCTCTGAATACCAACAATACTCAGTGTTCGCTCGATCCTTGGTTTAAACCTTCATGCGGTTTCAAACCAGCGTTCTGAATTCGGGCCTTATTGTATAGAGACGTAAAGAAAGATTCCTAGTCGACAAAATAAGCAGGGTTTTTCTTACTGGCCTCGCCTAGCCATTTGATTATAAAAAAAAGAACCTCAATTAGGAAAGTGAAAAAGTGAACGTACTGTACAGTATACATACGAATGGACGCGAGTGTGTGGGCGCAGGTATAAAGAGGATCTTTGTAGTGTGTCTTTGGGATCGAAAATCAGTGGTGTCGAACTAATTTAGAACCTGACATTAACATAACCGAGCTCGTCCACAAACTAAACTGAGAACAAGATAACGACTAACGTTGCACCAGTCTCCTTCTACCCCATAGCAAAGTTTAACTGGTCTTAAATGTGGACAGTAACGACAGAAAATTATGATTACTAAACGAGTCTGGCTCTTGCTGTGTTGACCATGTGCCAAATTTAATCAAAATTCATTGTTATTTGTTCAAGTTATAATTCTCACAGCTTCCAGGTGGATGGGACCCGTGGAGCTGGAAAACGTGCTTTTCTAATTCGACTTCTCCAGGTGCAGCGGTGACAGTGATACTCGATCTACAAGCATCATTACCGACACACACGAAATTCATGATATTGACACAGTAATCTTAAAGGCACAGTATTAAAGTCTGGAAATAGTTTTAGTAACTCATTTGCGCGAAAATTTTGAATGACATAATATTTATAGGGTCAGATAAGAGTCTTAAAACCAAGGTTCGAGGCACATCAGATACTAAGTACATATTGGTACGTTTTTACTGACTTAGATCCAAATATTACAATATCCACAACAATCTTACAAGATGGGTATCTGTACCTTTAGAGCCTAAGGAAATTCCTGGTATAAAACATTATTTATATTTTTCACTGAAGGGTAACATACAGAAAACATTAGCAACTTAGATGTAAACATTTAACTGTAAATTGGAACATAGTTCTTAAACCTTTGAAAAGTCAACTTACATATTAAAAAAAGATGTGAAAATTTAGGTCTGTTTCCTACCTGTGTCTAATTTGAATGTCAAGTAATAGCCTTCGTCAACCTACTAATTTCATGACCATCCGCTCATCCTCCCTGGTAATTCCTTCATGCTTCACAACCAAATGAGATTAACAGAGTAGGGACGTCTGCTGTGAAGAGCCACAAACCTAATTATCCGAACCGAAATGCTTCCGTGTTAGTTCTGACCTCTACAGATTGTAAATTGACCGCTATACACCTGTGTTATGAAGTACCTTGGGTGATTATAGGTGTGGAGTGATGTAGAGAAAAATTATTTCTTACAGTATGTGGTGACCTGCTCTCTAAACATGTGAAATGACCACTATATACAGATAATCTCAACGCACACACACACACACACACACACACACACACACACACACACACACACAGACACCCACGCCAGAGCTGAGGACCATCTACAACGCCTTTATTCTCCCCAAACTAACGTATGCGTCACCAGCCTGGTCGTCTTCTCTCAACTCCACCCAACAACGTCAGCTAGAGAAGGTACAGAAAAGGGCCTGCAGAATCATGCTCGGCGCAGAATACTCCGGCTACACCAACGCTCTCTCCATCCTGGAAATGCCATCCCTCAGTGACCTCCACCACCAAGCACTGGAAAGGTTTGGCCGTGGACTACTGCACCACCCTCGCCATCGCCACCTCCTGCCACCTGCAGCCCCCCACCCAACTCGCGCAGTCCGCCACTACAACAAAATTCAGCCCATAAGAGCCCGCACCGATAGATATAAGAACAGCACCATCCCATCTATTGTTAAAATAATAAACAACTCTTGATTTATGTACTGTACAGCTTTGTAAATGTATTCAATGCATATTATATCATTATGTCTAAATCAAATGTAAGTCTGTATATTTTCAGCCACCGGCTGCAACACTATTAATAAACCGTATATTATTATTATTATTATTATTATTATTATTACACACACACACACACATACCAAAACTCATAACTGCGTCTTCCTGTAATGAAGAGTCCATATTACACCAACTAAAGGGGTAAAAACTACACATTCTTACCCAAAAGACAAGCAAGATGACAAGCAGGAACTCGTTCACTACGGGACGCCACTTTTAATATTTGACTTGGCTAACGACAGACGATTTTATTCAGCGCTAGAAGTTAAGAATCTAGATCCTGGAGAGGTGTGGTGTGTGTGTGTGTGTGTAAGTGTGAGGAGAACGTATTTCGAAGTGAGGAGAAAGGCTTCACGAAGATGAGCTTAAAGAGAGCGTACTGTATCTATGTGTGGTGTGGTATTAAAGGGTGGGGAGAAGGGGTGTTAGGGATGGGGAGAGAGTGTTGAGTGTGATGAGATGATGTTAGGAATGGAGAAAACTTTCCTTCACTATGGGTACATGAGTGACTAGGGGTGTATTATGTTACTGCGCTTTTGTTGTAGTTCAGTTAGCTTTTGTGTGTTGGAGTGCATGGGAATGAAGGTGGGTGGATGGGAATGAGGGTGGGTGGGTAGGTAAGTGGGTGGGTGCTTGGCGGGGTGGGTGGGCGTGTGTTTGTGTGTGGATGGGATGGAATTACTGTATCTAAGAAATGTTAAGAAAGGAAGATAAAAGAAAGTGAAACCTTGGTTAACAAAAAATTTAGATTTGATAAGATTGAGGATAGAGTACCAAGAGTACGACAGACATAAAGTTCTCCTGTTAGGTAAAGAGATACACCATGGTAGAACAAACTTCTAATAGAAAATGACAACTGTTTGTGTTGCTCTTGTTTCCAGTTTCCCTAAGAGCCTAAAAGAGTGATTCTACTGTGCGTGCTTTTGTGCGCGAGTGTGTATGTATGTGTTTAGAAGAGACAGATAGATAAGGCTAGATAAATAAATACATATCGGAGTGAATGACTAGAGAGATATACGTGTATGTATACCTTCTTGCACATCCGGAGGTCTTATAAGCCCTCCCTCACTTTACTGTTATGAGCTGCATGTACTGTACAGTATTAACAAGGTTTTGCATAAACAGAATAACTGATATCACAAAGAAATATAATGAGAAACACCTCCTGGAAAAGAACGCCTTCAGCCACAAGTAAGCGATTGGAGACACCCCCAGATATTTAATAGAGTCATATTGTAAGCGGCTTTTAACATTTTCAAATATTTGCCATTTTACTTCTAAGTGCTCCTTGAAGGACTACACCCCACTTGCTGAAACTTATGCAAAGAATTCCCCGGAACACTTTCACCTACTGCCCTGAGAGCGATAGTGAGATTCCCAGGCCTGACTTCCCGTTAAGGTCAGTGCAGATACAACAATCTCTACAAAAGGATGCAATAAGGTCAGCATTGCACTCGACCGCTTTCACTTCCCTACGTGTAAAGTTAGGCAACCACTTACAACATTGTGGAGTGGGGATGCCCTGGACGCGAACCAGCGACTTTTAACGCAAGAGGTGAGCGTTGTATTCACTCAACCACCGCCCCTTTAGAAACTGCCTTAAACACCATCAGACATTTTTCCTTTTCAGCTCTAAGTAATCCTTAAAAAATCTTAAAACACGTATTGGCACTTCACCCACAGACAATTCCCCCAAACACCACCATATGCTACCTTAAAAGTACCACACAAGTTTCCGCTTCAGCTCTATAAGAGTTCCCGAAAAAAAAAAATATATTGACACTTCCACAATGGTCGTCAGAATATCTTTATATATTTTCCTCACCTGCAGATGTTCTCAAGGGTCTCGCCACAACTCCCACCAAATATTTACGAATTTCATATTTGCTGGATTCTTCCCCTAAACTGAAAGATTGTCTGGACTGACTAACTTTTGTTCCTCCCCTGAAATGATTGACTGCGTTGATCTCCGTAACGTGTGTATTCCTATAACCTGACTTCACCCAACCTAACCTAACCCAACACAACCCAACTTACCAACTTAATATAACACAATATAGCGTTGCCCAACCTAACCTAACATAGCCCAACCTAACTTAATATAACCAAACCTAACCTAGCCCAACCTAATTTAACCTAACCTAACATAACCAATTTTTTAAAGCCTTTGATGTCTGCTAAATGTGTCCACTGTTTCTGCCTTGTCAAACAGAACTGACCATAATTTTTGCACATACTAAAATTGGTCACTACAACAAAAGACCATGACCTACTGTAGCCCTCATGAAACATTTTCTTGTCAACAATAACTAATCTAAATTGTACGAGTCATCATTTTATCCTCATTCGTGTAACTGCGGAGTAACATGGTTCAGAATACGAGAGGAGTATTCCGGTCTCTATAAATCCGTACACGCCTGTTTATAAACCTTCCTTAATGACTCAGAACAAATAAATGCGAAATGTAAACACTGAACATAATGTGCCGAAAGAGAGAGAGAAAGGGAGAGAGAGACAAGAGCGTATGCAAGAGGAGCCTCCTGCTTTACATAATACTACAATTCCGCTCTTGCCAGGCTGGTGTTGTACCCACTAATTTCCTCACCGCAGCTCAGGCCTGGAGTCCCGGCTACAGGGCGCTTACTGTCTCTTCGGAGGGATCATTCCTTGCGGGTATGTTAGTATGGGTAATATGGTTCTGTCAGCTTCCTCAATGCTTAAAAAGTTCCGAGTTTGTCGAAGCATATTTAGAATGGTGTTAATCTTGTGGAAGATCCACTTCTTGTTAATTTAAGTCAGTTTTATTGTTGTTCTTTTTATAACCATATGATATATTAAGGGAACAGTGTGTACTCTCTTTTTATCTCTTGTTTTTGTTGTCTATATTTATTCACTCACTCTCACTTCCTTTAGTTATGTCTTCTCACTCTTTAGCTTTCTTATTCTCCATTATCCTCTGATTATATTTTGTTATCTCACATTTTCTATACTCTCTCTCTTTCTTTCTCTCTCGAGCATATATTTGACTCAGAGAATATGGAATTTTCCACCAACATTAACGGCGACGATGATGATTATGATGATGGCGGTGATACAGACGGAGACGCATTTATGAGTGGAAGGATGGTATAAGAAATGGGAACGGGTGGCTCGCTGGCTGGTTTTTTACAAGAACCAGCCAGTTCTGTGGAGAGCATTACGTAGTGACCACAACTTTTAACAATATTTCTTGAACTAAAAATGTCTTTCCCTTCAAGCGCTGCATGCGAGCGAATATTTAGCTGTGCAGCACGAATTTTTACACCCCGTCGTTTACGTATTAGTGACGAAAACTTTGAACATCAGTTGCTAGTGAAATTAATTTCCAGCAAATTTTGAGTGGTGAGGTTAGTTGTGTAATATAATATAGCCTTCTGCGTGAATCGCTTATTTATTTAACTCTTGTGTTTGATACACAGTATTCTTATGGCATTCCTTTACATTGGTAGGCAAAACTATACCCTGGGCTAGATGATGGCAGGTGTGTGATTCAGAGAAACACTGTTAAGAGACAGTGCTGGGAGTATTGTTTATGTTTTGTTTTCTCAGTTCTGTAAGTGAGCTCAGAATATGATCCTTTTTTCCCCTTGTACAGTCACTCCAAACGGTATCTTTACGATTTTGTGTGAGAAAATATGACACAACAGATGAAGGATTTTGACAACGCTACCGAGACAACAGGGGACACAGTGTTCATTCTGAAATTCATCGGACCCTTCCGTAAAGATGCCTAGTGGAGTGACTGTACCTTTAAGACGTTATTTAAACTTGATGTTCCACTTATTATTTCTTTCAACTATAATAGGATTCAGAAATTGTTATTAGATTACCAGTTCTTCAAATTTATAATAATTTCCATTTTATACTTTTAATTACTTTTCCGACATCAGTAATTTTTATTTTTATTCGATTCCTTTTTAGGCCAGTTATTTTACTTCTACTTGATTACTATTTTCGGCTAGTAGTTCTACTTTTGCTCGATTACAAATTGTTAGTAATTTGTTCACCACTGCTCCCTTCCCACTTACCTTACTCATCATTTCCTCATCTCTCTTTTCATCTCCTTTTTCCCTAACTAATTCATTTTATTCTTTATCTCCCCTCCATTTGCTTCTCCCTCCCCTTTTCCCTTCCTTTCTCTCCCCGATCTTTTACTTTTCTTTTCTCTACACCATTCATCCGCCAATCCCCTTCTCCTCTAGCCTTTTCTCCCTCCTTCCCTCCCTCTTTAACCCTGAATTTTTATCCTTTTCCTCCATCCCTTAGCCCATCTTCTTTTCTTTCCCTTCTTCTCCCATATGCCTCAATTTTAGTTCCTCCTTTTCTTCCCATTCTCTCCTCTTCTTCCCATTTCGTCCTCTTCTTCCTCCCTTTCTCCCCTTTCCAATTTTTAATCCTTCTCTCTCTCTATTACCCTTTTTGCCCCCACCTTTCCTCCCATCCCTTCCTGCCAATCCCCTTCACCTCCACTTTTACCCCTTTTCCTTCTATCTTTCCCCTTCAAGCCTTTCTCTTCCCTCATTTTATCCCTCTATCCATCTCCTTTTAACTCCTCTCCTACCTACCTCTTTCCCTCCTCTATCTGTCCATTCCCTCTTCTCTCCATCCCTCTCCCTCTCCCGTCTCTCTCTCCTTAATCAGTACCTCTGACCCCGTCCACCCATTAGCCGCTGCAGGTGAGGTTCATGAGGAAACCTTGAGACACCCACAAATAGGACGGAGTAAAAGTGTTCCCGTGTTGCCTCCTTCCCTAGCAGCTGCACCTTCCTCACACCTGCACCACCACCACCACCACTAGACATTTTCAACCTCCCGAGTTCAAAATTGTCCTGCGTCTCTCTGCATTTTTGTTGTAGGAAAGAGCTTCTGTGGTGGTAGTGGTAAGTGGCATAATCTTTTCAGACTAGAGATGATGTAGGGATAGAACAAGGGGGAGAGAACAAAAGCAAGAGTGTGACCGAGAGGTGAGAAAAGAATAGTCCAGAAGCATTAGATTTGAAATTGAAATAATTCGCCCAAAGCTGAAATTTTCAGGAATGATGCAGAATTATGCTCTTAGTACCATATCCAAATTACACCACAAAACTCCTCGAGGAATTTCCACAATTAAAGATGGTGTCCACGATGGCCTCTACTGGGCTCGTGCACGGTTGAATTGTGAACATTCCTGTGCTGATTGTTTTCTTCTTAAATCATATAATTTGTCTAAAATATTTCATGTGTGACCATTTGTTATTAATTTGAATATTTTTATTGTTACAGGTTATGATTGAATGATGGCGCTGTGTGTATTATGTGATTACAACGTATAATTGACTCCAGTATTGAGCGCGGTGATGGATTACATGTAAAATTGTATACAAAAACAAATGCCATTTTTTGCGCTTGTAAGGTGTAGATTGGAATATACTCGTATTAAATCCATGCAGTCTTATAAAAAGCGAAAACTTGATGATGCTGAGCTTCTACAGGTCACTGTGCCAGTGTTACGGTGTGGTACCCCAGTATTTGATATCAAGAAGGATTATCTTTATTGTGGGGAGCACATCACTGCAACTTGTAAGGAAAGACAGCCAGTTGCACGACGGAGGTCTGTCAGTGAGGTGACGACCTTAGACTATGTCAAATTAATCTTCAAATATGCCTCTGAAAGGAAGGATGAGTGGGCTTAAATTGTTCGAATCCGGGTTCAAGCAGTTAATGACTTGGTAGCAGAGAAGGCAAAATATCATCACGACTGTGCAGTGAGGTTCAGAAAGGGCCGCCAGCTACAGTCTGAAAGGAATAGTCCAGTACAGTATTAAAGTGGGCCCATTCCTTACCACGTTGCATCTTCATCTGTGAGGCTCTAGAGAGGTTCACTGGTATCTATGCTACAAGTTCAGAGCAGCACAAGGCCTGACGCCCCAGCTCTATAACTAGAGATAAACAAGATTATGACTCCGTCCCTGGCTAGAGGTGCACTCCCCTATTTCCCTTAAAAGAGAGAGATCTGTATCCTTGAATATATTAAATATAATCTCCAGTTCAATACCAAATTGCATTGACTTCTTCTACAGGCTTTGTAAATTGAGGGCTCAATATTTTCCTTAAGTTTTCCTGACTAACGTTATGTCGAGTTTTAGTGGTAAATTTTACTCATTCAGAAGGTAAGTCTAGTTTCAAATGACTCCACACAAATATATGATCACTGCTGGTGCTCAAGTGATTAAATTAGCTATTTCAAAATATGTGCTGTTTGTCATATGCATTTTAAACTCTATTTGAACTTTCTAGAATCCACTCCTATTATTTAAAACTGTTTTCATGAAGAGCGAATAAATGATCTATACATTATTGTGTTTGCTGATTCAACAAGACGAGTAACTCTCACTCGTATCATTCACCAACGCCTCATTTCCCAGAAGACATGTCCCTAAATTCTTTATTTCCCAAGTTTGGCGCTGAAGTCACCTATAACGATTTTCAAAGACATTTGGTGTTTTCGTGTAAGTTCATTAAGTCATTGAACACTTCTTCAATTTTTTCAGCTGACTAGTTTGACACTGAGGGCAGCATAAACCTTTCATACATAATGCGCTCTGAATATTCTCAGTATCATATTCTCTGTCTAGAGTGAGAAACTTCCTAATTCTAAAACGACATTTTTCAGTCACTCGGAACAGGAAAGCCCCATACCTCCCATATAGTGTTACTCCTTGACACCTAACTTAAGTGAACCATAAAATGTCCTATTTCATACTCATGTGTTCTGTTCTGTACTTCTTGTTATTTAGCTCACTTGAAAGTGTTTTGTTGCTGAGCGAAGCCGAATTCAATATCCGTAGACAGTCTGAATCAGACACCCAAGACTCTTGCACCGTCTGCTGTCACATCTACCTGACAACTGTCTGCCTGGGACATGATTGTCTCCAGGGAAGGCAACCCTGTGTGTTTATGTTGAGGGGAGTGAAACTCTCTCTCTCTCTCTCTCTCTCTCTCTCTCTCTCTCTCTCTCTCTATATATATATATATATATATATATATATAGAGAGAGAGAGAGAGAGAGAGAGAGAGAGAGAGAGAGAGAGAGAGAGAGAGAGAGTGTGTGTGTTTTACATATAATTAATTATCGCTTTTTTTCGCGATATAGACTATTGTATTCGCCTGGTTGATGTAAATGTTGGCTGCATTGGTTAGTGTAGCAATTTATTGTTCAAACATTTTATTTAACCAGGGATAGAATCAAACCTGTCCTAATAATGTACATTAGACACAACGTGATGTAAAATGAATCCAATTGAACACACGCACACACACACACACACATATATATATATATATATATATATATATATATATATATATATATATATATATATATATATATATATATATATATATATATATATATATATATATATATATATTATATATATATATATAAATATATATATATATATACATATATATATATATATGAGTAGGCGGTCATATAAAATAACTAGAGCAAATGTATCACGCGTTAAGTAGATCTTCTATCTTAATTTTTTTTTAATTCACTTTGTCCCGTAAAGCCCTCACCTAAAATAGTTTATCTTGGGATATTACCTACAGGAGAAAACAGCCCGCCTTAACTTGGTAAGATAAAGTGATACTCTACACCTACCTCCTCAGTATAATTAAGGCGGTTTTGTTCGTAATTGTTTTGCAATTTCAATTTTATAATAAAACATAAACACTTATGCTCTCACTGATGTTAGTTTTATGGTTAGTCATATGCACAATCATCTTATTTAATGTCATGTACGTTAAAATAAAAATATACGTGGAATCCTTATTTTTCCAAGTTCTTAAAAAATAGTAATGAAATATAATTTATACACATTTTCGAAAGGAAAAGCAACATTATATTCAATCATAGGATAACAGGTTGACATGATTAAAGTTAAAAAAAAATAACATATATTTTGTTTTTAAATGCAAAGCAGTAAGTGAGCTGAAGTCTTTAACAATGGTAAGGTAGGAAATATTCAGGTCTGGTTGACGTTCTTCCACCATCAGCCTCGCTGTAGTACTGACAAATATCATTTATTGGCAAATTAAATTATCCATTCCCGTTCTTAATTATAAAACTGAATTATTAACCAATTCATAGTAATATTTAAACACCAGCGACGGAAATTGTAGTACAGACACACACTGTAATAAGCAAGCGATAATTCCATCACACATCATGTTAAAAGACAGACGACAACTAACCAAATTTCAATTTTGTTCAAACACTGGCGGCGGAAATTAATTTGAAATAGTAAATTCTACGTCTCTGGAAACACGATGACAGGAATGTGAATTATGGCTTATTCCCACTTTCCTTTCTTTTCTTGGATTTCCAGCTAAAAGTTGCATTCGATTTTGAAATATCAGTTAATATGTTGTAAAATGTGTATTATGTGTGTAATAGAGAATAAGTAACCAATACCACAATAACACAAAGGATTTACTATAATGTTTTTCCTAGAGGTCGAACACCTCTCAGCTCTACCAGGCTTGTACAGTAACAACGACCCTCCTCCTCCTCCTCCTCCTCCACTTCCCCCCTCTCTCCTTCCCCCTCCTCCTTCTCCTCCTCCTCCTCCCTCTTCCCTTCGCTTTCCTCCTCCTCCTCCTCCTCAGCTCACTGGTGGACAGATAACCCCTCTGTTTACCCTCCCCTACTCCCCAAAACCATTGACAAGAGCCTCTCTCTCTCTGTACTCGAGCTGTCGCCTTGAAAGGAAGTTGATATAAATAGCTTTTAACTCCATGGTATTGTGGCAGAAACCTGTCGATACCCAGGAACAATGGGGAGCTGTTCAGTGTGGGGACAAACTATTCTTCCCATGGCACACAACACTGTGGGGACTCCGGTCATGGCTGTGTTTTGCTATTGTGCCTCTTGTCATCGCGGCAGTCACAAAGGAGTTTACATTACGAATACACGTGCTCGTCAGAATACACATAAACACACACACCTACTGTATATAAATATACAGATGGACATAATATTCCAGTGATATCAGTCGATTGTCGGATGAGGCACATCCACTCCCCAGCGACAGGAAAAATACTCGAATGGAATAGTACGGCAGACTACCAATCATTAATTTTGTTACCAAGCGGCAAAATCCTACGATACGTAACTTCACTAAGGGAGGAACGTCACCCATCGCACTTACTCATAACACGCTCTAATTCCCTCGCAGTAGAATACATGTATACACAACGAGGACACAAACTGCTGTTATATTGGAAAAAAAAATCGTGATAGAAATTTGCTTAAATTTGTTTTGCCTGTGAATCGAAAGTAAAGTTCAGCAAGAAAATATAATTTTAATGGTATAGATTGATAAACTAATTTGTGTTTGGTGTCAAAGACAAAGGTGAATAAGTTGTGAAGACTGTTTGTGTGTTTGTAATGTTCTCGTCAACTGCGATACAGAACAGCAGGGCGGCACATGACGGGTTGGGATAATTGACATCAACAAAGCGATTTGATAGTGCGCCATGTCGCCATATCACTTCTCTGTTATTGACATACAACGAAACAATTCTGATACACATAAACACGAAATACCGAAAAAAGAATATGGATATGTTTCTAGTTCACGTTTGTTTTTAAAATAAAAATCAAACATCAAAATGATAGAATAATTAGAGACACACGGTAGAACACCTCAGTGAATTGCTGTAGTAACTTATACAGTACACTTATTTATTTCTCTGATGGCAGCTTGTCCCACACTAATTGAAATTCCATTCTCAAATTTTTACATGTAAAAACTATTTCATCATCACATTCTGAGAGTATATATATATATATATATATATATATATATATATATATATATATATATATATATATATATATATATATATATATATATATATGTGTGTGTGTGTGTGTGTGTGTGTGTGTGTGTGTGTGTGTATTTTCCTTCATGTTTACTTCAGAATTTCCGTAACCTTGCTGCATTAACTTCCTCTCAAGATAAAAATAATAAATAAATAATATAAAATGATGGTGTCAACAAAGCTCCACGGATTACTCTGGGCAGCTCTACTAAACAAATTACCCAGTTCTCGTGTGTTTACTCTCGTGACGGCCATGTATGAACACCTGCCTCTGGTAACCTTCAGTAATTAGTTAGTAATATAATCAAGTAATTAATTAACTCTCTCTCTCCCTCTCTGACAGGTCTTGGATGGTTCGATAACGAGTATCATCCAAAGTGAACAGAAAATTGTATGATATCGTTAAAGTATGTAATATCCCATCTCATAATGAAATGAACGAAACTGATTTGCATATCGTGAATAATGAGGTAAAATACAATGTAACTCCAGCTTACTGTGTCGTGTGACTACTGATGTAAAGGTCAGGGGAGAGCAGAGTTAGGGGAAAGTAAGAGAAATATCAGGGACGCGTCATGGGAATGTATGGAAAAGGTCAAGGAAACGCCAGGAATTGTGAAAAAGTCAGTAAAATATTATAAGCAAAATCAGTTAAAGTAAAAGAAGAAATAAACGCGATGAGACACAAGGTTTTACTTGATGCAGGTGTAAGCATTTTTTTCCTGATCACTGCTTTCGTTTTTATCAATTGTGAATTAAGTACAAAGTAACTCACCCACTAATTGATATATATATACTGTGTACATGTTGCATTGAAAATGGAATTTGAATGTAGCAAAGCTGTGGAAATAAAAAGTCAAGTCAAGCGTGGGGTGAGGAGGAGTGACATCCCTGTGAAGTGCATACAACATGCGGAAGAGCAAAAACATATTTCTCTGTCAACATAACACTTACTGAAAGAACCATCGATGAGTGAGATGAAATTACCTAAAGGAACATAAGCAGTGCAACGGTAAACACAAAGTTTAGATAAGGTTAGATTAGTTTTGGTTAGATCTGTAGATGCTTTAAGAGATTCATCGCAGATGCAACATTCATTCCGATCATTCCAATTTTCTTAATGATAAAGCCTGACTTTATCTATGGTCTTGTTTTCCTTTCATTTTTCTCCAATTTCATCCAACTGCAGGGAGGAAAAACCATTTACGTGCGTCTGTCACCCTACCTGTGTATCTCTGTGTCCTACACACACTAAAGCAACAAGAACTCGATGATTTTGATTTTTGACGTGAATCTTCCCCACTGGCGTGCCAAGGTCAAGGTCGAGTCTGTTGGTCACTAACAAAATAATTGCGTATGGATCTCTATATCTTTCTACACTGATGTTTAACCTCCCAGGAGATGCCGCCAAACAAGGTTCTTCTAAAATGATTTAAGTTATTGTTCACAGCCTCCATATGTCTCCCAAATAACAGTTCATACACACACAAAATGTTTTGACCTTCCGGATGGTAATAGCTACGCTTCTTTTGTAAATTATTTTGGAGTTTTTCTTTCTTTATATATATATATATATACATATATATATATATATATACATATATATATATATATATATATATATATATATATATATATATATATATATATATATATATATATATTATATATATATATATATATATTAAATCACACAGGAAACAATGGAGCACCTAGTTTCAAGACATCTTCATGAGGTTTCCATATATTATTTAATATATATATATATATATATATATATATATATATATATATATATATATATATATATATATATATATATATATATATATATATATATATGTAATATTCAGAAATTTCAGTGTAATTTCAAACGCCGCGCCATTGGCGATACTGAGTTTTCAAGGTCGTCTGAGGGAAGAGAGCTCTCCCCGCACATAGCGAGAGGTTGTGGAACTAGGCCTATATGATATTAAATGTAATTTGCCGAATTAATATTGACGCGATTCATGAAGTTAAGGGACTATTATTGAATTTGAAATTATTATAGATCGTTTATCAGCCTGAATAATGTTACGGGTGTCCCAAGGAGTTATTAGTTAGGCGGAAAATATGTCACGTAGGCCTAAGCTAACGCCTTGAGAGGACACGAGGTTGGCTAGCTCTCAGTCACGAGGAAGCATTCGGACCAACAAGACGTCCCTGCGCGTCCGTCACAGAAATAGTCAGTGGCCTAGTCACCTGTGTTGTGCTATTGCAGTATAACAAGTAAGTCTCATTCGATCTCAGACAGGGTTTAGATAGGGCAGTGATAAAGTTAACAAGAGCTAACAACGAGTTCATTTCAGGGTTTCCGTCAGAACCCACTTGACTGCGAGAAATTGACTGCGAGAGTGATGACTGCGAGAGATTGACTGCCGTTTGAGACTGCCGTTGATGATTGAGGATTGGCGATTGTCGCCGTTGGACCGATCAGTGTAGGCCTGTCACTGTTTAGCGGGGTATGAAAGGATCTCTTGAGTGAATCTAGCCGTCTGGGTGCCCAGCAGACGACGGGACGATCGTTGGGGTCATCAGCTCTCCTCTACCTCGGCTCACAATACCACATATCTCAAGCAGCTCAGTGAAACCCTCTTGCTAACGGGAAGCTAAAGCTTCTCTCAACTGTACAAGGTCTGATTGGCTCACTCCCTTCCGCTTCATGGATGTACTGGGGGTAAAGTGAAGCCAGCTCAGTGATACAGGGCCGCACACTGGGGCCAAGAGTCAGTGGAATTTAGAGGTACACTTTCCAAGGTGGAGAAAGGCTGATTTGGGCCTTAAACTACGGGTGCCTGTTGGTTGTGCCTTAAACGACTACGGAGTGCAGGTGGAATCTGTGTGTGTGTTAGGCTAGGAAGCATGGTTCACGGGTATTGGTGGACTCAGTAACTTCTTAATAATAGTGACAATATTTTTGTGTGTAGTTAATACTATTTTTTCAGTTACTAATGTATGCTGTGTGCATTTAATATTTCTTTATAATCTCAATCTCAGGTATAACCTTTGTTCCTCAGAGTAGTGTTTAAGTTAGGTTAGGAGATGTGTATCTGTTGGGGTAATATAATTTTGTTGAACGCCCTGAAGGCCTATTCAGGGTGGAGTAATAAGTTCTGATTCTTATACCATTTTCTCAGTGCTGGATATAATTTTGGTGAGTGCCCTTAAGGCATATTCATTGTAGAGTTATCAATTTCTTATTTTTTTAATACCATTTACTCAGTGATTGATATTTTGTTGAAAGCCCTTAAGGCCTGGTTCATGTGTGCAAGCAACATTTCTTAATACTTTAAACTTATTATCCTCTAATGAGGCATTGCCTGAGGTTCTAATAATTTCAACATCATGTATAACTTTTATTCCCCAGAGTAGTATTTTAAGTTTAGGTTAAGAAGTGAGCATATTGGCGTACCACTACGTATTTGATTGTGTTTGTAGTGTTGGAGGGAATATAAGTGTAAATTTTACAGTGTGTCTCATTCATCCCAGTCACAGACGCTATCCTTCCACGGGTCACGGACAAGTCATTTTGTTTAGTAAATTTAAGTGCTCTTGTGCTGGTTCGGGATTTCTCACAAAGGGGCGCTTCCACTGCAATTACCATCTAATAATCTTTAATAAACCCCAAGTCAAGTGAGAAATTAAAGTCCAGAAAATTCCGACCGGTTACATATATATATATATATATATATATATATATATATATATATATATATATATATATATATATATATATATATATATATATATATATATATATATATATATATATATATATGTGTGTGTGTGTGTGTCCCACTGAATCACTCCAGTCATGTCTTTTCATCAGTGCATACGACCCAACACTGGATGTAGAGGATGATATCAAGGAGGCGTTTTATACCGACCTTGACAGAGTGCTAACCTCTATCCCCAGAGAACATAAGGTTGTGCTCCTTGGTGACTTCAATGCCAGAGTTGGTAGAGATGCTAATATTTAGTAGGTAATCATAGGGAGAAATGGACTAGGCAGGTGTCATCCCAAGGGCCTCCTCCTCCCTAACAAGTGTGCTGCACATAACCTCACTATCACCAATACCTTGTTTAGGCAGGCCGACAAGTTCATGGGTTCGTGGCAACACCCACAATCCAAACACTGGCATCTCATTGACTACATCATTGTCAGAGAAAGAGATCGCCATGATGTCCTCATCACCCGAGCCATGTGTGGCTCAGACCACTGCGACACTGATCATAGGCTTGTCAGAGCCAAGCTCTCACTTCACGTCACCCCAAAACGGCGAAGGCAACATGCCTCTAGAAGTGGTTTTAACACTCAAAGTCTGAAGGATCAGCAATAGCACATGATTTCAGAAAGCAGCTTGAGCATGGGCTGATAAACAACTCAACAACAAACAACCCAAACCCCAGAACCGAATGGAGTATTCTTGACAATGTCATGACAAATACCTGCAGAGAGACCCTCACCCAGGTCGAAAGAATACACCAGGATTGGTTTGATGAAAATGACCTGGAAATCAATGTACTCGTCGATGATAAACGTGCTGCTTTAACTGAATGGTAGAGCAACCCTCAGTCTAGGACCAAAGCTGAGACCTTCGTCAAGAGGAGAGCGGCGGCCCAGCGCGAACTTCGCAACAAAAGGACGACTGGTTTAAAAATAAAGCATGTGAAACGCAAAAATTTGCAGATCAACACAAGATGCGCGAATTTTTCAATTCCACGAAAATATTTTATGGGCCAATCACTCATGGCACAGCCTTCCTCCGCTCATCCGACGGTAACTCCCTAATTAATAACGAAGAAGGAACCTGAGAGCGCTGGAAAGAGTACTACCATTCGCTGCTCAACCGAAACACTAATGGGGATGTCCTGACTACTCATCAGGTCCCTCAACATCCAGAGCTGTCCCATCTCAGCTATCCTCCATCCCTGGATGAGGTAGCTACTGCCATCAAACAGATGAAAATAACAAAACCTCAGGGCCTGATGGAATCCCAGCCGAGGTGTATAGAGCAGGAAGACCTCTTCTTACCAGCCGTCTCCACTTCCGCGGGATCTCTCTACTGTCCGTAGTGAATCCCCTTAAACAGACTACTACCTGAGGCGGAAAACTCCCTCCCAGAAACTCAATGTGGCTTTAGACCATCACGTGGTACCACTTACATGATCTTTGCTGCCCGCCAGATACAAGAAAAGTACAGAGAACAACGTCGTGACCTGTACATTGCTTTCATCGACCTAACCAAAGCCTTCGACTCGGTCAACAGAGAAGCCCTCTGGTGGATCCTCAGCCGTTTTGGCTGCCCACCAAAATTCATCGCCATTGTGAGGTAATTCCACTATGGTATGAACGGCAGTGTCCTGCACAACGGCACCCAGTCTGAGTTCTTCCCCATCCAACCAGGGGTTAAACAAGGGTGTGTACTGGCACCAACTGTCTTTTCCATTTTCTTGGCTGCCTTCCTGACTCGTGCCAGTGACAATTTAGCCGGCGGTGTGAACATCGAGTACCGGGTGAAGGGGGGTCTTTTTAATATAAGACGACTCCGGGCAAGAACTAAGGTGTCGGCAGCTTCCATTACTGAACTTCAGTATGCAGATGACCTCACCATTGTTGCTCACACTGAACTACCTACGTGAGATCTTGAACACCTATGCAGATGTGGATGCAATTTCGACCTTGAGGTGAATGTATGTAAGACTCAGATTCTCTTCAACCTGCCTCTGGTTCAGACACACCTCCCCCATCCATCCAGCTTAACGGTACTCCTCTCTCTAATGTTACCCACTTTCGGTATCTCGGCTCCCACCTGTCCACCACCGCAGACATTGATGAAGAGATTCAGGATCAAATCAGATGTGCATCTCAGGCCTTTGGCAGGCTTCGAAACCGTGTCTTCACCTATAGGGAGCTGATATTATCTACAAAATTACACGTATATCGAGCAGTGGTCCTCCTCACCCTGCTATATGGCAGTGAGACATGGGCCACATAGAGGAGGCACCTCAAGGCACTTGAAAACTTTCACCAACATAGTCTACGTTCCATCCTCCGAGTTTGCTGGGAAGACAAGAGAACAAAATGCCAGTATTCTTGCTGAAACCAACTGTAAGAGCATCGAGGCTACCATTATCCATGAACAACTACGATTGATTGGCCATGTTACCCGCATGGTCTACAGTAGACTGCCAAAGTAGCTACTTTGCAGTCACCTAGCGAATAGTAAACGTAACGCCAGCGGGCAATTGAAAAGGTAAACGATAGTCTTAAGACAAACCTGAAAAAGTGCCAAATCGACCCACTCACCTTGGAGTCGATCACTCCACATCGTAACGGTTGGAGGAGCACCACACGAGAAGGTGTCAATTCTTTCGAGTTAGTCCGACTGCAAACCGAGGCAGGCAAGCGCCAACGCCGGAACGACGCTGCCGCCGCCCCTCCAGCGCTAGATGCAGCCCTCCACATGTGCATCGAATATGGACGACGCTGCGGCCTCTTTAGTCACCTCAAAACTCACCAACCCAGGTGACAAACTTAACAACTCATATCATTGTATCATAGCTGGATGATCGTCATACTCGATTCCGAGTGACAGCAAAGTAGTGTGTGTGTGTGTGTGTGTGTGTGTGTGTGTGTGTGTGTGTGTGTGTGTGTGTGTGAAACTACGTTGGATTTAAATAATTAAGAGGAAATAAATTACAGAGATTTAGGGTAGATGAATGAATTTTAAACTCAGGTTGGAAGAGAGCGAAAGATTGAACAGTTTAACAGGTGAATGACGAACGTAATTTGACAGGGAGGAAAACATCCACTGCACTCGCTAAGTCGATAAGTTCGCCTCCGTGACTTATCCAGCCCTACCCCGCCTCAAGTGTGGATAAAAGAGGTGAACATTTCCACCCAGAAATAGTCGCAAATGTTAGGAAGGTGGAGGGCGCTGTGAGTGGTGGGTGGGAGGGGGAGGAGGTGAGAATGGTGGAGGGGGCAGAGTGATGAATGTAGTGAGGAAAAAGAGAGAAGGGTTATTTGAAAGGAAAGGAGGGAGTGATAGAGTGTGGGAAAGGAGAGAGGGGTCATTGGAGAAGAGAGAAAGGAGTGATAGAGTGAGGGAGAGGTCATTGAGAAGTAGAGGAAGGAATTGATCAGGGTGAGGAGAGAGAGAGAGAGAGAGAGAGAGAGAGAGAGAGAGAGAGAAGAGAGGTAAGTTACTGAGAGGGGAGAGAGATGGATTGGTAAGAGGGGAGTAAGAGAGTATGTGAAGAGAAAGATGGAGAGGCTGGTGAGGATATTGACTCGCCCTGGGAAGGAGGAGGGTCACATCTCGACCGTGGTGAAGTGGGAAGCTCTGAGATCATTACTGAAGGACACCACGAGAAATCTATTTCTCATAAATATTTAATGTTATTGGATTAGCGTAATCACTAACCTAGTTACGCGCTTAGGCCTTTGTTGTTGAAGCGCATTAATAAAATTATCACAACAACAATAACAACAACAACAACAGCAACTAGGTAGTAGGTAGCAAGCAGCTACCAAACAGGGAGGTACTACCGCCTGGGAAGATATTGGAAACATGTGTTGTTTAATGGTAGACCCTGCTGCCATATGGCATCACGAATATTGTGACCATGTCCCAGGTTGCTGAACTGACGTAGTGCCTCATTTACACACAATTGCTGGGTCTCAATTGTTTCTCTTACTAATGACAACACAACATACATACAGTATAACGTTTTTCATTTTTTTTTCATTTTTGTATTTATTTATTATTATTATTATATTATTATTATTATTATTAGTAGTAGTAGTTTTAATATTTAATTTTTATTTTTTTTATTATAAATCTTATTTACAGTACTATAAATTATTATTATTATTATTATTATTATTATTATTATTATTATTATTATTATTATTATTATTATTATTATTATTATTATTATTATTATTATTATTATTATTATTATTATTATTATTATTATTATTATTATTATTATTATTATTATTATTATTATTATTATTATTATTATTATTATTATTATTATTATTATTATTATTATTATTATTATTATTATTATTATTATTATTATTATTATTATTATTATTATTATTATTATTATTATTATTATTATTATTATTATTATTATTAACAATATTATTATATTACTTAGCCCTGATATGTCAGAGACCTGTGCCCGGGTGGGCTAATCTATAAAAACATAAAATAAAATAATAATAATGAAAAAATAAAGGACCTACGTCAGCTCTAGTGGGGACTGATCAGGCAGACTCATCTTTTTACGGGGAATTGTCCACCCGGGCCATCGACCCACAACGGGCCTGGGGGGGGGGGGAGAAAAATAAGAGTAAAAAAAAATAGAAGCGAAAAATACTATATTAACTTTCACCACGAAGATGCCGCAAAACAATCTTTTTGAAGTGAGACAAATTGTAAGAGGATGGAAACACAGAAGAAGGCAGAGCATTCCACAGTATGGGTGTGTGAGGAAAGAAGGAGGTACTATAACGGGTTATTCTAGTGTGATTGTTACGAGCCCACTGCCTTGCCAGCGGTACACAGGATGCCAAATCCACCGAACATTGCCCGTTAAAGTACTTGTAAAAGAGAGAGAGTGAAAAAGCATTGCGGCGAAGAGAAAGGGAAGAGAGATTATCGACTGAAGGAGGAGAGAGTTAATAAGACGAAATGCTTTTGATTCCACCCAATCTAACAGTTGGGCAGAAGAAGAACCACCCCCGATTTGAGAGCATTACTCCAAGTTATGACGAATGAGTCCCTTATAAACCTGAAGCAACTGCTCAGGAGTGAAGTAGCTACGGCATCTGTACAGCATTCCCAGCTTTCGGGAGGCGGCTTTAGCAATGTTGTAGATGTATGGCTTCCATGACATATCAGAGGAAATGGTGAGGCCTAGCATTATCTATTTTATAATTTGGCAAAATGATTGCGTCCTGAAATGTGATTGGTGGAAGATCCTATATTTTGGAAAGTGTAATTGGTAATTACTGTGTTTTATCACTATTGAATTTAACCAAACTTCCACCTCCTTATTCGGAGATGCTGCACAGATCCGCATTGAAACAGATCTCGCTTGATAATTAGGAGGAATGGAAAAATGATAAGAGTGAAGAATAGAATCTTCAGCGTAAGAAGCTGATGGTCGTACTCACCCTAGAGTTGGGAGTAATTCATGTTTTCCCCGTGCGATAAACTTCAGCTAGGTATGAAAATTATAAAATTAATGTGGGACACACACACACACACACACACACACACACACACACACACACACACACACACCATTATCGTTTATTCTTGAATACACTCTTTAGAGGCACTGACTCATGTAACTAAATCGCCGTCATGTGACAAAGATTTTAAGAAAAAATTATGTAGAAAGTAATATTACTCTTCGGGATTTAATTAGTCACGACGTCAGCATCATATCGCCCTTCGTTATTCCCGCCACTCAAAGCTTTTTGTCAGGGCACCCCCACAGTCAGAAGTACTACATTAAAATGTTCTTTCAGACTGAGATTTCGTTACCTGTGGAGTTCCGCTAGGTACTGTACCTTACTGGGACCACTTCTCTGTCTGGCCCTGGTCTATGGGGCTATCTCGTAGCGCTCTCATCTCCAATAAATATGTAGATGATCTTACTATTATGAGTTTAACGAAAAAGGATTCAAACTTTAGCAACGTCATTCAGTAAACATTTGCCCAGCTTAGAAATGAGATCAAATTAGTTCAATGATCCAGAGCTCTCAAAAATATTCAGCGAAAATCATCTTCCTACTATGATAGTCACGCAAATCCACCTATAATAACCCTGAACTAAATTCCACTACCCGTTGTTAACCAAGTGAGGTTACTGGAAGCACATATCAACTCAACTCTCAATTGAGAGAACATAGTTAAAAACACAACTGGCAAGCAAAGTGTTCAAGTTTTCAAGGAATACTTAAGTCCCATTATGTATGTTGTATATTACTGTAGATGAATATCTGGATATTCAAGTCCTGTATGACACTCAAGACTCATACGAGAACAGAGGAAAACAATAGAATTGATTCGGCAACGTGTATGTAACATTATACTCAAAAAGCATTACGCAGGTTACTATGATGCCCTAAAATCTTTAAACCTACATTACTGTAGTCAGTGAAACAACAAAGCGATGATCTGTGTCTTGGTTAGGTTAGGTTGGGTAGTATTGCTCTGTTTGCATGGTAACCCGTCCTTAAGTACTGTATGTGATTGAAGATTATTGTACCACCTTCCCTTACCTCCAAGATATACCTGTTGTTATTATTACCGGCATAGCTCTTTCCCTTCCCCTCCTTAACCGTGCTTATCCTTCTCGTTCATTCATGTCCCTGTGGTCACATATTAACTCTGTCTCCGTGATACACACCTTCCCGTGCTGCCTCTAGCTGTTCACATTCTACCTTTCCATCTCCATTTTTTTTCACTTCATATCCTCCATCTTCATATCTTCCACTGCTGCTTTTCCATTTTCACCCTTTCACCTTCTCTCTTCCATCTTAACTCTTCCACCTTCGCCCTTCCATCTCTATTCTTCCACCGTTACTCTTCTACCTTTCTCTATCCACCTGTGCTCTTCCATTTCCACCACTCCACTTCCACTCTTCCACCTCTATCCTTCCATCTCTACCCTTACACCCCTATCCTTCCACCTGGCGTTCCTTCTACAGAGAGTAATTTTACACTCTAATTTAATCTGATTTGTTCTTCTTCCTCGGTAACAATCTTCCTCCTCCTGATTCACTGTTATATTCCTCCTATACAACATTCATCCTTCACAATCACCTTGAGTACCATTCCTCCCTCTTGATTAACTTTCGTCCCTCTAATTAAATGTTAAATCTTCTGCCAGGACTCCCTTCCTTCTCTACTCTTCCTGTGTAATATATTTCCTCTCGAGTGAACATCTTCGTCCACTTTCTCTTTCCGTGAGTAGTCTTCCTCGTCCATCTAACTTCATGAGTAATTTATATTTACTCATGCGGATGAGAGGTGGTGAATCTGCATCTATTTATGTATGTCGCCAGCGTTAACTCAGTAATGGAAAGATCTACGATATTCATAATTTATATTGCCAGGGAAACACCTAGAACTACCCTTGGGGGTCTGAGGTCAAAGGTTTATGATATATTTTCATGATGTACAATACCCAGTATGAGTTTGTATCTCCCTCTATTTAACTTCCTTTAGTAATCGTCGCCGTAGTAGTTGATCTCCTCCTCTTCCTGGATAATGTTTCCTCAATTACTCTCCCTAAATAATTATTCTTGAAAAGTAATCATTCTCTTTCAGTACTCTTCCTCCCACGGATTAATCAATTATTCCCTCCTCCTCGTCCCACTCTTTCTCCTCTTCCTCCTCCTTCCCCTGCGTAATATATTCCCTCTGCCTTCTCCTCCTACGTAGCACGCCTCCTTTTCCTCTTCCTAAACATCACATCCCCTCCTTCTTCTCTTGCGTATCACTTGTTCTTGTCCTCTTCTTGTGTAACACATCTCTTCCTCCTCCTTCTCCTCATCGCCCCTAACACCTGCCAGTGACTCCCTCTTCACTATTTCACATGTGGTTACTGTTTCGATCTCAAACTCTCATAAACAAACCTTCACCCTCACATACATACCTACACATATACACCCTCACACACCCTAACACACACACACACACACACACACACACACACACACACACACACACACACACACACACACGCATTGTTACATCTCCAGCCTGGCACAAGAATTAATTTACCTCCACATCCACAACAAAGGGATGGACGGACAGATGGACAGATGGAAAGACCTACAGACAGACAAACCCAGCGTCGATTACTTTACCTGTGCAGTACTCCCGCAACATATATCTGCACCTAATGCTATCTAAATGTCGAGTACATTAAGACAGATTTTCCTTCCAACTTCGGGTTACATTAAGAACTTGATGTAACATATTATTATTGTTATCATTATAATGTAAGATGAGAAGGATAATTATTATTATTATTATTAATTATATGTTTGGAAGGACATAAATACAGTCAGACAGAGCAAGAGTTACAGAGGTCAACTGGTAGATGGCACATCACTCGTATTGCATGATTCATAAAGGCATCATTCTTATAAAGGCACCGTTACATATAAAGGAATCACTCTTATAAGGGAATCATTCTTATAAAGGTATCACTCTCATAAAGGAATCACTCTTATAAGGGAATCATTCTTATAAAGGTATCACTCTCATAAAGGTATCACTCTTATAAGGGAATCATTCTTATAAAGGTATCACTCTCATAAAGGAATCACTCTTATAAGGGAATCATTCTTATAAAGGTATCACTCTCATAAAGGTATCACTCTTATAAGGGAATCATTCTTATAAAGGTATCACTCTTATAAAGGTATCACTCTTATAAAGGTATCACTCTTATAAGGGAATCACTCTTATGAAGGAATCACTCTTATAAAGGAATCACTCTTATAAAGGTATCACTCTTATAAAGGTATCACTCTTATAAGGGAATCACTCTTATGAAGGAATCACTCTTATAAAGGAATCACTCTTATAAAGGTATCACTCTTATAAAGGTATCACTCTTATAAGGGAATCACTCTTATGAAGGAATCATTTTTATAAAGGTATCACTCTTATAAAGGTATCACTCTTATAAAGGTATCACTCTTATAAGGGAATCACTCTTATAAAGGTATCACTCTCATAAAGGTATCACTCTTATAAAGGTATCACTCACATAAAGGTATCACTCTTATAAGGGAATCACTCTTATAAAGGTATCTCTCTTATAAAGGTATCGCTCTTATAAAGGTATCACTCTTATAAAGGTATCACTCTCATAAAGGTATCACTCTTATAAAGGTATCACTCACATAAAGGTATCACTCTTATAAGGGAATCACTCTTATAAAGGTATCTCTCTTATAAAGGTATCGCTCTTATAAAGGTATCACTCTTATAAAGGTATCACTCTTATAAAGGAATCACTCTTATAAAGGAGTCACTCTTATAAAGGTATCACTCTTATAAAGGTATCACTCTTATAAAGGAATCACTCTTATAAAGGTAGCATTCTTATAAAGGTATCCCTCTTATAAAGGTATCACTCTTAAAAAAGGTATCACTCTTATAAAGGTAGCATTCTTATGAAGGTATCACTCTTATAAAGGTATCACTCTTATAAAGGAATCACTCTTATAAAGGTAGCATTCTTATGAAGGTATCACTCTTATAAAGGAATCACTCTTATAAAGGTAGCATTCTTATGAAGGTATCACTCTTATAAAGGTATCACTCTTATAAAGGTATCACTCTTATAAAGGAATCACTCTTATAAAGGTAGCATTCTTATGAAGGTATCACTCTTATAAAGGAATCACTCTTATAAAGGTAGCATTCTTATGAAGGTATCACTCTTATAAAGGAATCACTCTTATAAAGGTATCACTCTTATAAAGGTATCACTCTTAAAAAAGGTATCACTCTCCAGTGTGTCATATTTTCCCAGTCAACAGCCCGAAGGAGAAAGGAAATGGAGTAAATACATATTTTATGCTTCATATTTGTATTTAAGCTCTGGAGAATGTTACGAATGTCAGAAATTACATTCTTGACTATGAGGTTCAAATTATAAAAATGTTTAGTATCATAAATACTGTAGGTGGTTGTGTTGGTGGTTGTTGTTCGCGTTAATGGTGGTTCCAGGTGGTGGTGGCGGTGATGATTGGTGACGGTGGTAACGATGGTGGTAGTGGTTGATGGTGATTGGTAAACGTGGAAGTGGTTGGTGGTGGGTTGTTGGTGGGTTCTGGTGATGATGGTGGTGGTTGTTGATGGTTGCCGGTGGTGGTGGTGGTGATAGTGGTAGTAATGGTGGTAGCGGTTGGTGATGGATGACTTGTGATGGTGGTAGTGGTTGGTGGGTGATTGATGATGGTAGTAGTGGTTGGTGGTGATTGGTAATGGTGGTGGCAGTGGCGGTAGCGGTAGTGGCGATGAGGTGAGAAAATAAATAGATCTGGCTGAAGCGTTAAATTGGAGTCCTCGTGAGTGAGCTGCCGTGATCAGGTGAGGTTGTGAGAGACAGGAGAAGCAGGAGGAGAAAGAGGAGTAGGACGAGGAAGAAGAGGAGAAGGAGAAGGAGGAATGAGAAGAGGAGAAGGAGAAGGAGAGGAGAAGGAGAAGGGGAGGAGGAAGTGTAACAAGCTCCTAAGGAAGGTTCTGGTGCCTGGGGAAAGAAAGGTACCTAGGTTCTTGGTTTAGAAGAAGGAACGTAGATACACACATTGACAGGGAAGATTCTAGCACCTGGAGAAACATAAGACATATCAGGTTCTTAGGTTCTTAACAGCCATACGCTCCCGATTAAGGAAGAACAACGCACGTATACATGTTGACAAGCAAGGTTCTGAATCGAGTTAGAGAACGGAAGGGAGGGTTCTTGACTCGAGGGATTTATAAAGCAACAAAGTACTAACAGACAAAGTTTTAGATCCTGAGAAAAGAAAAAAAAAAGAGTAACAGGTTCTTAAGTTCTTGTGAGACAAAGTTCTTATCTCGGGGTAAAAAAGTTTAGTAACAAGGTCGTAATAGAATAAGTTCTGGAATGGAGAAAAAGAAATACCATATAAAGGCCTCTGCTGGGAACTGGTGAAACATAATAAAAAAATAAATAAAAAAAACGAACATAAAAACTGAGAGATGTTGGAAAAGGACAGAGAAAGAGAGCGTAATAAAGAGGGTAAACTGGGAGGTGAGGACAAGTCATGCAAGGGAGAGAGGAATATTAAGAGAAAGTGAGGAGAAGGAGGAGGAGAGACTAGTTTGATGATGTGATAAGGGGAACGTTTATGACAGAAAGGGGAATAATGCAACTGATGAAGAAGGAAATGAAAACAACTCTAAGCAAATACAGAACAAGAATGAGAAAAGGTGATAAAGAGAGAGAGAGAGAGAGAGAGAGAGAGAGAGAGAGAGAGAGAGAGACTCAAATATTAATCAAAGAACGCATTGCTTCCCGATATTAATTTCACGGTGGTAATAAAATACACCTTTGTTTAAGATTTTACAGTCACATCCATGTACGTTTTTAGTTATCAATTCTCTAAGGTCCCTAATGTACTACGGACTTTTGAAGCTAGAATGTACAAAGGACAAATAAAAAAAAAGTAGAAGTATTGTAGTAACTCTATCGAAATATAAATACAAAAAATAAACTTGGCTTTAACTTGCAGCAAAGAGGTGAAAAAAGAACAGAAGGATTAAAATATAAGTAGAAAATATTCAAGCTATTTTAGAAATCGAATCTGGACTATAGAGAGCGAAATAATAATAATAATAGTATCACAAAGGACCCAGGCTCAGTACACGTGCCCAGAATAGGAAATTGAAAGATTTTCCAATATTATGTAAGAGCAGGAAGAATGTAATCCTCTTTCCTCTTGTGCTGAAATATGAAGCAAACCTACAGTATATACACAGGGCGTTCAATGTGAAGTGGAAACAGCATCATATAACAGTGAGACAAAGGGAGGTTCAATATTCTTTGCTGCTGACTAATATGACGTGATGGATGGCAATTGTGTGTGTGTGTGTGTGTGTGTGTGTGTGTGTGTGTGTGTGTGACGACAGACAGACAAACAGACAGACAGACAGGCAAACAGACAGACAGACAGGAAAAACAATTCCAAACAGATGGCTATGCGAGGGAAAACTGCATTGCAAAACAAAAACAACAAAAATACCTCGGACCTCCAAGTTTATTCAAACATTTTTCGTAGAGTCAATTAACTGCAGTAGGTCTGAGGGGGGGGGATCCTAAACTAAAATAAAACAAATATTTAAAATATAAAACACAGATAAAATTATCCAAGTCATGAATTCCTCTTTGTGGGTTAATGTCCATCTTATATTACGGGTGCAGGAAGACTCAAGCCGCCTTTATACTGAGTAAATATGACAATTTCATGCATAAAATTTTTGCGTTCGTCAATGTTGAGTCGACCCAAAAAAAGCCTTCATTCGGACACTCATTTAATTTGCGATCCCGTGTTCCTGTTGGAGGGAAGGTGGGAGGGAGGGTGATGTAGGGAGGGAGGGGCGAGAGTTAGTCAGCCGTGGTGGTGGTGGTGGGGAAGGGAGGGGTTTGGCGAGACTATTTGACCCTGCACGAACGTAAAGAAACTTCTAACACACATCCAGGGTGAAGGTGGATGGTCTGGAGGATGGCAATATTCACAAGCAATGACTGCTTTTGGACACAACAAAAAACTATTAGAAACCCAAATTTTGAGTGCATAAACATATATACAGTATATTTAAATATATTTATTACCTGTAACATACTGAACATACTGTAGATAGGCAGAAAAACGGACACCCAAACATTAAACAAACTAAAAATCGTCCGGGTGCACCACAATGAATCTGGCCTTGGGTTAAGCCTCAATTAGTCAGAACTGTTAACCTTTGCATAAGAATACGGTGAGGCGGCCGAGAGAGTGTACTACTCTTCTCTTGTCATTATGGTTGTTGGTTCGCGGTAGCTGTGAACACCCACATTTTTCTTAACCTAACCTAACCTAACCTAACCTAACCTAACCTAACCTAACCTAACCTACCAGTTACTTAAGTCAACCTAAACCAAACCCACCTCAACTTTACCAATCAAAGCCGTAAGAAGGATGGAAGAGGAAGAAAAATATATTAATAATGAGACACGACTAATGAAACCTTACATAAATATCTACAGATTTTACTTTTCATTTAAGGTAAAAGTCAAGGAAAGTGGTCAGAGAGATAACTCAAATTTATTTGGCGAAGAGGGAGGAGGGAAGGAGAGAAGAGATGAAATAATTGGCGTTATTAGACGACCGTAAGCTCTCTTGTTCTCCGGTGGAATATACTATACATGTCTTCCTTTTCCCAAGACTGCCGAGGCAGAAGGTCCTTGATGGCTGATTTACGTAAAGGAAAAGGTCAGAGATAGACATATGGGGAGGGGGGAGGAAGGTCAAGGATAAGGTAAGAGTTTAAGGAGGAGAGGTCAAGGGTATGGTAAGAGTTTATGGAGGAGAAGAGGTCAAGGTAAGAGTCTAAGAAGGAGAGGAGGTCAAGGGTAAGGTAAGAGTCTAAGGAGGAGAGGTCAAGGGTAAGGTAAGAGTTTATGGAGGAGAAGAGGTCAAGGGTAAGGTAAGAGTCTAAGAAGGAGAGGAGGTCAAGGGTAAGGTAAGAGTCTAAGGAAGAGAGGAGGTCAAAGGTAAGGTAAGAGTCTCAGGAGGAGAGGAGGTCAATGGTAAGGTAAGAGTCTCAGGAGGAGAGGAGGTCAAGGGTAAAGTAAGAGTCTAAGGAGGAGAGGAGGTCAAGGGTAAGGGAAGAGCCTATGCAAGAAGTTTGGTTGAAGACAGGAGTCTTTGATGGGGTTAGGCTGAGGTTCATTGTAGACTGAGGACCTCTCTAGGCTAGGGTTAGGGTGATGTCGAAAGGTAGCCTAAAATGTGAGCCTTAATACGACATTAGGGTGATTTCACAGGTTGCATGGGAGTCTTAAGGTAGGATTAGGGTGATGGTAAGTGTAGGTTGATCCTTTATGACAGTAAGGTGAGTATAGGGTGAAGTCAAGAATTGGTCCAGACTTTCAGAAGGGAGTAAGGTGAGAGATAAAGGAAGATTGAACATTTTACACGTGCTTAGGGTGCATTCAAGGGTAGGGTGAAAATCTTAAAATAGTATTAGGGTGATGTCATGTAAATGTTTAGAGCCATGAACGGGATAGAGTTTTTGAGAGTATAAAATAAATTTAGGGTGAAGTCAAGCTAGGGTGAGGTTGAGGGTAATATGACAGTTTAAGATAGGGTCAGGGAAAATCAATATCATGGATAAAGGGGAAGAGTTTGCGCTAGGGCCGTGACTCAGGTTAGGTTAGGTTAGGTTAGGGTGACTGAGAGGAAATATGAGGTAAATTTACAGTATGTCTGTGTCAGAAAGATGGGGGAGGTGAAGGTTAAAGTTAAGAGCCAGAGTTAAGGTACAGAGGAAGATTAGGTGACGTACAGGTCGAGTAAGGGTGAGCTGTGTTCGGGAGAGAAAGTAAGATTAAGTTTAGTTCAAGATTTAGTTTGGGTCTCTGTCAGGTCTGGTTGATCCCTAGGTCTGGGCTTTGGTTAAGGTCACTATTAGGGAAATATGTAGGAGTGAGACCTAGATCAAAGTTTGGTTAGGTTAAGTATTGTATTAGTGAGATCTAGATCAGGGTTTGGTTATGGCCACAGCTATTAATATAATCTCTTATGACATAAAGCTTGGCGTCACAATGCTGAACACCGGCAAGTCAAAGTGAGGGTTTCTGTGTCTCTAGTTTAGGTCAGAGGGTCAGACATTAAGATCAGGATCCATGTTAAATTAGGTTAGGTTAGGTTAGGTTAGGTTAGGTTAGGTTAGGTTAGGTTAGGTTAAGGTGACCGAAAGGAAAGATGAGGTTGGCTGAAAATTAACTTACGTGTAATAATAATAATAATAATAATAATAATAATAATAATAATGCCCGGTCTGATGGCACCTCGAAATTCAGTTCAATTTTCAAGTCAAATTGGTGGTGTTGTCTGAGTCTCAAGTCCGAAAAAAATGGAGAAAATATGTACTAAAATAAACATTATCCCTGAGTAAAAAGTTCTTCTTGAAGGGAAATATTATATTCGAGGGGAAAATTATACTCTGGGGAAAAAATTATACTGGGGGAAAAATTAGCCTCTGGGGAAATATTACATCCAAGGGAAAAATATTTAATTTTATTATTTTTGTCCCTACAAGTGGTGGAGGGGGAAAGAGTGGAATGACTCTCCTCTCGACTGTAAGTGGTGGTGTTAGAGAGAGAGAGAGAGAGGGAGAGAGGTGCAAACCAGAAGGGAAGAGATTATATAATTGCAATAACCTATAATTATGTTTGAAGGGCTCTCTCTCTCTCTCTCTCTCTCTCTCTCTCTCTCTCTCTCTCTCTCGAGAATCCGACAATCTTACATTCCATAAATCATCACCTGAATCGTTAGATGTAAGTTAGCAACATATATATAGTACTATAATTAAATACAATGTAGCTCTTTCATACACAGTAAGAAAATGTAATAAAGCACGATATTTAAACTCGACGCAATTACAGTAGCTTTCCGTTCAAACCTATACAACGAGAATATTATATTAACGAATCAATCTAATTAACTTATATTATTTTAAACTTAATTCACCTGTATAATAGTCATAAATAAACAGAGGATAAATTCTCTATATCCTGTGCCTAATTAAGCTCCAACTTCATTTAATTCATCTATTAATTATACTTAACCATATTAGAATATAAAATCTCAAACTTGTCTGTCGTGTGTAGTTAACTTCTTATTATTATACATTTTTTACTATGCATTAAAGAGGGGAGTAATTAATTCTAAAAATGAGTTTAATTGAATTTATGAGGGACTGTATCTAATTTTAAGTGGGAGTTTAATTAATTTTAAGATTACGCTTTAAATAATTCCACAAGTTATTTGTCAATTTATAAAAGTTAATCACGAGAGAATGTTTTATATTCGTCTGTTTCAATATATTAATTATTAAGTAATGATAAAACACGTAATATGTTTCCGTGTCTCTATATCATGTCAAAGATTCATGTTTATTTCTGTAGTCATGTTCGTGTTATTGATACATTTAATTTGTGTCATAAAATTGAGATCAGATTTTGGACAGCGTCGCTGAAGTAAATTACACGGCATATAAAATAGTGTGTGTGTGTGTGTGTGTGTGTGTGTGTGTGTGTGTGTGTGTGTGTGTGTGTGTGTGTGTGTGTGTGTGTGTGTGTGTGTGTGTGTGGATTTGCATGAATGTTTATCAAAGACAGATCACTTGCCCTTCTCTCTCTAAAACAAACACCAAACCTCCGCTTTTCAATTTGTTAATCAAGAGAAAGACGAAAACAATAAAATAAAAACTACTGTCAAAACATTAGGAATTGTGTTTCAAATAAAAACACGTAATGTTTTGAGAACTGGCGGTGGAAAGAATAAACATTTTTTTCTACGTTCAGGTCCACAGCTTCACAGAACAAAAAATAAAAGGGTTATGTTGCTTAAAAAAAAGGGGGAGGGAAAAAAGCAAACTCGGAGACCAGAGGGAGAGGTGTAACCCCTTTTTTTCCCTCTCCCTAAAAGCTGAAATTGAAAGACGAAAAAAAAAAGGAACAAAAAGTTGTCAATGGAAAATATAAATCGAAAAACTGAAAGGCCTCTTGATGATACAAGAATCAAATAAATAAAAAGTGGCTTTCCATAGCCCTTGTTCTGCTGCTGTTGTTTTTGTTGAATTATTATAAATTATTAGATTGTTTATATACAGTTTATAATGTCCTGAGGTGTGTTATAAATTTGTAAACCACTTTTAATTCCGTCTTTACAGCCGTCACTCTAAACTTATATTCTTCGTTGTTTATAATGCGTCTTTACTATCTGCAATATCATCTACATACCAAATACTTGATATTACTTTACCAATACAAATTTCTTTGAACCTCTGAACGTTCTTTCATTTATATTTTTTGAAACCAAAGAGGCATTTCCCTATTTAATTTTTCTCCCATTTTTTCATTTCGAGATAAGTCATTGTTAATTCTAATATCTATTCTATTAAATACTATATCTAATAAGACTGTTTTAAATTCAAAAGGGTTTGTTTTGCTCTGAAAGTACGCGCGTTCACTGGGTGGCACACGGCCTGGATTGCATGAGTCATGTGGTTGGACTTTTAAGTGACGCTAATTCAACAGCAACACCCGAAAAATATTTATTGCCCTACCTATGATTCAGTGAGGAAGAATGAGGAAGAAAACCCAAAGCCTTTCCTCACCATAATAGTAATAAAATGAAGAGATAGAGAAAGTTGGGAGAGAGCAATGGGTCGCTCATACCTCATTCTGGTAAAGATCCAACCCACCAAGATATTGACGAAGATACGGAGTAATGATTCCAGTTTAGGTTCTGTGATTCAATTTATCTCTTTCCTCATAACTCATAAGTACTTTTATCTTACCTTCAACATGACCAACAACCTCACCAGCGGCCAACCGCTGACCTCTCCACCAACCTCATCAACAGGTCAACTAACACTCAATAAAACCGAAAACCTCACTAATATCCCATTTAAACCCATTACTAATACAATATATTCTAACCAAACCTGGGCTTACCAATCCACCAAATAAACTCACTACTAACCAAACTACTACAATTTACGACACACATTCTCCTCATTTAACTCCGGTCCTTCACTAAAACCTACAAAGGCGTTTCTAATTTTTACCATTAGGATTTTAAATTAACTTATAATATCCTAGGCTTTATCGGTATCTTGTGCTCAACTTCCTGCCAACACCTTCGTCGACGAGTATGCTGAGCCTTTACCAACAGTCTGGCAATTTGGAAGTAATATTGTGAAACTGATGTTGTTTAGATGTTGATGTTATCAATGACACTAAAGCCATTAATTTCTTGATAAAATGTTATGGTTTATGTTGACAATAAAACGAAATACGAGCAAAATACACCAGCATAATGTGTTGTCTAATGGTAGACCCCTGCTGCCATATGGCATCACAAAAAATTGTGACCAAGTCCCAGGTTGCTTATCTGACTTTCTGCCTTATTAACACACAATTGCAGGGTCTCAATTGTTTCTCTTACTTTGGCAACACAACATACCGTACCTACCTCCACCACCAAGCACTGGAAAGGTTTGGCAGCCAATTAATGCACCACCCTCGTCATCGCTACCGCCTGCCACCAGCAGCCCCCCGCCCACCTCGCGCAGTCCGCCACTACAACAAAATTCAGCCCATAAGAGCCTGCACCGATAGACAAAAGAATAGCACCATCCAATCTATTGTTAAAATAATAAACAACTCCTGATTTATGTACTGTACAGCCCTGTAAATGTATTCAATGCATATTATATCATTATGTCTAAATCAAATGTAAGTCTGTATATTTTCAGCCACCGGCTGCAACTCTATTAATAAACCGTTTATTATTATTATTATTATTATTATTATTATTATTATTATTATTATTATTATTATTATTTTTATTATTATTTTTATTATTATTTTTTATATTTTATTATTATTATTATTATTATCATTATTATCATTATTATTACTATTATTATTATTATTATTATTATTATTATTATTATTATTATTATTATTATTATTACTATTATTATTATTATTATTATTATTATTATTATTATTATTATTATTATTATTATTATTATTATTATTATTATTATTATTATTATCATATTTTCACCTCCAGGCCCTGATGTGTGTCATTGACCTGTGCCCGTAAAAAAAAGCCATTATTATAAACTTAAAAAACAAACATCAGGAGTGAATTACGAATATCACTAAAACTTCCTAAAACATCCTCATAATTTATCCTTTGCTATCGACTATTTCAGTAACAAACATCATCATCAAGCCGTTTGCTCAATATAATAACAAAAGACCGTTGAGTACAACACCACAACGCGTAACTATTGTTCAGAAGTTAACAACCTCATCAGCACCATGTAACTCTCATTAACGCCCTTATTTGCAGTAATATAAACAAAAGAAATCCACAACACCACCAACATCCTCAAAACTCGCCACAATACCACCAACATCTTCAACACTCGACACAACACCACCAACATCCTCAAAACTCGCCACAACACCACCAACATCCTCAAAACTCGCCACAATACCACCAACATCCTCAACACTCGACACAACACCACCAACATCCTCAACACTCACACAACACCACCAACATCTTCAACACTCGCCACAATACCACCAACATCCTCAAAACTCCCAACACACCCATCCTCAACACTCGACACAACACCACCAACATCCTCAACACTCGCCACAACACCACCAGCATCTTCAACACTCGCCACAACACCACCAACATCTTCAACACTCGCCACAATACCACCAACATCCTCAACACTCGCCACAACACCACCAACATCTTCAACACTCCCCACAACACCACCAATATCCTCAACACTCGACAAAACACCACCAGCATCTTCAACACTCGCCACAATACCACCAACATCCTCAACACTCGCCACAACACCACCAACATCCCCAAAACTCGCCACAACACCACCAACATCCCCAAAACTCGCCACATCAACAACATCCTCAAAACTCGTCACAACACCACCAACACCATCAAAACTCGCCACAACACCACCAACATCCTTAACACTCGCCACAAACATCATTAACCGTCGCCCTGGCTGAGAGAAAACTAAAGTGACTCAGCTGGGAGAAGGAGCACTTGGACCAAATGATATCAGCTCCCAGATCTTCAAACAGTGCACCAAAGAGCTTGTTGAGGTCCTGATGATCCTCTATACGGGGTCTTTTCTTCTTCCCCTTGAAAAAGAAAAAAAAAACAAGTAGTTCTCATCTCCTGTGAATATGAAGTACAAGAAGTGTAAAGCTGCCTCTGTCTATGTACTCTGCCACTCGTGTTTCTCTTGAAGCGACGGTTTAAAGTAGTACAAGAATACAGCATCTTAAGGAAAACTCATCCGAAATTAAGAAAGGATCGCTACATCTTGAAACTCTTCTTAATCGTTTCATCCCTTTATAATGACGTCTCCGCCTACGTCTTGAAGGTTCTACTAAAGTGCCTGAGACTTTAAGTGTACACATTACCGGAGTGCCCCGAGTAAGTGAAGGAGTAGATCAAGGCACTAGAGAGAAAATACGAGATAGGAATTTTCCTCGAAATAAACGAACTTTTTCCGCTGATCACAATAATAACACATCAAGCACATAGTTTGCCGGGGAGCGTCACAAAGGAAACCACAGCCTTGGAGCACTAATGCAGAGAAGACACCATTCACATTGACACTAGCAACCTTAAAAATTGAACACTTTATAACTCCTTTTTGAATACTTGGAGCTAGTTGAACATTCTTCAAATAGGTATTGAATTAGTCTTTTCTGTTCACCCAAGAGTTTCTATATATAGAAAATAATCGAACAATTTATGTATATGAAGGCTGAAGCATGAAACCAATCAATGCATTACTACTTTATATAAACTAAGGATGATACTATGTAACTTCCCCACTTGAAAGACATAAGGATTCAGAGAGGAGAATTGCGTCTTGTCATAATTAAGGCGGCGTCACACTAGGATTTCTATTGTAAACTTTTTCATTACTCGTCGATTTTTTCACGAATCGTCGACGTTGTCGTTGTCTTTTTGTCAAACGGTACAGACCGTCTGCACTGACGACTCGTACGACAACTTACCGGAGTCAACTCAAGATCTATAATTGATACTACAAATAGCTATAAAAAATAAAACAAATTTTACTTAAAATATAAAGTTAAATTATTATGAAGTAATTATTACTGTACTCTTCTTCTCAAGATTACTCATTATTGTGTTTATTTTCGTGATTTTAAAGAGGTAAAAAAATGTCATTTTTTGTTTACATTTTGACCACGCTGGAATAACAACAATATGACGGAGCCAACAGATAAAATAATTTCCCAAGTATGGACACGCTTCTACGAGGAGTTCTTGGTGGACCACATAAGGCAGCGCCCCTGTCTCTGGGATCACTAGGACTCTTCATACACCAAAAAAGGCGTAGAATTACTACGATTTTTTTCGTTAGTTGGATCCATCTTGTTTGTTGACAGTTGTCGAACGAGGAAAACTGGCGAGTTGGTTCTAAACGCATGTGTGACGGTGCACAACAAAAAGTTTGACGATTTTTTGAAAGTTGACAAAAAATTCGACGAAAGAATGCCAGTGTGACGCCGCCTTTAGTCACAGTTACTGACTGCTAATCAAGAGCACCACAGTGGTTGGTTTCTATTAAATTATCCCCAACCAAAATTTGAAGGGGATCCTCCTTATCCGACTCGACGTCTGTCAAAAATGCTTACAATAACTTTCAAAAAACTCAACTATTTTTTTTTTTGCGTAAATGTGTATTATTGAAGTTCTTAATTGTGATTATGGGTATGATACCAGCTCAAGTTATTTTACAAAAATTTTCAGTGGTCGTTAGCATATGAAGTGTGTATCAGAGTTCGTGTTAACCGAAATACATAAATCAATCTTGAAGCCAATTATTGTACACACTCATGGTCATCCGTTATACTACACTCGGATAAATATAATTACATCTCGCAGTATAAAATAATAGTTTTGCGGAATAATCTGCCTAGGAACTTTGCATGTTGTAATTTATACAATATTTTCTGCAGTAATAACTTCAACAATAATATCAACTTAATTTCAGGTAACAATAAATCTTTCGAATAATATAACTTCATATTCAGAACGGAACTAGCTAATAACACTGTGAGGAATGCTCACGAATAAAGAACACGAAAGCAAAAAAAAAAAAAAAAAAAAAAAAAAAAAAAAAAAATATATATATATATATATATATATATATATATATATATATATATATATATATATATATATATATATATATATATATATATATATATATATATATATATATATATATATATATATATATATATATATATATATATATATATATATACTAGATTGTGAGGTAAGCAGGATAGAAAATTATGAAGCATTAATTATCAGGATTTTTTTTTTTTTTTTTATGATCATATTTAGCCATCCCTGGTGCTTCACACTACGTGCAGACAACAGGTGCCATCAATAATGTACAGTAGTTGAATATGATACAAATAACAAGTAATCACACCAGTACGCACATCATGAACCATTCAAAACGTAGTTTCCTGAACAGATAAACTTAAAAATGTACTGTTAACTAAGGCAAGATTTAGTGAACATTGGATAACCAGCACTACACGGATGGTTAATTGTGTTAAAAAAGTTTTTAATAATTTAATTGCATTGCTAACTAAGCCTTAGACCTTAACACTACCCTCTCCCCCCCCCAAAAAAAATAATAATATAAATCAATAATAATATGAAATTCCCCCCAAATAATCATAATGCCACAAAAATATTTGTTTAAAATTTACGTTTAGGCTATAAAATAATGTGTGTTGCTGAGGGCGGCTGGCAGTCGACCTCTGAGTCTCCGGGGACACACAGCGCTGGGTTTTGTCCCCCAGCCAATGGCCCTTTGTGGCGGGCGACAAAAAATATCTTACTAGTGGCAGAAGAGCTTCATAGGCAGGGAGATGAGGGGAGAGACGCAGGGGAGAATGTGAGAGGGGGAGTGGACGATATGAGAGGAAAGGTGAAGAGGTGAAGGGGAGAAGAGGAGAGGGGTAGGGGAAACTGTTAGAAGGGTAGGGGATAGTAAGTGAGGAAAAGTGAAGAGGTGGAGGGAAGGAGAGCAGAGGAGAGGTGAGCTGGAGGGGAGAATGAGAGAGGGAGGTACAGAAGTAGGGGGGAGGAAAGGAGAGGAGAAACGGGGGAAGGAGATACAGAGAAAAGAGAGGGAGAGGAGGAGATTATATGAGAGAGGTGGTGAGGTAGAGGGGAGGAGAAAAGAGAAAGACGGGGATAGAGAAAGACATGGAACTATATGAGAGGAAAAGTAGGGGGGATAAGAGAAGGGGTGGAGGAGAGAAAAACGATAAGTGGAGGGGAAAAGGAAGGAAGAAAAGAGAAGAGGCGAATGGAAGAAGAAAGAAGGAAACAGGAAAAAAAGAATAGGTGAAGGGAAGGAATTAGTAAGATAATTATTAGCTGACAAAAAACGAAGTGATGAAGACAATTTACCAGAAGACAAAAAATAAAAGAGATAAAATGTATAAAAGAAAGAAATAAGGAGACATAAATACAGACACGTGGCAGTAAAAAAAAAGACTAAGGACATATGAAGAGAATTTGTGAAAGATATGATAAAAAATAAAGTAAAACATATTGACATTAATTATATGAATCAGAGATGAAAGAGCAGGGAGTTTAAAAAAAAAGTAAAATCAGTGTATTATGGAATATGGAAGACGAGCCTTAAGGTAGAAGTTAATAGTAGGCTCTATGTGTGTGTGGGGGAGGTGGGAGAGGGGGGAGGAGTATGAGGTGGGAAGGAGGAAGAGGAAGGAAGAGGAGGAAGGGGAAAGAATGGCTGAATGCGACGGAAAAAAAAAGGATTCAACAGAATATAATAAAAAGAGGAAGTTAGAAATAAGAGATAGAAAGAGTACTATATATAAGTGTAATAAGAGTATAAGGAAATGATAAAGGGAGGAAGTAAAACGATAAAACTGGCAAGGATTTTAGGGGAAGAAATTTCACAGAAGCTGAAAGGATAAATAATAAGAAGCAAGAAGGAGGAAGATTGGAAGAAGTCTCGCAAAGATCTTTTCTACGATGAAGGAAAGAGGAAACCACCAACCTAACCACCCACTCATTCCTTATCCACCCACCCATTCACCCACCCAACCACCAACCCACACATTCACCCATCCAGCCACCCGCTCACCCATCCACCCATCTACCCAACACAGGGAGGAGGAGGAAGTTATGTGCCATCTTCAGGATCTTTAAACAGCAATATAATAAAAATGACAGGAACGCACCGTGGGAGGAGTTTCGGGAAATTTACGGTGAGAGAAGGAGGGTGTTAAATAAATACACTATTCTCTAAAACAATAAAAAATAACGTATATATTGATTAAAATGAAGGATCTGAAATATCTCCACAAGAGAGAGAGAGAGAGAGAGAGAGAGAGAGAGAGAGAGAGAGAGAGAGAGAGAGATCTGGGTGCTGTCTTTTCCAAGCTGTGTAGGGGAAGGCGTGTGAGGAGAGAGAGATGAGCGGAAGATTACGTGGACAGCACCAAGGTGGGGTGGAACCGGGAGGCCCTGGCCCTTCTAAATAGTCTTTTAGCTGATGGCTGAAGTATTATCTTTAGTGAAAATGTTGATGTCTTTAGTTGAATGTCAGGATGAATATACTGATTACCTCTGAAAGACGAGAGAGAGAGAGAGAGAGAGAGAGAGAGAGAGATAATAGAGTGAAAATAAAGAAGACTGTTACAATTTTGCTGTGACGCGCAAGATACGATGGCCAGAGGGTGAAATAAACAGTAAAATGAAAAGTGAGTGAACAACTGAGGTAATATAGCAATTTAAGTTCCTGTGATCAGGGTTTTTATGTGTGTACACACTGAACATTAGGAGCAAATCGAGAAATAAAAAGACACAGAGAAGGAGGATAATTGCAGGGAGTGTAAAAAAACGGAAAAATGTGAACGACGGGAAGGTAGTAGAAACCTTCTAAAGTTATGGTGGTGTTAATGTGGATATTGGAGAGAGCAGTTCTTAAAATCCACGCTGTTTACACGAACTACTTCAGATGTTGTTGATCTTTACAGATACGAGAACCTAATCAGGTGTGGAGTATAAAGGAACGGGGTGTGTGGGTTTAAGAGTCTAGTTTGGAGAAATTCCCAGAAGCATTTTGGCCATTAGAGATGGAAGTCGAGTGGAAGGATGGCAAAGCAAGTATCTAGTGGCGAGGAAAAAAATGCTGTGGTGAGGAGCAGGTGGTCAGTATCTTGTAAGGGGAAATGAGTAAAAAAATACAGAGGTGAGGTCTCTTGTGAAAGTGAGAGGAACGGGGTTAAGGAGACGTGTTTAGTTAGAGCGTCCAAGAGGAGTCTTTTGTGGTCGCTCCTCAGGGGGAATTCCCAGGGGCATGGAGGAGGGCAGATATGGTCATAAAGATAAAATGAAACCAAAGAGGATAAGAGATCTCACGTGTATGGGCGTCAATGTGCACGCACGAAAAAACGGATGTAAGATACTGTTCCTTAATGTCGACCGTGCAACATCTGGGCTGACTTGACTTAAAGTTACGCACACTTTTAGCGTCAACATTCACTCTTTGGTTGCAACAGGAAAGTTTTCTCTATTTTATTTGGGTACACAACACACCTCATTATTCTCCCTCAGTGAGAAAGACACTTCCTAGGCCATATAAACTGTTGTCTGGCACCATACTTACATAAACGCTCGCCAGATGACCTCTTCATCCACGTCATAAAGTATACACACCGTAAAAAAGAATACTTTTCAAAACCGCTCTGATATAATTTAAACAGCATAATTAGTCAAATTGATAATAAAATGAGATATAAAGGCATTATAAAATGGAATGAATGAAGATATTCCTCAGAAGACATTGATGTAAGTATTAGTATTATCAATAATAACAAAAAACACATATGGCAGTAACAATATTGATAATGATAAGAAATTAACACACAATAATAATAGTATTTGTAATAATAACACTTACGTATAACATGATAAAATGTGGGATCTGAAAGCTGTGTTTTCTGACTGTCCACCAATATTTGTTTTAGCACGAAATAACGGAAAGACAATTTGCTTTAGTATTCATGATAATAATTAACTAAATGACTCCTATTGATCCCTGAAATGTCAACCAATTCTGCAAGCGTCGAGTAACTTACAGAAGCTCATCTGTTAGGGAATTTATATACTCAACATACCACATTCATGACATAAAGTAAAAAGTTACTTGATATTTAGGACAATTCTGCTCTGTTTTATCACATGATATATTTTACAATTTACCCAAGGTGATTCTGGGAAGTAAATTCCTAATGAGGATCTCAGCAGGTGAGGGCATTATCCCGAAGGTGCGTGGCTTTGTTCCTATCCTAGTGGCCACAAAGGCGGCCCAAGCCCTTGACCTTTTCGTGCCTCTTATGGTCTCCTCCAGATACAACACTTTTTGCCCACTCCTGCACCACCTACCCACGACCACGGGTCGCCGGAGCTAAGAATAAACATTACCTGTTTATCATGTACTTCAGATGTAGTCGCTGTATGTTTAGAGCTCTTGTTGTTGCTATTGTTGTTATTGTTGTTGTTGTTGTTGTTGTTGTTGTTGTTGTTGTTTTTGCTGCTGGTGTTGCTGTTCTTGTTACTTCTATATACATTGAAACAACAGCAGCTTCATGAACTAATGTTTTCAGCCGTAAATCAAAGTCAATTGAAACATTTGACAACGACTATTGAGAATTACTTTCGATATATTATAATTCAGAGGGATTAGTGTATGGACATTAGTGTTGTGTATTTCATAGATTTTGGTTGGAAAAATTAAATTAATCTAATAATAATAATAATAATAATAATAATAATAATAATAATAATAATAATAATAATAATAATAATAATAATAATAATAATAATAATAATAATAATAATAATAATAAATAAATAATGATCAAAACAACTTATTCGTTACTGTCAAAACTTGAAATCACAAGTTCCAGAGGTTGAATCTAAAGTCTTAAGAAAAGCCTAAAGAGATAAGAATATCGACTTCTAGGTTTCAATTCATAAAAGTGAAACACATCCTGTTTCACCAATTTTGGTTTAGGTATTTCTATTATCAACGAACATTACCCTTCTTACAGTCTATGCTTTGTTCTTTAATTCTTTCATTATTTCACGTTTTGTTAATGATTATAATATTTATCTATTTATCTATCCGACCATCCTGTGACAAGGTGAACAAATCCTCTTTCCTCATCGCGTGAGTCCTTTCCTCCCTCTTGGTCCCCTTGATAGTTTCACCAACATTGTGTCGGTCGGTCTGTCTTCCTTTCTCCTGCTTCGTGTCTCAGTTTATCATTGAGTAAGCTTCTCTCTCTCTCTAGTTTCTCTACTTCTATTTTTCGTTCTTCTTTGTCGCCGGATTTCTGCAATTTTCTGCTTCACCCCCCCCATCTCTTTCTTATTATCCATATCTTTCCATTCCTCTATCTCATCGGCCCATAGATTGCATTTTGCTCTCTCTCTCTCTCTCTCTCTTAGCTTATATCCTTTTTTTTCACCAGCCTCCGTCGCCTTTGCCATCTACGCTACCTTAGCCACCAATTATCCTCTTTTTCACCCACACATTTCTGGAACACTGACTCAGCACAGCCCAACCCAGAGCTCCCCACTATAAGACTTTTTGTCACGCACTAAAGACTCAATGCATTTTTTTTTACCTATACATTGCTCAGTGTTCTTTCTCTTGACATAAACTACACTGAAGTGAAATATCAACAAAGATGATTTTTTGTCTCCCGTTTAACCTATCTACTATTTATGTTTGTTTGGTATATATTAATTATATTCGTAAAGGATAATAAGGCGCCGGGTATTTTTCAAAGACGTGTGTTAGCGTTCATGTATTGAAACTTATAGTTAAAAGTAAATTATACCGTTTTATTGACAATGAAAATATCATGAAACTCATTATCTTGTTTGGCAAGGAGATACATATTGACGTTCGCTTTTTTTTTATATTGTGAAAAATGTTTATATTTGTATTATTTGCAAATAAAATCGTCTGTTTATATTTCAATATTTTTGTTCCTTTGATCTGTCTTTCATCTTTTGTCTCAGTCAGTGACGTCATATTAATCCCCCCCCCCCCAAAAAAAAATCTCTCTGTCCTTTAGTCTTTATTCTTCCATCTCTTACTCCCGTCCCTGATGAATTTGTGTCATATCCCTCCAGTCTATCTCTCTTTTTCACTTTCTCTCCTTCCTTCTCCCACTTAACCTCTCCTCACCCTTCCTCAACCCCTCTTACTCTACTCTGCTCTCTCTCCTTCCTGCCTTATGTATGACTTGTGGACCGTAAAGCTAGCTCACTCGACGCGTGCTTAGAGTCAGGTGGAGGGTTGTGTTGTAGTCCTCTGGGAAAGTCAGGTTACCAGCGTCTACTGAGTGGACTTGATTCATTTCTAGACCTCAACTTTACTTCTCCTCACCTAACGCTTGAAGGAACTCGAATAACAAGTTGAGGACCCTCCTTAACTTTGGTGTACATCCTAATAGTTAACTCTCTGGACTGTGGACGCGCCCAAATCAACACTGTTTGCAAAATATATCATAAAAAATGGCATTCAATTATTATAAACCCCCAACCTGACAAATACACTTAACATAGTACCGAATCTTAAGTGTTCCTAATCTTAATGGGTCCCAGTCCTAATGGGCCCCAGTGCTAATGGATCTCCAAAACTAGTGGGCCGCAATTTTAATGATTCGGTTACGTTATATTGTACTTTAATAACACTGGACCCTATTATAACTGGAGAACACCTGACCTACGACCTAATGCCAGGTGGTGTCGCAGTAAATTACTGATTCCGAGATATAGTGTCTCGTGAAGAGGGATGGTTAATCCTGCCCCGTGATACAGCTGGCCATTATCTACTTACCACACTCACATATTAACACCTATAACACTAAATAAAAGATTGTTGTAGTTAGTGTGTTGTGATTAGTGTGTGTGTGTGTGCGTTATGGCTAGTATGGGTTATTGTTAGTGAGTGTGTGTGTGTGTGTGTGACTAGTTGTGTGTCGTGGTTAGTGTGTGTGTGTGTGTGTGTGTGTGTGTGTGTGTGTGTGTGTGTGTCAAGTTAGTGTGTGTGTGTGTGTGTGTGTGTGTGTGTGTGTGTGTGTGTGTGTGTGTGTGTGTGTGTGACTAGGTTGTGTGTCGGTTAGTGTGTGTGTGTGTGTGTGTGTGTGTGTGTGTGTGTGTGTGTGTGTGTGTGACTTAATAAATGTGTGTGTGTGTGTGTGTGTGTGTGTGTGTGTGTGTGTGTGTGTGTGTGTGACTACAGTCGGTTAGTGTGTGTGTGTGTGTGTGTGTGTGTGTGTGTGTGTGTGTGTGTGTGTGTGTGTGTGTGTGTGTGTGTGTGTGTGACTAGTTGTGTGTCGTGGTTAGTGTGTGTGTGTGTTTTAGTTAGTGTGTGTGTTCGTTATGATTACCCTGGGTTGTGGCTAGTGTGTGTCCAGGTAATTATCCTTCACTGGCTGATGATGCACCTAACATAGTACAGTACAAGGAGTTGAGAAATAATGTAAGTTTGTATAATCATGTCCGCTATGTTCACACAACCTGGCAAATTCCAACGCTGAGTTGCAATATGTGCTTGAGCAATATTGTCATTAAATAACTTTTGATGATTATGTTAATTATTGCAACGATAATTGCATGTTAATGTTGCAAAGTGCCGGAAGGTAAAGCGAGAGAGAGAGAGAGGGGAAGATTATTGCCTGGGCCTTGATGCTTGCATACAATATAAACGGAAAATAGCTTGTAATAACCAATGTATGCCAATGGACAAGACGGATGCTGAAATTGTTCGACTGTGCAAAGGTAAAATAATAAAAAAAATTAAAACAGTGTCTTTATTCCCCTAAGAGGATCACTTATTAAGTGTACGAGAGAATACTGGATTACAGGTGGGCAGAGTGTGAGATGAAGAGTGGCTCTGTGGAGTGTGTGTGTGTGTGTGTGTGTGAGTGTGTGTGTGTGTGTGTGTGTGTGTGTGTGTGTGTGTGTGTGTGTGTAAAACAGATATTTACCACAACAATGTTACATACGTGAATAAATGAAATGATGTGTTAGTGGACTTGGAGAAAATAAGACAATATAAATAAAACAAAAAATATATACCATGGAAATCATTAAATATCTAGAGAATGGAAATGAGATGAGATGGGGTAAGTCTTGCTGAGATTGAGATCATTATGAGGAGGTGTTGGAGTGTGACCGAGAGGCGTGAAGAAGGAGGGAGGTGTGAGCCACATTACCCATAGTTCTGCGGTGTGTTTAGAGGCGGTGCTGTGAGGGAGGGAAGAAATGTAGGAATAAAACATCCGCTAAAAAATAACTGTAGAGAGTACAATAACAACAACAACAATAACAATAACAATAACAATAACAATAACAATAACAACAATAATAATAAAAATAATAATAATAATAATAATAATAATAATAATAATAATAATAATAATAATAATAATAATAATAATAATAATAATAATAATAATAATAATAATAATAATAATAATTAATAATAATAATAATAATTAATAATAATAATAATAATAATAATAATAATAATAATAATAATAATAATAATAATAATAATAATAATAATAATAATAATAATAATAATAATAATTAATAATAATAATTAATAATAATAATAATAATTAATAATAATAATAATAATAATAATAATAATAATAATAATAATAATAATAATAATAATAATAATAATAATAATAATAATAATAATAATAATAATAATAATAATAATAATAATAATAATAATAATAATAATAATAATAATAATAATAATAATAATGATAATAATAATAATAATAATAATAATAATAATAATAATAATAATAATAATTAGCAAAAATAATATATAACTATAAAAGTTTCAGCTGTAAAATTGTGTAAAACTTTTTAATTTATACATATTCAATTTTGTGTGTATAAGCTATTCAATATTTTGTGTAGTTTATATAAAGGCAATATTTACTGGCCACAACCATAATCTCTCCGTGATAGTACCCAAACATGACGCCACGTGATCCGCTGGTGTATACAATGGATAAAAGAGCATTTATCTTGGTTGAATACAAAAAAAAAAAGAACAAAATATTCAGTGTACAGTATCTATATTATTAGGTCCTCCCCTACACCTTCTTTTACTAAGATATTCCCTAATACAAGACATTTCCGATGAGATATATTACTCATTTATTGTTGGTGTGTTTTTCTTAATATGTAAATGGGAATTATTCATAAACTGTCATTACTAGAAATAATAGACTTTGTAACCCGCCCACCTGGTACGATGTCCTCCGTAAACTTCCTGACCTCTCGTACGTCTACGGGAAAGGGTCGCGGAAAGGGGACGTGATTGCTGCCCGTATCATCATTGGGTATGACTTTGCTTGGGAGATTGGTATCCCCGCATCCCTTGAGCAACGCTCTTGTGCATTATGCAGAAGACCCGACAGCAGCACCCATATTCACTACCTCCTAAGATGTCCCCACACACAACGCTTCCGTGACGCCTGCTGGACCACCACTCCACGACCCCCTGACGGAGACACGATGATCCTCCCCATACTGGCCAGATATTTTGTAAATAATATTGATTATGTGTTAAAGGAATATCCTTCCTTCCTTAGGCTTTAGTAAGCCCCTTTATAATATTTATACTGTATATATTTGTCACACTTGCCAGATGCTTCTGGTGTCATTGTACAGGGGTACCTAGTGACAGCACTAGGATCCCGCTTCCTCTATCAAGGAATAAACAATTGAAATTGAAAATTGAATTGACTTTGTAGGAAAAAATACGAGGTACCATTTTTGTCGTGAAGTTGTTGTGAGTAAATGTCAAACTTTTATTATATACTACGGCGTTTTAATATCTCTGTGAAGTGTTAACTCTACTTTTTTCCTTTGTTTTATGTACAAAATAAAGAAGAAAAAATACGTCTTCCATCTGTATGAGCTACGACACATTTACTGTACTTAAAAAAATAATATGTTTGGAAAATAACTTTAATGGAACCAGATGCAGGTTTAATCATAGAAAGTAAATTTAAATGTTGATAATAATGCACATGACGCAGATAGGTATTGGTATTGTATGTTTTATCGACACAAATATTGACTTGGTGAAGTATTCTGCTGTTAAAATTTGCCTCTCAAACGCCAATAAATTATTCACACTGGACAAACATAACAATGAAACACCAATTATATTTTGTTATGCTTTAGAATATTGTATAAAACATTCTCGGACGCACAAACGAAACTAAATAAAAAAATGATCCTCCAGTTTATATGAAATCTGTCCTTAATCTGATTTCTTTTGTATTCTAATATTATTATAAATTATAATTTCCATAAGTTCTGCATTTTTTTTAAAGCGATTAGCCCACCAGGGTACAGGCCATTGACCCATAAGAGGGCCTGGGGGCCAAAATATAATAATAATAAAAATAATAATAATAAAAATAATAATAATAATAATAATAATAATAATAATAATAATAATAATAATAATAATAATAATAATAATAATAATAATACAATAATAATAATAATAATAATAATAATAATAATAATAATAATAATAATAATAATAATAATAATAATACAATAATAATAATAATAATAATAATAATAATAAAGATAATAATAATAATAATAATAATAATAATAATAATAATAATAATAATAATAATACAATAATAATAATAATAATAATAATAATAATAATAATAATAATAATAATAATAATAATAATAATACAATAATAATAATAATACAATAATAATAATAATAATAATAATAATAATAATAATAATAATAATAATAATAATAATAATAATAATAATAATAATAATAATAATAATAATAATAATAATAATAATAATAATAATAATAATAATAATAATAATAATAATAATAATAATAATAATAATAATAATAATAATAATAATAAAATCAATAGTGAGAAACGATATATGTATGATGTGTTGTCAAAGAAAGATTAACAATTGAGACCCTGCAGTTATGTGTAAATGTGGCAGAAGGTCAGATCAGCAACCTGGGATTTGTTCACAACTTTTGTGATGCCATATGGCAGCAGGGTCTACCATTGGACAACACATTATGCTTCCAATATCTTCCCAGGCGGTAGTACCTCCCTGTTTCTACTACTTACTACCAATATAGTGATTGATCCTCTCTTAATGAGGACACACGACAGAAACAATATGAAAAATGTATATAAAAGGAAAATCTAATAAAGTTATAATGTAATTTTTACATACACTTCATCATAACACCCATCGTTTCTGATCCAATTTTGTACACGATAAGGGACAAGTAAGTTAAATCTGGCACATTAATACCGTAGACTTCGTGTGATTTCTGATAATGGCTTTTCACATTATATCAAGGTAAACAGCAAGGCTATTCAACTGGCGGCCCGCGGGCCGAATTCGCCCCTTGTGTCATTTTTAATTGGCCGTTTGTTTGATTCTGAGCAATTATGAAAAACAAAAACATTAACCCTTTCGTTGCCCCAGTCTACACAACTGGAACTTGTTGACATTCAATAATCAGATGACCTGAGACAGTTAATACAGTCTTCTGGATTTATAAAAATCTGGACGAAGGAAATCAGCCAGGAGAAGTTTCCATACACAAGGAAACCTACACTGTTTATCCTGACAATGTTTGGCTCAACATATACGTGTGAGTCTTCATTCTCACACACGAATACCATAAAAACAAACAATCGTTCCTCCGTCACTAGTTAGCATCTCCAACAGTGTCTACGCTTCGCTTTGACTGATCATGAGCCTAACTTGTAAGATCCAAGAAGTGTAAACTTTCATATTAGAGGATAAATATATCAAAGGTACTTGTCACACACGCACACAGAATTAAAAACCGAGAAATGTGAGAATAAATGTATTTCAGTGACCTGCTGAGTGGCCTAACCACATTGTGTTAATTTTTGCACCTAATGAATACATGCAAAATAGCTAAATAAAAGTACTTAAAAGAGAATTCAAGCTGTTTATTGCAGCTTTTTATGCTTATGTTTAAGTGTTTAGATCAAAAGTTGGAAGTCGAAAATGTATGGCCCCCTCTGTCGATTTCAGTTTCTTAAGCTGGCCCCCATCCTAAAGTAGTTGAATAGGCCTGGTATTGAGGGAATTTTCTTACATTTCATAGAGGGAGAAAGAGGGAGGAGTAAAAATAAAACAGTAAGGGACAATGAAAGCATAAAATAATTATATAACGTAATACAAAATCTATGGTGTTAGCCTACCGTGTTTATCATACTGTACTGGTCTTATAACCGCCCTAAGATGTATCATATACTGCAAGAAGCGGAAATCTAAAAATATATGTAAAACTTTTGCTAAAAATGCATTAAATTTACCTTTTATAAGTCATTTGCAGACTGTTTATTATCATATGTTTATATAAAGTCATTAAAAGATTAAAAGTGCACACGGAAATTACAAACTACCTGCACAGTGTAGTACTGTAACATATTGAAAGGAGTCACTGAGACAACACCTCTTACTGTAATTGTGATCAGACCATAGAAGTAATAATACCATTAACTCCCGCCTTCCATATCTTACAGTCTCCTTTCCATTCTTCCTCTTTTTTTTTTACCATTCCGAGAAATGTTTATGGTAAATTAATTTAGAAATGGATTAGCACTGATTTTTCGACTTGTTGTACAGTACATGAGGATGATGGCACACCATACCCTGAAATACAGAGCAGATTTAGCAAACAGCCATATTGTCTGAAAGCCTGAGAACGTGCATTGTATTGAATTTTCCATCTAGGGTGTGTAAAAAATTAATTCACCTTACACAGTATTTTTTTTTACTATGTAATATTCAAATTTAAGTAAATATGGCCGAGCGAACCTTGGCGAGTACTCACATAATAGTTTCTAGTTTCGAGACAGCCTTATAGAGAAAACCAAAATTCATATGTTTGATTACAAAATTTTCATCTTTCATTCCTCTTAATTACAAACGAAATCTAGTGCGTACTCTTACCGACAGAGCCTTCAATATGTATTCAAGCTATTTCCACCTGGACATTAAACTGAAATATATAAAGGAACTACTCTTTAACAGTGGTTTCCCTAATAAATTTACAGATATTCATATAGGAAAAACCCTTAATAGGATTTTTGGTCCCACATAGCCTCAAATCCACACCGTTCCTAAATACTCTGTCTATTTCACCATCCCATATACAGGTCCACTCAGTTTCACCCATGCAAACAAACGTAAGAAACTTTTCATTGAATTATATCCACAAGTTTTGCTCAGATTAGTCTTCAAAGCTCAGAGCTCACTTAATAAATTCGTTAAAACTAAAGACACCATTCCCACACACTTGCAATCCTCTGTTCCGAACAGGCCAGTTAATCACACATCCACCACATTCAGCTATACGTAACCACGCCCACCAACATGACCATCCGTTCTCGCAGTCTGATTTATGCAGGAGTAACTGTGAGACGGACCTCCTCATAATGGAAGCCTTGTATCAATACAAAGTAAAGTCATCCATTTGTGATATAGCTTCTGTGAACTGTTGTGTTTTTCTCAATAAGGCTCGTCTCAATTAAGGTAATATATCATGTATGTTTTAGTTTTTTCTGATTTTAAGTTTTATACGTAGGTCTCCCGTCATTTTTATTGGTTTTAAATTATAATACTCTTTTAAAACTTTTGCGGAAAGTAAATTTTATAATAATGTTTCATTTTAGTGTTTATTACCTGCATTTTTTTTGTCTGCTTTTTGGGCTCTGGTGATGGAAAATAACTTTCCAAAACGTTAGTAATTAAAGAAACCGAACTTAGTCAAGATGTTTGTGTTTTCCCTGGGTCTCCTCTTCATTATATATATATATATATATATATATATATATATATATATATATATATATATATATATATATATATATATATATATATATATATATATATATATATATATATATATATATATATAAAGTTTAATTGTCACAAGCTGGTGTTACTTCGAACTCTGATTACTCGTACATGATTTAAGGAACAGTGTCCTTGGATACATGTTCACAATGTAATTGTATGGAAAAGTCAATTTCAACTGTCAGCTGGAGGTTTAATGGTTGCCCCTCGTGTAACGAGGATGGCAGGCCCAAGGGCTACCTAGGCGTGAAATTTTTTAAGGTGCAGAAGCTGTCGTCAATACAACAACCACACCCCTAAGTTAATGAGTTGCATGGCCCAGCATCAAGGAATAGTCCGAGAAGACCGGACAACTCGCCAACTGCACTGGCTAACCAATACCCCCCATTATCCCTTAGTTTCACCCTGCTTGGAAATCGAACCCGTGTCCGCTCACATGCTGACCATTAATATTAATAATATTATATTTCCCCCCCCAGGCCCTGATGTAGGTCATTAAGCTTTGCCCTGGTGGGCTAATCCCATACAAAAAAAAAAATGTATATATATATATATATATATATATATATATATATATATATATATATATATATATATATATATATATATATATATATATATATATATATATATATATATATATATATATATATATATATATATATATATATATATATATATATATATATATATATATATATATATATATATATATATATATATATATATATAATTATTTGAAAAAGGAAACATATTGCCAGGTTGCCGTATGTGATAGAATTCTCTGTAGTAGAAAACATGTAGTGTACAACAACAGGCTTAACAACGGGCTTTTTACACGTGTTCATAAAATAATATAATAGCGTTTTTATGTTGGTTCTCACGTAGAGAGCTTGAGGTGGACGACAACAAGCTGCACTGAAAGGATAAAAATCATCGGAGTTCACGAGAGGTAGAGTTTCTCCTTTTTTCTCCCATTCCCTCCCCCCAAAAAAATCATATATTAAATCAAAGAAAAAAATAAGTCTAATTTTTTTCCAAAATTCATAATTTACCAACTCTCTCAGGTATTACACTGTGACCGACATAAAAGTATTCTAATTTTTTATTATGGTTTAAAACATGAAAAATACAGGTAATTGAGACATAAATTACGTTATAATCAAATCATTTGGTCTTGTCAGTCTATCAATTTCCGTTGAAGGTAATCGGCAAGTTTCGCATACTGAAGACCATCGCTTTGGATTAAGTGTTGCCAATCTCAAAGGTGCGTTTATACCCGATTTTTTTTACTCCTGACTCTCGTGAAAAAAGTTGCATAATGTACAAGGTTTAAAGTTTGCACTCCGAGCGTAGGCAAGATCTCCGTGTCTCTCGGTGTGTTACATCCTAACCATCAACATTACAAAACTTTCCTCTTAAGAGTTAAGTCTTTCGAGAGAAGACTCTTTGATGTAAACGCCAGCTAAGAGCGGCAGATAAGCGTGCAAGAATAAGAGGTTGTTGACCTTCAGTCTCGTTCAATGTTGACCCTTGTGTATGTGTTAGCAGAAATATAATTTATGACAGACAAAACCAGAGGCAGGTTCAAAAACCAGTGTTTTTTCAGCTTACAAAATGGAGTCAAGTGAAATAACAATAGAAAAGTAAATACGTACATTCATGAAAAAATGAACATATAACACTTTTCGACAACAACAACAACAACATCAACATCAACAACAACAACAACAACAATAACAATAACAATAACAATAACAATAATAATAATAATAATAATAATAATAATAATAATAATAATAATAATAATAATAATAATAATAATAATAATAATAATAATAATAATAATAATAATAACTAACCAAAAATAATAGGAAAAAGAAAAGAAAAAAGGATCAAGAGTGAGAAACGATATACAGTATCTACGGTGAGTTGTCAAGGGTAAGAGAAACAATTGAGACTCTGCAATTGTGTGTAAATGAGGCAGAAAGTGAGATCAGCAACCTGGGACTTGGTCAGAGTTTTTGTGATGTCATATGGCAGCAGGGTCTACCATTAGACAACACATTATGCTTCCAATATCTTCCCAGGTGGTAGTAGCTCCCTGTTTGATAGCTACCTACTACCTACTCCTTCAGTTAGAGGATCACAAAAAATGAATCATGGTCTTGAATTTTGGAAATCGATATGGATTCCGCTGATTTATTATGAAATCGATCCCTTATTTATTTATAATGCAGCCAATTCACTCTCCACCAATCATCCAGACGAAATGGACAGCCGACGCAGAAACGAAACATCCACGGAAAGCCACAAAAGTTCTTGTATCTCTAACATAAGGAAGTATGTGGTTAGGATTGCAGGCATACCATCACATCATACCCAGATTATATATGAAAACACATAATCCTGTTTTCTAGAGGGCAAAGTACAATAAGGGTTGCGATACTTTTTTTTTTGTCTGAATGATAAGTATATTACCCCCTAGTTGACTTTTTACAACGAGCCAGTCACACTTTGCCTCCTCAATGGGGATTCGAAGCCGGGAACATTGGACTACCACCCCAGTACGATAATCACTCCGTCACAATAAATCATTCCAATCCAGCGTTATAGATTTACATCATAAGTTACCCTGAAGTCATAAGTTAGCCTGAAGTCGATATTGGACAAATAGGAGGTACTTCGAGACCCAGCCTCACAATGACGAGTTAAAGTGAGCAACTAAAAGATGTATCCCAAGAGCTGTAACATAAATCTTCTCATATAATTTCGTTCACAGAGTCTTTAAGATTCATACTTTAAGCGACCCTGCTAACTGTTGTTGAGAGAACACATCTAGTCATGACAAGTCTCAATACTTTATCGATGCTATTGTGCTTCATCTTAAGTGGCATTGCTTCAGTAAGACGGTCAACTGCATTTTGTGACATTGTGTCAGCGAGTCACTTAATTTCATTCTCTTATTTATCTTAGTGCTGTGTCGTTGTTTCAGTGAGTCAGTCAACTGCATTCTAACAAATTGAGTTAAAGGAAACATTAAAACCTTCGTATCTCTCAGATGAGAATCCAGGTCCAGCTCCTCCCAGACCTTGAGCCAGCACCTCGCTCCAGGCTGTTTGTTTTCGAGTTCATTGAAGACACCTCGTCACGTAGGAGGGCTGAGCAAGGCAACTCTTTCTCACGCTCAGAGACGAACTGCCAATTCAGAGGAGTTCAGAATAACAAGCAGGTAAGTGCTGTAAGGAGGAAGCTATCACACAAGCTCCCGCCCGACTTAAACACTCCCCAATCTTGTTGCAGTAAGAGGATATCACGAGAGTAATACTACTAATGATGGACTCAGCGGTGTTTTTCCTATTATGTGCTTGTGCGTTTGACTACGTCCATGGCACTAACATATACTATCTGCCGTACAAAGTCAATTTGACGATGGCATGAGAATAAGACGTCGTTATAACGAGTGTAGAAAGTGATATTGTTCCCGTTATATTTTTGCGCACTTAGTCGACTACTGACTCTGTAACATCGAAATGGAGTTTATTTCCTTAAAAATAACTTTACGGTGTTAGAGGGATAAAGTTTCGTTATAATGGCCTCGGGTTGCAGTATTGTTCTCACCATGACCTCGTTATTGTGGCATCCCCTCCTTCAAAACCCACCACTACCAACACTACTCCCAGAAAGAAACCGAAATGGAATTTTCTCTCAAAGAAAAATACATTACACTGTGAAAGTACCAGTGAGTCCCACAGGTCAAACAACACATTATGGGTAGCGCAGTGTTAGATACGCATTCACAGCTGGATGGACTGTGAGTAACCGGACGCGAAACCAAAAACCCTTAGGGCAGGAGGTGAGTATTATATATACTCGGCCGCTACACCCTTTAAACTATATTTAAAATAAAATACATTCATCATACAAAATTTTCGTAAACAAATCTGTTTCTGAGGATAAGAATGGATGTGTTTTCTTTGTCTGCAGGTAAACGAGGATGTGAAAGTTGTCGACATAGTATAAAAGTTACGAGTAGTTTAAAAAAGTTGGTGACGTATAACGCACTGAGGAGTTTAGTTTTTTATATCAAACTACAAGGAAACTGAGAGAGATAGAGATTAACAGACAGACAAATGCAGGGAGAGAAGGAGAGAAACGTAGACAGACACTGAAATAGACAGGCAGCAAGACAGATATTGAAAGATATATAGACAAACACTAAGATAGATAGATACAGACAAATAGAAACACAAAACAGACAGATATACATTGAGAAAGAAGAAACCAGACAAAATAATAATAATAATAATAATAATAATAATAATAATAATAATAATAATAATAATAATAATAATAATAATAATAATAATAATAATAATAATAATAATAATAATAATAATAATAATAATAATAATAATAATAATAATAATAATAATAATAATAATAATAATAATAATAATAATAATAATAATAATAATAATAATAATAATAGGACCACTCCAAAATAATCTATGTATTGCCCGTCCATGATCCGACACTCAAAGAATAAGTTCAATTTAAAGTCGAGTTTTTACGATCATCTATAGTCCCGGGAAATTAGGAAAAAAAAGTTGAACTATTTCATATTGAAATGATACTTGGTAGAAATAGTGAGAGTTCGTTTCTAAGCAACATACCAAACATCCTGCCCGATCCGAGATGAGCTTCTGTCTCCATCTTGACAAAAATGGCGGCCGTTCGCAGATTTTCATGTTTTACTTATTAACCTTTGATTTTTGAGAGATGACTTTTACTAACAAAATAAAAGAGCATAAAATTATGGACATTTTGATATATTTAGCTTTTGTGTACGATTAATACTTTCCGAGGAAAAAAAATCTTCACTACTGGCCACACCCTTCGCTATTTTTTACATCATCTGGTACCGTTTTCCACACCACCCATGAGGTACAGTACATGGCGCGTGTTTATTTTTTTAATGTGGTATCCCCTGTAGGCTTATTCCACGATTAGTGTGTTTATGACAGTTTCATTCTCTTTGCAACTTGTTCAGTACTAGTAGTTACACAGGAAATTTGTGAGTCAAATTCAGTGCCGTTGTGATAATTAAGGTCAGTATCAAAGGTGCATTCATTCTCAGGAGTATCCTTTACATTATAATCTGCAACAGCAAAACTGTAATGGGTTTCATCATTATCCTTGTCACCACTGTCAGTATCAAGAATAGAGAGATCATCATCTATGTCATTTCCATCAAATCATCGTCTTGGAAAGTAATGTTGTAGGACAATACTGTTGGTACATGCTGTTGTTTGACAGTAACTGAAAATATTCGAGCATCTTATGGCAGCTGTTTTGTAGCTGCATCGCCCATCACAACTTTTTTTGCATGTGCAGAATATTAGATTCAGAAGTGACTCTGGAGCTGCTGCCTGAAGGGTTGTAAGAGGGACCAAACCATTATGATGAATTTTCCATCCCCAAGAGTCAAGTGGTATTAGATTACCTCGCCACATCTGAATTTGATGGTAAACACGCTGAAAGTGCATGCGTGCAGCTGCTATTGTAGGCGGCAGTCTTGCAAGTTTAACTGCACTATTACTGAGACCAATTGCTTTGTCAAAGTTCTTAATGCGATACTGATTTAAAGAGGTTTCACTATTAGGTGCCCCATATAGTGCAGGAAGGAAAAGTTCTCCTGCTCTAGCAATTTCATCTAGGGAGGCATTCCTGTCACATTGAAAACGTGCAGGAGGGAACGTATGTGGTCTTTAATATTTTTATGGGTAGCCTGGCTTAAAGAGAAATTTGTTCCTGTCTCCTGGAGTTAATGCAGTGAGCAGAACTAGATCTACACCTTTGCTTACAACTGCAACATATGCTGAGGAAGCAGATAACTGGATTGCAGTGTTCATGATGTGTATGTCAGCATCATCAGGCGCTTGGTGAACAGTTAGCTCCTGTTTTCTCATTTTTTCAGATAACTGAGAAATAAAACTTGACATATTTTTATCATTTGATAGAAAATTTTCTTGTACTCTTACTGTTTGCCTGTCTTTCCAGAGTCCATTTCCCATCTTCTAACATTTCACTGGCTCTCGTCATTGTAGGAAGACCTCTCTTGACAGAGACTACACAGCCTGTGGAGAGGCTTTCATCACATAAAGGACACAGTTCTTTCATTTTCAACAAGATGTTTCAAACGGTGTGTAATTAAATATCACTTTCTCATTCAACACATAACGCACACAGTTATTCCATAATTCAGTAAATTTCAAGTTGTCTATATGTTTCACTTTGTTTATGTAATATTTCACTTTGTAATTGTCCGTACATATCATTTAAGTAAGGTTGTCCTTTTCACACTAGTACCTGAAAAATATAAAAGCAAAACATACATTAAATTCTTGTTTTTTTTCCCACTAGAATATTAAACTGTGTCAAAATTAGAGTTGGGTTGTATAAATCTTACACAAAAGCTGAATCAACCAAAATGTGAAAAATGTTACGCTCTTTTATTTTGTTATTAGGTGTTAATTCTCTAAAATCAACAGCTAATGAATAAAACATTAAAAACCGCGAACGGCTGGCATTTTTTCAAGATGGCGGCGTAATCCACATAATTCTACCAAGTATCATTTCATTATGAATTAGTTCAACATTTGGCATTAAAATTGTCTAAATTTCCCTGGACTATTAGTGAATATTTGTAAGATGTATTATTAAAGCGTACAATATGTGTGTGTATGTGTGATTAATGTATACAGTTATGTCTGTACCATTCTTACCACACTACTACTACTACTACTACTACTACTACTACTGATAATTGTACCCATTGTCTCGCCTTTACTTAACTATTTATCCTTTTGTCTCTCTCAGTGTCTGTCTGTCAGTCTTTCTCTATCCATGTGTGTCCTTTACAATTGTGTGTCTCACTATCTCGATTCCTGTCTCTTTCTTTATCTATTTCTCTGCCTATTTTTCTGTGTATATATCCGTGTATCTCTGTAACTATCTCTTTGTCTCTATCTCTGTCTTTCTCTTCCTGGGGCCTGAAGCTGTTTACACACCTGACGTGGAGAGTCCGAGAAAGTCTGGCTATTTCTTCTTAAACACAGCTGCATCAAGTATTTAGTTTTCACTGTACAATATTACGACTGTTCATTGTTTTATTGTTTAATTATATTCCCTCTTCCCAATCACAAATTATATCACGCATTACGTCATCAGAATCTTTAACTAATTTTGTTGTTTTTTTCCAATCTGTTTCTTTCATCCAGTTTTCTTCTTACTTGTCTAGTTCTTTCACCTCAGTCTGGACTTTCGTTTTCTCGATCCAGTAGTCTGGTCGTGCTTCTAAAGAAAGTTCCTTCCTCGGATTACTCTCTTCCTCTTCTGTTTTCTCTTCTCTTCTTCCTTTCTCTTGTCTCTTCAGCCACCCCCCCCCCACCCACCCCACTAACTCTCTCTCGTCTTACCTCTCGTCCCTCACCTGCCCTCACTTTCCTCTCGCTATTTCTTATAAAATTCATATGAACTTTCTCCGACACTCACCGTCAAATATTTTCCGAATGTGGGAAACATTTCGCATCAAGTCCAGAGTTTATGAATGGAAAAATGATTTTTCCTCCGCGCCGGCCAATTCTCCGTCACACGGAGAGTATTTTGCGAAGGAAAAAAAAAAGAATATGAAGAAGAAATGAAAAAAAAAATGGAGAAAAAATTAAGAAAAATCGAATAACAACTAAACGAAGAGAAACATTTAACAATAAACGCAAAGCAATTGAAGCAGGAAGTGTCGTTTTGAGTTCTTTAACACTCTAAGAAAAAATATGATTTTCATTTATTTGAAACGAGAGTACGCTGTTGAAAAAAAAAGTGTTAGAAAAACGCTAACGGGAGGTTAAAATAAATACTTTTCTTGTGAGACTCGAGGAAGACAACGACGCCACTACAAGACAAATAAGATGCAGTGACGAGTGCTGTGAAGTCACTGTCAACCTCTCTTTGTCGAATCATGAAATCAATGCATCGATCATCTTGCAGTTACTATATCCTGTCCTGTGTTCTTGCATCGCTAAAATATTGCATCCCGTATCGTGAAGTTAGTAGAACTTGAAATATCGAATCATTGCATCCGCTACAGTGAAGTCAGTCGTGTAAATGCATCACCAAATCTTTGCCTCCTTACATAAAAAACTCACTGTTACCTCTATGGTGAAGCCAGTTGTATTTACGTCGTTACTGCAAGCCCCGTATCGTGAAGCCACTGTATTCTGCCATCACATTAATAAGTCACTGTATCCAACCATCACAATCTTAAGTCACTGTATCCAGCCATCACAATAATAAGTCACTGTATCCAACCATCACAATCTTAAGTCACTGTATCCAGCCATCACAATAATAAGTCACTGTATCCTGCCATCACAACAATAAGTCACTGTATCCTGTCATCGCTATAATAAGTTACTGTATCCTGCCATCACTATAATAAGTCACTGTATCCTGCCATCACAATAATATGTCACTGTATTCTGCCATCACAATAATAAGTCACTGTATCCTGCCATCACAATAATAAGTCACTGTATCCTGCCATCACAATAATCATATCCTGTCAACTGTATCCTGCCATCATCACAACAATAAAGTCACTGTATCCTGCCATCATTTAATCATCGTCACTGTATCCTGCCATCACAACAATAAGTCACTGTATCCAACCATTACAACAATAAGTCACTGTATCCTGCCATCATTATAATAAGTCACTGTATCCTGCCATCAGAACAATAAGTCACTGTATCCTGCCATCATTATAATAAGTCACTGTATCCTGCCATCACAATAATAAGTAACTGTATCCTGTCATCACAACATTAAGTCACTGTATCTTACCATCACAACAATAAGTCACTGTATCCTGCCATCACAACAATAAGTCACTGTATCCTGCCATCATTATAATACGTCACTGTATCCTGCCATCACAACAATAAGTCACTGTATCCTGCCATCATTATAATAAGTCCAATCCTGCCATCACAATAAGTAACACCTGTATCACAACATTAAGTCCTTGTAATCCAATGTCACATCCTGCCATCACAACAATAAGTCACTGTATCCTGCCATCCGTCACTGTATCCATCACAACAATAAGTCACTGTATCCTGCCATCACACGTGCCATCTGCATGCATCACAACAATAAGTCACTGTATCCTGCCATCAATAAGTCACTGTATCCTGCCATCATTATAATAAGTCACTGTATCCTGCCATCAGAACAATAAGTCACTGTATGCCATCATTATTATACGTCACTGTATCCTGTCAATGTGGCCAACCATCACAACAATAAGTCACTGTATCCTGCCATCACAATATTAAGTCACTGTATCCAGCCATCACAATAATAAGTAACTGTATCCTGTCATCACAACAATAAGTCACTGTATCCTGCCATCATTATAATACGTCACTGTATCCTGCCATCACAACAATAAGTCACTGTGGCCAACCATCACAACAATAAGTCACTGTATCCTGCCATCATTATAATAAGTCACTGTATCCTGCCATCAGAACAATAAGTCACTGTATCCTGCCATCACACTGTATAAGTCACTGTATCTTACCATCACAACAATAAGTCACTGTATCCTGCCATCACAACAATAAGTCACTGTATCCTGCCATCATTATAATACGTCACTGTATCCTGCCATCACAACAATAAGTCACTGTATCCTGCCATCACAACAATAAGTCACTGTGGCCAACCATCACAACAATAAGTCACTGTATCCTTCCATCATTATAATAAGTCACTGTATCCTGCCATCACAACAATAGGTCACTGTATCCTGCCATCATTATAATAAGTCACTGTATCCTTCCATCATTATAATAAGTCACTGTATCCTGTCATCACAACAATAAGTCACTGTGGCCAACCATCACAACAGTAAATCACTTTATCCTGCCATCACAATATTAATTCACTGTAATCTGCCATTACTATGAAATAAATAATGGAATCTTAACTCAGGCCGGGGATGTATAGTGATCAACATTACTCTCGCTTGATGGTGCAACTGTTGCCATATCTGCAATAACTCTCGTACAGAACTGCAATTTATGAAGCCAAACTGGATAGGTCACTGGTAAGGACAGTGATAGTGAACTTAATCTAGATGTGTCATTGATATGTCTGCGACTATAAATATATGCAAGACAAATGGCGATATATATGGCTGTTTATATGAACAAAAGTTAAATAAGTGCCACTAATAATGTTGCCAATATAAACAAAACCTAGACATGTCATTGTTGATATGGCTGAAAGAATTTATAGAAGAGAAAGAGAAAACTACAAGAAAATATCCGCCAAATAAGGCGACTCTTTGATATGTATACTGTATATATATATATATATATATATATATATATATATATATATATATATATATATATATATATATATATATATATATATATATATATATATATATATATATATATATATATATATACTGTATATATATAACTTTTACTCTGTCGTGTTACTGATTGGTCGATGAGGAAAAACTTCGCCGTAATCTCCAAGAAACTGGTAAGATACTTAGTGTGATTTCAAGTTAAACTCATTAATATTCTTCGATATTTTTTTAACTGAATCTTATATTATGATGTTATTTATGTGTGCATGTTAGTTAGTCAGTCAGTGAACGTATATGTGTGTGTGTGTGTGTGTTACTTAAGCTAGTGCGATCTGGTTTGTTAATCAGTCCATCCACCTATCTCATCCTCCGCCATCCTCAGTCTCCCATTCTCTCGTCATTTTTAAACCTTCTTCTTCTGTAGAAGGTTTAGAGCTAGATCATCCACGGACCACGTAAAGGTTAGGTTAGGTTAGATTAGGTTACGTTAACATTAGTGTAGTCAATCTTATGGTGTAGTAAGTTGGGGTGTCTAATATTCACGTGATCCTCCTCCACTGTGAGCGTCATGGTAGTAAACAAGGCAGTTGTCTATTCCACTTGTCACCCGTCAGTCACTCTCCCTAAATAATTTCGACCACAACCACTGTCCCTGCGCCATTTTCTGAAATTTTACTATTAATATTTTGCCTCACATCTGTGCATTAATATTCCAAACATTCCAATCTTCATGCAAATTGCTATCGTGTATTCCCTAATGGGCATTTTTCGGTGTAAAGTGTTATTCATTACTGGCTGAACGTAACTTGCGTTGGATGGGAAATTTTATTGCCTGGTGTGTTTGGGGATACCTGTCGGGCTGACATTACGAGGAACAGTCTTATACATCATCGCTTTACGTGCGTGAGGAGTGGTCATGTAAGAGCTCAAGATAGTGAGTTGAATTCCTTTGTTTTCTCTGTCTCATGAGAGTAGTGAACATTGTGTGGAATTATGTGAATTAATAGCGAGGAAAGCACCGAGTATTACCGATCATCCACAGGATATAATGACAAGTGGAAGCAAAGATGATTGAGATTAATGAGGAATGACCACACAGGGAGAAAAAATAATGTCTCTGTTGGGTAATGATTGCAAATGAGGAATTATTGATGGTGGTGGCGACGAGCGAAGAGGTCTATGACAACCTGAGGGTGAAATGTGAGACATTGAGGAGACACAAATTACTTATCTTCACTGCAACAGTATTGTCCACGATGCACACAGGTGATAGGCGTTGTGTTAAACAGGAGCAGTATCTCTGTCCTTCAGCTGGGAGTCGCCATACATGCAATCAAGACTGTTGTCGAGAAATGTAAGTTCTTGAAACATAACATAAAACATCTTAGTTTATACTTCAGTGCAAGTTTCCCTTTATAATACGACGAGCAGTTGAGGAACAACATACTTTTTACAAAAGAGCTGCATTCAGAATTCCAACAGTTGGTGGAATTAGATTTCTGTACATCACAAACGAGGCGCCCTCTGTCTGAGTGACTCCCTTGATAACTACTTTTATCTTCATTTTTATGCAGGCATAACAAGTCGCCCATGGGATCGAGAATGACAACATCAATAAAGATTTTACCTTAAACGATTCATAATTAGTAGTGTGATGGGATGGTTTACTGAACAGTCTGACAACGCGACACAGAGGCGATATTTCAACATCTATTGTTTGTTTATTTGAGTTGTAGGTGTTAGTGATCGCTGAACCATCCAAAGCGCAGTTGTGGGTCATGTGTCTCGTGTAATGGGCGTGGCGGTGGATGATCGTTGTCTCGTGTATAGTGTGGCAGCAAACAGCGTTTTCTAGGTTGTGAAGGAAGATGACGTGTAATGTTCTGATGTAATGAAACTGATTTAGTTTTTAATCAATTTAATGTCAAGACCGAATTTTTATTTTGTTCTAAAATGTAAATATGTGCGAAATAAGAATTAAGTACAATTATGCGAGTTATCCTTAGAAACACTTTTGAAAGGTGATGCAACTCACCAGAAAATTTGTAGATGCAGTATTTACAAATTATTTTGAATATTAATGTTATTAGGTAATGTTAGCCAACCTGAATTCTTGTATGAACAAAAATAATGATTAATCCATCTGAAATAGCTCTGAAGTTTTAAATCACTGTTACTCCTGAGAAAATACATAAAGTAAATATCTTATCCCATGACATGAAGTAATATAATTCTTATGAATATTTACTGGCATTTAGATAATGTTATTTTTCCTAACAAAAAGGAAATAAGAGATTTACGATTGTAGATTATGATGTTGTCACAGAAAAATAATATATTATTAAGACTAACATATAAATAGTTAATGTTAGAAAGGAAAAAAAGACGTATTTACTAGATATACTGCACGGTCACCAACCTCGAGGTATCTAGAAATAGACACTACGACACAAAAATGGCGGCTGGAGTTAAGTTATTGTCCGTATGTTAAGAAATTTCAATTTAAAAAAGCTTATGAAGATTGGTTATGTTTTAAAAAAATACTAAATAATGTATGAAAAATAATAACTTAACAAATATAGTAGAAGATCTAACCTAAATTAATTGAAATTGTATTAATTATGAATATGTGTAAGTTCAGAGCTTAAATATTGTTAGAATAGTGTAATTACTAACTTTGCCAAGCGCATAAAAACCTTAGTTATTGTAGCGCAGTAATAACATTATAACAACAACAACCGTTAACACAAAATTTTATCACTCATAATTGTTAATGTTGTTGGACCAGTGTATTACGAACCTTCATTGTTGAAGCGGAGTAATAACATTATAATAACAGAACTGTTTATTTTGCCTCGAGCAGTTCCCTGGGGCCTTTGTCTTAGATCAGATGGTCTGGAGGGTGGACGTGTAGCTCAGTGACCTACTCCAGTGTTCAGGTTGCAGTATATAATGTTATTAGTGAAAATCATAATCCCATATTATGGTAAGCCAAACACTTCGTTTAATATTTTAGAATGTTGTTGTGCATTAAAAGAGATATTTGCGTGATATGAGACCAATGAATAATTTATTATTTGTTATTAAAAGGTGAAGGAAGAAACATTAATATTTTAATACAATTTATCGAAAATTAATTAAAAATATACAGAAAGTATAAACCATAACATTGATAGTCTTATATATGGCAGGTTATGATGTGTGATATTGTAGGTTGTGCTATGATTTACAAAGTGAATAATTAATTATACATTGCTATATAGTAAACGTAGGAAAAAGCAGTATCTTTTCCTAAATTTGAAATGAATAGTGATATATAAACTATTACTTACTATGATTTATTTACTTTATAAAACTATTATGTGATTTTTAAATCAAGGGATTGCATGTTTTAAACAGTGATATTTATTTATAAAATATTATGTGAATTTTAGACCAAGTGTTCATATATATTATATTTTGTGAAACTACTTTGTTTTGTTTTATTAGTATTTTATGTAACTTATTTTATGATTATTTATCAGGAATATTTTTCTGAGACTAAAGTTTATTTCAGAGGTTTTAATGTTTGCTGCGTTTTACCAAATTAATGGAAGTCGCTATTGCAAGACCTATCTGATGTAGAAAAGTTCCAATGTTTATTGACTATCCAGTTGGAAGATGATACCTGGGTGATAATATATTGATAATTTATTTTTATGACTTTATTTACAGTGAGAAAGGTTAGCTAGTGTCAGTGGTGCATTTACAGTTTGGATATGTTTTTGTGTGTTGTATAGCCAGTGAGAAGTGATACCTGGACTTATAAGAATTGTTTTCATTTTTATCATACGATTCGATGAGTGATTATAAGTGAAAGAGATAGAAAGTGAATTGTTCTACCTCATAAATTTTTTATTACTGTACTTTGATATTTTATATGGATTTATTTTTGCATATTTAATAATGTTCTTTAATAATCACACTCATATATAATAAAGTTGAGCATCAATATCTATCTCATTTTTAAGTGAATTCTTGATTGGTAACCCTATACTTGTGAAATATATAAGGTAATAAAAAGATTAATAACATTATTTTAAATGATGGTTCTACTAAAACAATATCATGAGGCTACCACCCAAACTAAATAACACCTTGTCTAAAATACAAGGCATATGGAGACTATATCAGAGATCTGGCGTGAGCAGGAGAGCGAGGTTTTCTCGATTGTTGACAAAAATGAATGGGTAGTCACTATATACAGTACTTTGGAGCGTGAAAGTGGTCGAGTGTAGTGCCGGCAATACTGCTTCATTGATTACACAGAAAAAAAAGGTTAGTCTACATTGTGCCGTATCTGAACTGACCATAACGGAGCGTCAGGCCAAGGGGCCCCACTTTCATCCCCCATCACCAGTGAACGACAATTATCCCATATCACGTCGTAGCAACTATAGACTATTGTCCTTAACGTTGCAGTCAAGGCCATCGGTGGAAGACCAATAGATTCTGCATTAACGAAAGATTAAATGATAACCTCCATTTATTAGGTCACAGCTGTGAGCGATCACTTTGACTTAGTCTAATCAAGCGGAGGATAATTAGTTTCCAGGAAAGTGGAGATGATGATGATGACGATAGATTAAATCCCTGTAGTTAACTGCGTCTCTGTTAAGTAAGTGCCTCGCTTTCTAACCGGGTGAGCAGAGTCTGGTGCATTTACCTCACCAATTACAAGGCGAATCACAGATATATCTCCCATACGATTTTTGGAAATAATTCAGGAAAGAGGAATAAAAAACTACACTTGACGCCGAGAAGTACCGCACCATCAAGCCTTCCTTCACTTCCGTCGCAGGTGAGACTAATACCTCCTCGAGTCGCCGGAGAGCCTCACTTCACGCTGGTGTTGGTTATCTATCAAACTGGTTTTCCTCTTAGGTAATTAGGTTAATATTTAATTTTCTGATTTGCATAAAATTAGTTAATTAGTTGATTAATCAATAATGTCCAGTTGGTTGTTTGGTTTATCCCCCAGTTGTTGATTTCCCCTCAGTAGTGATGAGAGTTCCTTGACACATGAGCCAAGAGTGATGGACTGTAACTCGACAAAACACTGAAGATGTGTAGGTCAGCCTTGATCCTAGAATGACAACTGTTCACGGGAGTGTACTATGCTTTTGACATACGTTCTCCTCACGTAACACCTTAAGTACGACAACGTAACAAATTTAGTAGAACTTAACTCTTAAATGCATATCAAAACCTTGATAGCGAAAGCATAACACTTGAGAACAGCAACTTAGCCCTTGAGTACGATAACAACTCATAGAGTACTACGAACTAATCCCTTGAGTACTATAACTCACAACCTTGAATACAAAGACTTATTTAACTCTTACATAAAGTACGATAACTTAACCCCTTTAATACGACGACTTTTGAGGGCTACGACTTGTACTCACGGATCTTCATCGTACTCAAGTGGTTCATTGAAGCTGAGAGACTTAGAATACCAACAACACGCTCATCGTCAAAATCGAAAGGAGGTGAAAGAAACGTCGGATCAGAACACCAAAATCTCTCCCAGAGCACAAGAAAAAACATAATATAGTGCAAGAGTAAAAGAAAACATGCACCATTTCAAACAAATCCCCTCATTACGAAAATCAATTAAATAAGATTACAACTAATTCACTACAACAGAGGCGTATATATTTCACAAGCCCGAGTCATTCCAGATACTGTACTTTCAAAATTAATTTCCTATGAGTTGAAATCAGATGCCAACACCCTTTTAAATCTAACCCTCCGTCAACTGATTATTTGGCCAGTAGCTAATTTCCACTAGTTATGTTTTTTTTCATAATATAGCCGCCGTATAAAAGCATAACACTTATATTTTTTGTAACCTACAATCCTCGATATTTTTTTTAATAAAAGAGATACATTTGTGTTTTTGTTTTGTGTTTTAATTAAGTCATAAGCACTTAGAAATCTGAGGCACATATTTTTTTTTACTTTTTGTCTCAGCTGATCTAAATTACAAGCTATATATTTTTTTCATTAGAGCCCCTGCATTATTTTTCAGCTATCTTGGTCTTAAATATATGTTTTTCTGTTACATATTTTTTTTCTTCGAGTGACTTTCATATTTCGGAAAATTCACCAACGTAAGTGACAAACTTTCCCCCACAAACATATTTACCTGAAACACCTAGTCGTCTGTAACTTATGGGTATAATTCGGGCATCACACAACCTCGTTCTCTCCTCCATTTACATCCTGAGGTATAGTTTATATTACTAATGAGAGGAACAAAATTACTTAACAAAGCGATGATAATTTTTATGTCCAGTGTCTTCCATCAGAGTCTATATTAGGGACTATCTTTTATTACCCAAGATTAATACCAGCATTATATAAGGCCTCGTTGTCTCCTTCATTACAGCGTGAAGCGTAAGTAATATACATTAATATAAGAACAAAATGACTTAATAATGAGTTAATATAAGTTTATGGTCATTTACTTTCATCGTTTGTTAAAGATCATCTCTTATAGTTTTAATAAACGCGGTGAGGGTATACAGTATTTCACGCTGTTTCTGAGCCCAGGCGATTCATGAAAAAGGCAGGACTCACTGTTGTATTAAAATTGGTGGAAAATTACTGATGTCTATCCTTTAATGGTAAATAATTGGTTTATTAACATCTTCAGAAAAAACACTTCACAATACAAGCCGTTGACATTAATTATTCCAATCTCTAATTCGTTTAGTCATAATTTAACATTCATATTCCTTAGTTTTAATCTTACGCATATAATTGTACAGGAATATAATTCATTCCTGCTGTCCATCTGTTTCTGACCATTTTTTTTTGTTTTGATTGTAGCGGGGAACAGCAAGGGAGGTTGTGTTGTTTGACTCTACCCTTACCCTCCCTCATCGTAATCTCTCTCTCTCTCTCTCTCTCTCTCTCTCTCTCTCTCTCTCTCTCTCTCTCTCTCACACACACACACACACACACACACACACACACACAGTTGGCACTCAAGACAGAACTACCACAAGTGCTCTGCGAATCCTACATTATTCTGCAAACTTTTTGGTAATGTGTTGGAGCGAATTTGTGGGGGCAACATTCTCACTCCTTCGATCATTATGTAAATTTTTCCGGGTTTTCCCCCCCTGATGGCCATTTTTCGGCGCACATTGTTATTCATTAGTTGGTGAATAACTCCCGTTGCGTGGGAAGCTGCACTGCAAAACATGGAGGAAATATCGAGTGCGTGACATATTATTTTGAGATGCTGTTTATAGCTCCTGGCAGTGATAATCAGTGAAAGGGGACTAACTAGTGAAGAACGTGACGTGTTTTTCCTATTTTCATTCTTGGTCACATAGAAGTATCCGACTGTTTCCGAATTTATCACATGAGGATGATGTTTTAACCACTTCTGCATGATGAATTAACCCCATTAATACAAGAACTTAACCTCTTTTGTAAAGTGATTTCACCCCTTGAGTTTGATGATTCAACCCCTGAGTACGTTAACTTAATTCCTTGAGTATTTGAAATTAATTCCTCTTAGTACAATATCGTACTCATAAGAATAGGTGATCGCATTCAAAGTGATAAGTCATCGTACTCAAAGGCTTAGGATAAATTAATCATCTATTACAATAGCCTCAGGTGAATGGCATCGTATGGGGGAGGTCATGGATGATAGTCGAGGATATAGCTTCTATCTTTTGGATGGTAATGGAGGAGCGATGAAGTTATTGAGGTTAAAGAAGGAGCCTCACTTAAGTTATAGGGGGAAAATAATGAACAGGAAAGCTTGTAAAGAAACAACAATAAACGGTCTCTAACAACCGACCGATAACTAGAAATACCTGGCAATGAAAAACAATATTCACTTCACCTTCTACAATCATCGCCCCCAAAATTTATTAACACATCTCGGTGTCTCAGGACGAAATACTCACTTAATTATTACATTATATAAGTTTATAAGTGTATCAAGTTAGTGTTTTAGCCAGAGTGTTAAGAAAGTCTACTACTACGTTAAAAAAGATAAATATGTCGGTAATTAAGAAATATTATCCTTCGAGATTAGATACAAGTCACTAATCACTAACGTAATTTTATATATTGGTTCTGCTAACTATGTATACAAAGTCTCGTTAACTGTACACAAGCATGAAATATTATGCCATAAATCAAGTGCGTCTGTTTGACATTTACTCTGAAAACATCAACTAATATTATTTACAAATTATCATATATACATGGTTATTATTTTCTTGCATAATTTTACAAAATTCATCACTTTGGGAAGTAAAAATTTTGCATTTGCATTTTTTTACATGACGAAAACATGCAATTAAATTAATTATAATAAAAATAGTTGATTAGGCGTTAGTTAATCCTCGTTGATTAATAGCGTCATTCATAATTAACATTAACTTTGATCAATCGAAAAAAATGAGGACTTCCGGTATGCAACAAATAAAAAAAAAATATTCTATAACTGGTACTCCGCGCACACGAGGCTCATGTTGTAAGGTATGCCTGCACTTCAACGATTATCAAGGTCTCTCAACACTCTTATGGTAAATCATATGCTTGACAACAACTATTAAATGGTGCGAGAAAGTTTCATGATTTAGATAAACAAACCAAAGAACGAAAGTTGATATAAAATTTCTGATTATTGGTTGTTATATTTGCCTTCCTGAAAAACCTCTATTATGATATTTTCTTTTGTCGAATAATAATGAATTTCAGCATGTTTCTTTTTCCTCTTTTTTGATGCAATGTTGAAAGCAATCAGGTGGGATGAAGTGAGATGATTGTAACTAATTATATATTTTCAGAAAATTTTTGTCCGAGACTGAAGAGATATCATGTAACCTTAAGATATCGTACGGCCTTAAGAACTCATGTAGCCTTAAGATATAATGTAGCCTTAAGATATCATGCAACTTTAAGATATCAAGTATCCTTATTATATCATATAGCCTTAAAATAGCATGTAGCCATAACATATCATGCAGCCTTAAACTATAATGCAGCCTTAAGATATCATGTACCCATAAGATATCATGTAGCCTTAAGATATCATGCAGCCTTAAGATATCAAGTATCCTTAAGATATCACATACCCTTAAACTATCATACAGCCATAATATATCATGAAGCCTTAAAATATCATGCAGCCTTAAGATATCATGTACCCATAAAATATCATATAGGCTTAAGATATCATGTAGCCTTAAGATATCATGTAGCCTTAAAATATCATGTAGTCTTAAGATATCATGGACTAGCAATATTCAGTCTCTCTAGTTACCACAAATTTTTCTTCTGATGTTGCCCTATCTGGGTGACAATACGCCAGAAGATGTACCGTCCGACGAACTGTAACATATATTAGAAAGCAAAGGGAGGGTGTTATTGTTGATGTGCTATGTGTAAACACGTGTGAAGTACAAAAAACCTGCAGGCTATTTTTTTTTCTATGCCATGTTATCTTGACGTTTGTTTGTGATTAAGCAAGTTTAAGAATCAACGGTCAGAATCGAGATATATTTTTTAGGTGATAATTGATTTATATTAGTTACGAATATCACACCGTAGAGAACAACTGATTAAATGATGATATTGAGCAATTATGATGAAGTATAGGAGAAGGAGGATGAGAAACCATGCTCATTGGTAAAGGACTAAGTTATATAAGTTCACCTAAAGATTCGGTGTATCAGTTCATTCTCATGTCATTAATATGTTCACTTCCTATATCAATCATACATTCGCCTTCTATATCATCGATACATTCATCTCCTATATCAGTCCAATAAGTTCATCTCTCATACTTGTAATACATTCATCTCCTATATCAGTCCAATAAGTTCATCTACCATACTTGTAATACATTCATCTCCTATATCAGTCCAATAAGTTCATCTCCCATACTTGTAACACATTCACCTATATCACTCATTCATCCTCCTCCACCCAGCTAGAGCCTTCGTGACAAGCTAATATTAGAAACGACAAATTATGTCAAAACGCTAATCCCTCGTGTTGAAATTTCTGCTCCATGTTTTCGTGCACCTCAGCTGTAAACAAACACCAGAACACAATAACAGGAAGCATGCTCGGCTGACCTGTACTGTCAACATGTCTCTGTTTGCTACACACACACACACCAGCGAATAACCATTTGTTGAGGGGGGGGGGTGAGTGATGTTGTGGTATTGATTATAAAGATTAAGATGAAGCATAAGTGGGGAAAACAACTCTTTTTCCATTCTGAATGTCTCTGTCACACACCACGAAATAATGTATTGTTTTGTGTATAAGCGAAGGTGTGCTACTTTGCGTCTATCACAGCGTTAGTTTTATCATTTATAACGTTAAGTATTATTGCGAAACATATCCATACCCTTGAAGTAGATAATGTATATTAAGAACACAGTAACTGATAATGTTGGTGATGATCTTCCAGCACGACCTGCGCTGGCCTTGGTGTGGTGATATGCAAAACTTATAAACAAGACCTGAAGTAAAAACTTTGCGTATAAAATATTTGTTGTTGCAGATTCACCGCAGCAAGATAGTGTGATCCCTTTAACAGCCCCAAATTAAGGGAATTAAGACACATCCATAACACTTGCATGTATTGTTGCATTTCAAATTTTGTGAATATTTTTCAGGACGTGGAATGAAATCACTCAATGTCTCGCTCACCAGCACAATATAACAAAGAGAGATCGTTATACCTGGAAATGGAGCTACAGTGAGCAACAAATATTATCATGTACATGAATGGCAGCCAAAAATAAAAGTTCATTGTCGTAAAATACTAATGAACGAATGCATTCTTTCGTCAACAAGAATTTTGTAATCCTCCACAACATGGGAGTGTTTCCGTGTGTTGTAGTTACGCCAGTAAACGATATTTAATGGCTGGGAATAACCAATCATTGCGAAGCCGTAAAATTTGGAATAAGAGAGAAGGACAACAAATCTAATATACTATAGGACTAGGCGTGTGTGTGTGTGTCTGTCTGTTCTAGGCAGCCGAAACGGCAAAATCGTTTTTCATCAAACTTGGTGGAAAAATCGCAAAAAATTCGTAGAGTGGAACAAACATGGTCCCATGTCGATGGTTTCTTTAAGAAGGCATTAGTTAACAATTTTATTTACGATGGAAAACGATGCAAGTCTACAGACTTGGCGCACCCTAATTAACCATGCAAGTCTACGGACTTGGCACACTCTCATTCGCTGTCACGAGCGTTCAAACTCTCACAAGGTCACGAACGTGCCAGCGATCATTTGTGATAAAGGCTATAGCAAGGAACTACAAAAACAAGAAAAGTAAAACTAAGATAAGAAATTAAGTTCCATACTATTCTCAGCACAATTGTTGTGTTAAGAATTTTCACTCATATTTTCCTACACCTGATGTTGTAAACAAATACGGAAATATAATAACAGGAGGTACTCTGAGGTGGTTACAATGACAACACGTCTGACATATCCCCCAATATAACATGAACGGGAGAAAATATCAGCTTTGCGTTGATAGTACAAAGTAATTTGCTTTACTTTTAACACAGCTGTTTTTCATTTTTGTGGCGGCCAGCGGGAATTGTGCAGCCCCAAACCCGTCTTGTAAGCGGTAGCAGATAAGATGAATACAAATGACAGTAAAACTGTACTTTGAGGATGGTTAAATAGTTCTTCATAGAGGTAAGAGTAAAATCGCTAATATTAACAAGTTAGCTGTAAGTAATGCATCAACCTCAAATATTGCATAATGTCGGATAAAGGATAAAACTCCTGATATGTTCAACAACGTACGACTGAAATGAAATCGACCTGTATTTTTATATGACAACCCTAAACATCAAAATAATCGAAACCAATATAAACCCCTGGTGTCATTATGAGCACCAGAGGTTAGTTTGATTTTCTCAGAATATAAAAACAGTTTCTACACACCATGTGAACATCATCACAACTTTTAACAAACAGGGGTCGCTTTGTTCAAATAATACTACACAAAAGTACTACATTGCCTCAGCTCAAGTGTTTATCAGTATCTGACTCTAAGGTGTTTGTCACCTCACGTGTATGGCTAAAAAAATAATAAAAATAATAAACGAAAACAACTACAACAACAACAACAACAATAATAATGGTAATAATAATTATACTTATCATGCCTAAATATAACGTAATTATAAGAACATTAAAACACCACAGCCTAAACCAACACATGTCACAGAGCCAGTAAGATGACACTACCTAATTACCGTGAAACTGATAATACTGAGTGATGATTTCTCTGGGTTTAGTAATGAAGCAGTTATGGTCTCGAACAACAGCACAGCATTGAGGGATCGGCACACATTACCACATACGACAAAAAAATAACTATTTGTCCTGTATTACAAAATGAATAAAAAGTAGTGGATCAGTGTACAATGATGCAGCAATGAGCCCTGGGCATAACGTGCATTCGTGGGTATTTTACACCGTTCAGGGGAATGTAGTTCAGGTAATGTCATTCGCTGAGACCCTTATGGACTTTAGGCCAAGTTGTTTTGTAGCAAATTTGGCCAAGATCTAAAAACATGGACAAAATTATAATATGAATAGAGAAGTGTAATGGACTGGCGGATGGGCGAAAAGACAGACAGAAGAACGACAAAGACGGATGGATAGACGGACGATGAAGAGACGGGCAAACGAACGGATGCTAAAGAAACGGACGGACGATAAAAAGACTGGCTATCGGACGGACGATAAAGAGACGGGCAAACGGACGGACGACAACATTTGTCCTTACTCGTTGTGCAGTGTGAGCAACGACGACGACTGATGGATGATCAACATATATTGACTCTGCGGCTGAAAGATGGATGATGTGCAACGAAAACCAGCGGTGAAAGATTACAGTCATTTATTATTTACAAGCTGTTGCAACGGCACAGGAGCATTATCTTGAAACACAACAAGACGACGAGGAATAACTCTCTCGCTTTCCTCTGTATTGCAGGGAAGTGATATGGTCGGGTAAAAGAACTATAAAACCTTACAATTAAAGGTTGTCTAAAACTGAAAACCATTTGTGGTCGGTCAACTTGCTCCCATTAAAAAACCTAGAGGCTGATATTTAAAATGGCCCCAAATCATGGTTTTGGGCCGATCTAAACCAATATTTATCAACATCTCAGCCTTGAAGCACTCACAAAGCTGATCATTGACTTTATTCCTATGTTTTCTATGCAAACGGATCAGTATGATCATAACAAATCTATAAGTAGAACAATTATTTTGAATTTTAAGTTGGCTACCATTTTAAGTGACCGCGACTTACTGTATATTTGGCAATATCTCAAGACCTCAGTTTACATAAAGGGTTGATTTGGGACTGCATTTTCTGGGCCCGCTGACCCTATTACACTACACACACACACATATTTGTAGGAACATTAATCACGTTTAACTAACACTATTTGCAATGGCGGGGACTGTGGGAGCATGAAATAGAATATGATCGAAAATGGAAACTTAACTAAGACACCAGGACGCTGATAACTAAGACTCCAGGACACTGATAACTAAGACTCCAGGACACTGATAAATAAGTCTCCAGGACACTAATAACTAAGACTCCAGGACACTGATAAATAAGTCTCCAAGGCACGAATAACTAAGACTCCAGGACACTGATAAATAAGTCTCCAGGACACTAATAACTAAGACACCAGGACGCTGATAACTAAGACTCCAGGACGCTGATAACTAAGACTCCAGGACACTGATAAATAAGTCTCCAGGACACTAATAACTAAGACTCCAGGACACTGATAAATAAGTCTCCAAGGCACGAATAACTAAGACTCCAGGACACTGATAAATAAGAATCTAAGGCAATGATAACTAAGACTCCAGGACACAGAAAACTAAGACTCCAATGAACTGATAACTAAGACTTCAGAATACTGATGATAACTATGACTTCTGCACACGGATAACTAGGACTCCAGAACAATGATGATAACTAAGACTTCAGGACAACTGATTATAATTAAGACTCCAGGACACTGGTGATAACTAAGACTTTAGAGCACTGATGATAACTAAGACTTGAGGACACTGGTGATAACTAAGACTTGAGGACACTGATGATAAGTAAGACTTCAGGACACTGTTAACTTCCACAGCACCTGTGTCCTCCATCAAGACCAGAGAGTCCTGGGTGAAAATAAAGTAAATTGGAACCGTGTGTACCCGAGCCAACGCGCTCACTGGCATTAATGATAGCAAGAAAGAGGTGAGTGACAGGTAATAATGAGAACGCAATACAGTTTAGGTAGAAAGACGACCAAGAAAAAATAGATGAATAAGTGAACTGTTCAGTGTAAATTCTAGAATTAATTAATGTCTTGATTATTGTATATATCGAAGGGTATTATAGGAAGAGAAGAGAATAGTTATCCCAAGGAAAGACAAATAACGACAAGAAGTATTGAAGTAAACAATTTGATGAAAACGGTGTGGCGAGGAAAATGAAATAGTTACCCATGGAAAGAAAACTAGAAAAAATGGATTGGAAAAATATATTTAAAAAATGAAGTACTATAATTATTATTCCGGATATAGGAGGGCATCGTGGGAACTTGCTATCCACAGGAGATCGTGGGAACTCCCTCACCAGAGATCGTGGCACTTAGGTCTGACAATTAAGTTCGTGAACTCAGCACATGGTTCAACAGGCAGCAGGACTGTAACAAGTGTGAGTGGCATGTGTGAGACCTTGATCTCTTCTCTTACTACCCCAGTTGTGTCGTCGATCTCAGGCGAGTCGGGCGTGTGCAGTTGCAACTATTGTATAAGAGTGTTTTCTGGTTTTGTTGCAATAATTGACAGATATTGTTTTAGAACAAAGAACAAACATCAACTTTCGCGTGAAACTGGGGAAAACTGGTCCTGAAATTCGGGACATGTTAACCCTAGTTTATAGGGATAATGCACTGAAGAAAACATCAGTTTACAAGTGGATTAAGCGATTTTCAGAGAAAAGAGAAGACGTGACAGACAATAACAGAGAAGGACGATCAACAACGAGCGGGACTGAGGATTACATTGAAAACAAAATTTCTCCCAGGGCAGCAGGTGAACCAGTTTTACTATCTTGACGTGATTAAAAGACAGAGAAAAGGTTAGACGAAAACGCCCAGAACGTTTCGCTGGAAGCAAGTGGATCTTCGCATCATGGCAATGCCCCAGCACACACGGCATTAATTGTGCGGGAGTTTTTGGCCGAGAAACAAATTACCTTACTGGAACACCCTCCTTATTCACCTGACCTGTCCCTGTGTGACTTTTTTCTATTTCCTTCACTGAAGAATCACATCAAAGGGACGCAATTTCAAGACGTGGATGACAATCAGAGTAGCATGATGGCAGCTATTAAAGCTATTCCAGAAAGTAAGTTATAGAAATGTTTCCAGGGATGGAAGAAACGCTGGCATCTGTGTATAACATCGCAAGGGGAATACTTTGAAAGGGACCACAGCGCCGATCCTCAGTAAGGTACTTACCGGCGCCTGTAGCATGAGTTCGCGAACTTAAGTGTAGGTAGGTAGTAGGTAGTAGGCAGCTACCAAACAGGGAGGTACTACTGTCTGGGAAGATATTGGAAGCATAATGTGTTGTCTAATGGTAGACCCTGCTGTCATATGGCATAACGAAAATTGTGACCAAGTCCCAGGTTGCTGATCTGACTTTCTGCTTCATTTACAAGCAATTGTAGGGTCTCAATTGTTTCTCTTATCATTGACAACACAACATACATATATCGTTTCTCACTTTTGATCTTTTTTTTCATTTTTGTATTTATAGTTCTTTATTATTATTATTATTATTATTATTATTATTATTATTATTATTATTATTATTATTATTATTATTATTATTATTATTATTATTATTATTATTATTATTATTATTATTATTATTATATTTTCGCCCCCTAGGCCCCGATGTGGGTCAGTGACCTGTGTCCGGGTGGGCTAATCCCCGTCAAAAAAAAAAAAAGACAATGTTGAGGAATAATGTGTGAGGTGAATATAATAGTTACCCTACGGAAAGAAAACTAGACAAAAAATAAACATGAACAAAAACAAGATAAAAACTGATCTGTTTAATGTATTGTGAAACGCAGTGTGGAAGGAGAAAAAATAGTTACCCCATGAAAAGAAAGTAGACGAAAAGTAAACTTCGCATGAAAAAAACAAAAAAACAAAACAAAAAGTGGATGGTCTAATGTAAGAACTAAATGGTGATCACTCACAGCCACAACTCCAGTCATTGTTTCATTGCCAGAGAAGACAAACAAATAATCTATCCCTGCTTCAGCCAGCAAGACCCTGGACAGCTATTGTTCATGGTAAAGGGCGGAAATCGTCAAACCCGACTACTGTGCTACAATGCGGAACAATTATCGCTTATTGCCAATACTGCAACTCAGTAAATAATGACTCATTACTCAAGTTGCATGAGGAGGATGTTCTATCTAACCTTGCATTGATGAGGCTTTGAGGTTCTTTATTGGTCCTGACTCATTAAGGTGTCTTGTGTTAGAAATCACGTGATGCCCTTTTGTCACCCCTGAGATTTTTTTCTGGAGGGTGATATTCAAGATGGTCGCGAAATAATGGTTTTGGGACGATCTTAAAATTCAAGATAGCTGTGGAACCTATAAAATTGTATACAGACGAACCTGATCTATAGATACAGAAAACAAGATTAAAGTTTAACATCGGCTTCCTGGGTGCGTCAAGGCTGAGATATTGATACATACAGGTTTAGATCGGTCCAAAGCCACTCAATCGACAGGAAGCTCAGTCATTACTGGCATGCACCCCTACAATCTTGCTACATCACCGGGAGACTGCGTCTTGTATCACACTATGTTCAGAACAATGGAGCAGCGAGACTGCGAGACCACGTCCAACTCGTCAGATCATTATGCAAATATATACCGGGTTTTCCCCCTGATGGCCATTTTTCGGCGCACATTGTTATTCATTAGTTGGTGAATAACTGGCGGTGCGTGGGAGCCCTTACCGCCAGAGAGAGAGAGAGAGAGAGAGATGTGTGTGTGTGTGTGTGTGTGTGTGTGTGTGTGTGTGTGTGTGTGTGTGTGTGTGTGTGTGTGTGTGTGTGTGTGTGTGTGTCTGTGTGTGTGTGTGTGTGTGTGTGTGTGTTCTGGTATCAGTCCCGTGGAACATAGTCGTCGTCCTCTACTATAATATCACGACTAAGATACGTGCAGTGTAGTCGTAGGTGATTATGAGTTTAGGTTAGGTTCGGTTAGGTTAGGTCAGATCAGGCTTGGTTAGAAGTGGCAGATGATGAAGACAAAGAACCGTGTCAGAGACAAATTCACAAACGTCACTCGTAACTACTAAAAAGAACTGATGGGAGAGGATAATGGTTCAGGTGATGCTCGTATAAGGGGAATTATTATTGATCTTCTCTGTTGCACAAAAACACATTTATTTTCGTTATTCAAGTTATCATCCGACGATAATGGTTAAGACGAAGGTGTATGACTGTCACTATTCACCGCTAGTATATCGTGACTAGATTATGAAAAATAACCTTGATAAATGACAGGTAAAAGATAACGCTCTTGAGTATTACAGATAACGGATGGTGATGATTCATAATAAGAGTGTACACCATATGATGATTAGTAAGTAGCAAAGAATAATAAGGGAAGAGCAATTAGTACAAATGACAAGGTAAGTTGTCTGTTGTGTCATTAACTATCTCTCTGTCTTTCTTTCGCGCGCGCACACACACACACACACACACACACACACATACGTGAATATAGTCAAATTTACCCCAAAAGTTTTTCTCACCAGGCGTCTATGCACGTGTCATAATGGGCCGCCAACCAAACTTAACCATTAAGAATTGGGCTCATTAGGACTGAACCATTAAAACATTAGACTCATTAAGACTGAAGCGCCCATTACATTAAGACTGGGACCTGTATTAGGTCTGACAGTTGCCGCTTACAGTAAAGAGTGTGACACAATAAGGGGAAATACCCGGCACTGGTTTGTGTATTGTGGCCAGCGCCGTACACAGTGCTCCGCAGTATACGTCCAAGTTCCTTTGTTAAAGTAATGAAAGCGGTGCATCAAAATTCAAAATATTCTATAATATTCTGCAAATCATACCAAGGATTCTTTTGTCGAGGGATGGAAATACCCAGCGCCTTCAGGATTCACGTATTGTTCTTACTTCATGAAGATAAGAGGGAACAAAGACACTTGGTCTCGTTCATACTAGTTGTAAAAACTCAGGTTAATAACAATCAGATGATCCCCCAAATTAAATGAGCAATGCATGATCAGATGCATCGTGCCCTTTGTCCATCATAGCGTAGAAATACCCCACCAGGTGAATCTCGTCACAATGGAACAGTTAACGACTAGATGCCATCACCCCCAGTTTATCATAATGCAGTGGTGGGTGAGCTGATTATCCTATTACAAAGTAGCAGTGAGCCATCGGAGGCAGCAACCACAGCAGTGAGCCATTAGAGGCAGCCGCAGCAGCAGTGAACCAACAAAGGCAGCCATTGCAACAGTGAACCATGAGAGGTAGCCACGACATCATTGAGCCATCAGAGCCAACCACTACAGTAATGAAACATCAGAGGCACCCACTGCAGCAGTGAGCCATCAGAGGCAGCCACCACAGCAGTGAGCCATCAAAGGCACCCACTGCAACAGTGAGCCATTACAGGCAGCCAGTGCCGTAGTGAGCCATTTGAGGCAGCCACTGCAGCAGTGAGCCATTTGAGGCAGCCACTGCAGCAGTGAGCCATTTGAGGAAGCCATTGCAGCAATAAGACATTAGAGGCAGCCACTGCAGCAGTGAGCCATTTCAGGCAGCCACTGAAGCAGTGAGCCATTAGAGGCAGCCACCGCAGCAGTGAGCCACCAGAGGCAGCCGCTGTAGCAGTGAGCCACCAGAGGCAGCCGCTGTAGCAGTGAGCCATTAGAGGCAGCCACTGCAGCAGTGAGCCACCAGAGGCAGCCACCGCAGCAGTGAAGCGTCACAGGCAGCCACTGCAGCAGTAAGCCATCAGAAGCAGATACTGCAGCATTGAGACATTAGAAGCATCCACCGCATTAGTGAAGTGTCACAGGCAGCTACCACAGCAGTGAGCCACCAGAGGCAGCCACTGCAGCAGTGAGCCACCAGAGGCAACCGCTGCAGCAGTGAGCCACCATAGGCAAGCACTGCAGCAGTGAGCCATTAAAGGCAGCCATCGCAGCAGTGAAACGTCACAGGCAACCACCGCAGCAGTGAGTCATTAGAGGCAGCTACCGCAGCACTGAGGTGTCACTGGTAGCCACCGCAGCAATGAGCCATCAAAGGAAACCACCGCAGAAGTGAGCCATCAGAGGTAGCCACCGCAGCAGTGAGCCATCAGAGGCAGCCACCGCAGCAGTGAGCCATCAGAGGAAACCAGCGCAGCAATGAGCCATCAGAGGCAGCCACCGCAGCAGTGAGCCATCAGAGGAAACCAGCGCAGCAATGAGCCATCAGAGGCAGCCACCGCAGCAGTGAGCCATCAGGAGGCAGCCACCGCAGCAGTGAGCCATCAGAGGCAGCCACTGCAGCAATGAGCCATCAGAGGCAGCCGCCACCGCAACACTGAGCCATCAGAGGAAACCAGCGCAGAAGTGAGCTATTTGATAGCAGCCACTGCAGCAGTGAGCCATCAGGAGGCAGCCACTGCAGCACGAGCCATCAGAGGAAACCAGCGCAGAAGTGAGCCATTTGAGGTGCCACCGCAGCAGTGAGCCATCAGAGGCAGCCACCGCAGTGAGCCACTAGGAGGCAGCCACCCAGCAATGAGCCATCAGAGGAACCATGCAGAAGTGAGCCATTTGAGGCAGCCACTGCAGCAGTGAGCTATCAGAGGTAGCGCCACTGCAGAAAGTGAGCCATCAGAGGCAGCCACCGCAACACTGAGCCATCATCAGAGGCAGCCACCGCAGCAGGAGTCATCAGAGGAAACCACCGCAGAAGTGAGCCATTTGAGGCAGCCACCGCAGCAGTGAGCCATCAGAGCCACCGCAGCAGTGAGCCATCAGAGGCAGCCACTGTAACACTGGAGCTATACCAGAGCAGCCCACCGCAGCAGTGAGCCATCAGAGGCAACCACCGCAGCAGTGAGCCATCAGAGGCAGCCACCGCAGCAGTGAGCCATCAGAGGCAGCCACCGCAGCAGTGAGCCATCAGAGGCAGCCACCGCAGCAGTGAGCCATCAGAGGCAGCCACCGCAGCAGTGAGCCATCAGAGGCAACCACCGCAGCAATGAGCCATCAGAGGCAGCCACCGCAGCAGTGAGCCATTTGAGGCAAACACCGTAGCAGGCTATCTCTACAATTACTGAATGTAAATAACAGTATCATCAGCTAGACTATATTAAAAGTGACTTAATTTTGTATTGTTTTCTGAGTCCAAACAAATATATTGGTCACCTGTCAGCGAGGGTTGGTGTGACGGATCATTTCCTCTTAGTATAGTCCAGGTGATTATAATCATAATAATGAATGCATTATCCTGGAAATGATACTAATGTTATTGTTTTTCCTGCCTGAATTGTCATCACGCCTTATTGGTTCAGTGGGTTAGATGGTGTCAATGGTCTACATTTTCATATCAACAGTGGTTGTATATGATAATTCTAGACAGGACTAGTTAATGAAGCAAAACAAGCGTCACCTAAAGATTAGGCACCCTAGCTCACCTGATGATTAAACACTAACGCAGGGATTCGTAACCTTTTTTTGCGCCATTTACCCCCAAGGCTCGCAAGAACCCCTTCAGCTATCTAAACTCATCGACTGGTCAATGCACTTTTAGAAGAAAAAAATATAGAAAATCACATCATTTATTATCGTATTATTATGCAATAATAAACTGCGATTAAAGAGAGAAGAACGTATTACAATCATGTTAATATTACCCACATTTAAAACACACAAAACAGGAAAACTGCCTCGCCCGAATCACGTTATTCATCTGATAAACTGTTTTTCTCAGTGAAAGGTTTAGAAATCGCAGTATTTTTTAACTGGTAAGTTTACCCCAGCCATGGGATTTTTTTTTACCGCCTAGGGATAAATTTATTCCCTGTTAAAAACCGGTGCCTTAATGCTACCTGTGGGGTAAGGTAAGGTAAGGTAAGGTAAGGTAAGGCAAGGTAAGGTAAGGCAGAGGTACTGTTACGGTGGTTAATTTTAATGTGAATTAAACTGGGGACTAATTTAAGGTAATCCCAAAAGAAAAAAAATTAGGTGGTGGTGCTTGAAAAAGTCATTATGTATTTGCGTCTATAAGCAGTACACAATAAATCAGCTGAGACAATAATCACTTCCAGAAGTTTATAAGGTTCGTAGATCTGTTGAAGTCTTCATGTTGTCAGAGTCCTTTGGTTGAGGTGATTGATGTTATAATAGTTTAGTGCATTTTAACAACTAAGGTTTTTAAGCACGTACTTTAAGTCAGTCAATACATTACTCATCAACGTGTCTTAGTGTTGAGTCGTCGTAAACAAAACATGTTGGGAGCTTGTCTAATTTCTCATGTTTTAAAGGTAGTAACTGCTTGAGCAGTTTCATATTTTTTTTTTTTTTAAATTCCGCGGGAGCCTTGTAGTACATCCTTTTTATTGCTTCCGTACTCTCAAAAAGTTATATTTATCAAACACACTGGTGACATTGTTTCCCGAGCTGTAGCAAACGACACATCACGAGGCCTCGAGGCAATTCGCTTCATCGAACGGTTATATCGACTGATGAGCTCGCTTTTAATTTTCACCAATATTTAAAAACTGAGGCGTATATGACAATTTATAGAGCGTATCTCGTATGATTTAATATCAAGATGTTGGTAAAGCCAGTGTCAGGACAGGCTATATCAGAGAGTAGTTGCTGTAATGTATTTCTGTGCTTGAACAACTGAGGTCTTAAAGCAAGCACACTAAAGTCAACTCATGCACTAGACAACAACTATTAAAACTTAAAAGATAAAACTCTCCTCTTCTAAGATATCAGGTTGTTCTCTTTGTTGACTACTACAGTCCGTGAAGAGTTTGAAACTAACATTTAAGATGAGAAAATGTAAACACGCTGAACGTCACCTCACTATACTATTTTAGATCCCCGAGGTTTGTTAATCTGTTCATGGTAAGATATGACTATGATTTCATAAAACTAAATGAGGGAACAGGAAAGTTGAGGCGGAGCGAAGATCTTAAGTAACACTTTCACTCGCAAACGTTTGGTGGTCTCGCCTATACAAGTTCTCTGCGACAACACTGGATACTGCCATGTTCTCCGGAAACTGGAGTTGAAACTCCTTAGTCAACGATGAGAGGACACGTTCCGCAAGTTTGACCATTAACTCCAGCACTCACCTGAATGCCACCACCTCCCACCCCAGTCACCACCAACCTACTGCACTTTTTAACGTCAACATCGCCTTCCACCGCCTTAAACACGTAGAGCTGTCGCTGTCTTGTATTTTATCAACATTTGCAAGTCAAATTGGTACTTTTAACACAAATATTATTAGGTTTATCAATATGCCTGCTTATGCATTCTATTTTTCTCATCTGTCTTCCTTTCCTTTTATTCTTATCATTTTTTTCCCTTGTTCTTTCTTCTCGTAAAAAGTAAATCTCACTGCTGAATCTAGCACCATGAGCACACTCAATGGAACAATTCGTCACGCACGACTCATACGTGTTAGAGGCTGATGACTGTGTGGCCTTGGTCTTTGATCTTTGGCATCAAAGGCCTTGGTAAGTGTATTAATACTGATTGCACACCACTACCTGATATTGATACCTCATACCATTGATTTATGTATGCCAGATATTATCACTCAGACAAACAAACAAACAAACAAACAGCCGATGCTAACTTTGTTATGAGGTCCTCCCCTCCCCAACTCTGGTCTACGAGGAAAAAAGTCCCTGAAAGGTATTATTACATGACAAAAAAATTTGACTTTTGTATCGAAGGTAATTTCAACCAAAAGATTTTTTCACACAAAAGTTCTGTTTCGATGATCAACATTTTTTTCGTGGTAAAAAGTCAATGTTTACGGCCCGACGTTCAGAGTCTGACTTTACATGCTGTTTCTATTTTATATTTTGATGGAAGAAATTATTGAAAAAGCAATTACTCAGCTCAGACAGCAATGAAAAATGGACGCTCAAATCACTGGATAGTTGATATTGCACCGAAATTTTCAATATTTTCTTTTTCCCCAAACGTCTGCCCTATTGATAGCAGAGTTCATATATTTCTATCAACTAGATAAAACAAAAGCTATTTTTTTCTGTATGGAAAATATCAACGACAATTATAACCAAATAAGGGGGAATAGGGCTTTTTTTACAACTGAAACTAATTGAAAAACACAAAAACTTGTTAGTTTTTACGTTAGATGGTCAATAGGGTTCTTCTCTGTTATACTTATTATGATAAATAATTTATTACCACATGCACTTGTACACTGTTTCCGGTACAGCTTAGAATAGCTTAAAATAACATAAGATGAATTTTAATTGTAAATCAGAAAATAAAATACAATATTTTATATCCATTCGTAATACAACTGGTGTAGAAATATAAACGTGTAGCGATTGATTCACATTTGTGGTTCGGCTTATAATTTACTGTAGCGGTTCAATCTACCTCTTTCCTTTCGTTCATATCTATATGGGTGAGAGAATGACATGTCAGTGAAGATACTGATAAGAACTTTATCGTCTCCTAATCAACATGACTTATGTGTATGTGAAAGTGCTTTAAGTTATAGGCTCGAATGATAGTGCTTAAAAGTGAACCTCTTACAATCACAATTATCTTCTGACACTTTCTGGCGCCTCTGTTTATTTGACACACATTTCGTCAAAACAAAACCTTGTATACACACCTGCTGATTCACCCTTCCTGTGTCTCTGTTCTCGCCCTCACCTCTTCTACCTTCTTTTCTCTTCCTTTGTTACCTCGTCTATTGTGGCTTGTTGACCCGGAGACATATTTAGAGCAGGTTAAAAGGGAGCTACCACATCTTAAAACACCCGATAGAATAGTATCACACACACCCACACACACACACACATGAGACATTATAACAGAGTAAAAAATTGCAAATGTATCACTGTCATACATCATCATCTTAAATAACTGACCAGATCACCACTACATTAACAATGACAACTCATAAGAGATCCAGTTACGTGTCATTTAACCAGACACACAGCCACTAAGGGAACCACAATAAAAACGAAGTGTATCCCTCCGTGGTATTGATGACAGATCATTAGAGGACAAAAGGAGGGAGAAATTTAGGAGAAATTGTGTGTTGTTTCAGGTGATGGATTGTTGTCGTTGTGGTTGACTGTCTCTGGTTGGCTGGATGACTTTAGGCTATTCGTGTTTTCGTCTTGACCAGGTTCGATGATGAGGGTCGAAAATTGTTTCTGTTAACTCTCTCACTTTTTTTTTAATCCTGATATAAAAGGTGAAGTGAATATCGTATTCGGTTTATCTGTGTATGTGTCTGTATGTTGGTCTCTGTATACCGTCTATGTGTACCTGGATGACTGTCTGTGTGTTGGTCTGTGTGTACCTGGATGACTGTCTGTGTGTTGGTCTGTGTGTACCTGGATGACCGTTTGTGTATTGGTCTGTGTAAATAAATCATTATCTATGAGTGTTTGTCTACTTCTGCCTGGAGAATTATATGTGTCTGTCTGTCAGTTTATTTTTCTACTTGTATCTGTGTATACATTTAGGTTTATTCTTGTCTGTTTGTTTGTAAGCGTGTCTGTACATTTTGGTCTACTTGTTTGTGTGTTCAGATCCATTTATATAGGTGTCTATGTTTGAATGTGTATAGATTTTTATAATATATTTGTATGTATATCTTTGGTTGTTCATTAGTCTGCGTTTGACTTTGTTTTCATGTGTGTGTGTGTGTGTGTGTGTGTGTGTGTGTGTGTGTTACGACCCTAGGGTAGATCGTTACATAAACATAAATCACCGAAGGCTTTCGAATATATCAGTAATTATTATGTTATTATTCCCAGGTTCCCCAACAAAGGTCAAGTTAACAGGTCAAAACCTAAAAATGTCAATAAAAATATGAACATTTATTAACTTATTCCCACCACCACATATATACATAAAATAAAATAAATAACAATAATAATAAGGTAAGATGTTTGGAAGTGGCTGAGTAAGGACTGAAGGTCCAAGAAGATCACAAAATCAATATCAAGCAATAACAAATGTCAATAGTCAAATGCCAACTCCCAAAACACCGACGTCACCTTTCTACCGCCAAATACTGATGTATCATATCCGGATTGGCCAAAACGTAAACTTTATCTAAATTACCCCACTGACATTATTTCCACTATATAAACTATATACAAACATAATACAATAAATACACAAAGGGATATTGTAATAAAACAAATTTAATACGTAAACGATGGCTCAGTCAGTGTGGGCGAGTAATGAGTGAAACTGCTCGAGCCAACCACACACCATCCGAAACAACGATACCCAGAACAGAAACTTATGGCGGTCACTCGTAACAGTGTGTGTGTGTGTGTGTGTGTGTAATAAACGAAAGAGTATTCAATATATCGTAATGAAACTTGTCAGATCAACTAATCGTTTTTCAATAGGATAAAAGTAGGTCATAAGTTAAGGCCACAAGTGTAAGTCAAAAAGTTAAGGTCAAATGTAGGTCAAAAGTTAAGGTCATAAGTGTAGGTTACAGGTTTAGGACGATATTTTTTCTCTCAACTATCGAGTACATTCTCTTTCGTTTTTTTTTTTCACACAATTTTTAATTTATATATCTACTTTTGTGTGTGTGGGGGGGTGGGGGGGCAAGGGGGGTGATAGTAGGCGCAAATTTCTAGTGCAATTTCGGTGGTCTGCATACAACCAGTGTCCCAAAGATTACTATTACAAGATCAGATGTTAAGGTACAGCTATTGTTGACCACCTTGACGAACGCACACTCAGCTGTAGCATTTACGAAACTAAGATCAACTTTAACATTAATTAAGAATCATTAAAAGCAGTAATTATGAAAGCCATTAAAATAGCTTTTACAAGACAGCCATTAACACAAGTATTTCCGAGAAGAGTATTAAGACAGCATTTATGAAACATTGAACAACAGCATTTACAAAATAGCATTAATGAAACAGCCACCAACGATATTCCAACAGCTCACTCACAATAGATTCTCTCACAGGCTCAGAGCAGCTCACATATACTCTCCCAGCAACACTCTCGCAAGGTTAGTAATTACACTATTCTAACAACATTAAAGAAATCACACTCTCCCAGTATCTCTCACACTCTCCAAGTATCTCACACACTCTCCAAGTATCTCTCACTCTCTCCCAGTATCTCTCACTCTCTCCCAGTATCTTTCACACTCTTCCAGTATCTCTCACACTCTCCCAGTATCTTTCACTCTCTCTCAGTATCTCTCACACTCTCCCAGTGTATCTCTCTCAGTATCTCTCACTCTCTCAATATCTTTCACACTCTCTCAGTATCACAGGTACTTCCTCAATACTCACACACACACACACACACACACACACACACACACACACACACACACACTCTCCCAGTATCACACACACACACACACACACACACACACACACACACACACACACACACACACACTCTCCCAGTAACTCACACTCTCAGTATCACACACACACACACACACACCTCTCAGTATCACACACACACACACACACACACACACACACACTCACTCTCCCAGTAACTCACACTCTCAGTATCACACACACACACACACACACACACACACACACACACACACACACACACACACACACTCTCCCAGTAACTCACACTCTCAGTATCACACACACACACACACACTCACTCTCCCAGTAACTCACACTCTCAGTATCACACACACACACACACACACACACACACACACACACACTCTCCCAGTAACTCACACTCTCAGTATCACACTCTCAGTATCACACACACACACACACACACACACACTCACTCTCCCAGTAACTCACACTCTCAGTATCACACACATACTCTCCCAGTATCTCTCACACCCACACTCTCCCAAGGTGAGAGAGAAACATCAAAATGCTAATCCATGGAGAGTAACTCACTGGTAAATAAATGTAAAATGTGCGAGCGTCGGTCATTTATCTCAATTACCTTCGTCATATTTCGTGGCCAAATAATAGACGAGTGTGTTCCTGGGCGAGAGGCTGCCCCAACACCTGTGATTAATAATGTATTTTTTTCTCTTACACCACTACCCGTCACCTCCTATTTTTTCCACGGACAAAAGAATATTAATATATCCATGTATATTATATGTAATGTATATTAGATCTTTATTGTCGTGATATAAACGGATGATACCGCGATTCGTATTTTATTCATCTGACAGGATTTATTTCAGGCAATTTAAATGTACTAACTGGTATTTTCTTTTGTTAATAGAACCGTGTAAAAGTAATGATATAAAGTTGATGGTCAAGTAATAATACTTTGATTCCTTCTTTATTTACCTGGTAGGATTTATTTAAGGTAATCTTAGCATAATGACAGGTAGACATGTATCAAAGGGGTAAGACTTTTTGTGTTCAAGTGACCTATAACATGTCATTATATCCAGAAGCATTTGTCTAATAATGATCCGGAGAAAGTAATTAAACCATCACTGCCTGATATTAGTTGGAATGGACCACTGAGCGATAAATAATCATGTCTGTGTTCAAAGCTTCGTTCTTGTTAAGTTTAGACATAGTTCAATGCTGTCATTATATTTAGGATTTATAGAACTTATTTTGTTGAGGTAGAGTAACCATGTAGTTCTGATGAAGTTTTGGACATAAGTTTGGTGCCGATGAGTCTGTGTTTCCATTTATGAGAAAAATATGGACAATTTAACATACGAATCTCTGAGAATTGATCTTTGTGTCGTAGATTTAATTGAGCCAGTTAGATACGCTCCTAAATCTCCAGTTACGAGGAAAATTAGGAAAACTTTATATATAAATCTTTCGGAATCAATCTTTATGACGCAGATTAAGTGGGCCAGTTATAGGCGTCCTTACACTCTCCAGTTCGGAGGAAAATGTAAAGCTGAAACCTTCGACAGTTGGCTCAAACCCCGTTATAAAAGTCAGGTCTGGTGGCCAGTTCACTCAGTAAGGAAGTTTACCTGGTTGGTGGTCCTCCGCTCACAGGGCGTTTATATTTATCTTAATTGTTTACCTATTGCAGAAGAGCAAATTTGCTTTGATTTTTTATATAAGTGGTAGCGAGGCATGGATGGCCGTGTGTACCTTGGATACTGCCTTAAAAGTATACTGCCTCCGTTGGTGACTGAAATGTTTTGTATTTCATGGTGTACTTCAACATTTTCAAGACTTAGGAAAACACAAGGGAGGGAGGGAGAGTGTTCTACGCCCTACTTAACTTGGTAACCTAATTTACATAATACATGCAAGAAAGGTTATCTAAAGTAACACTATATTAAAGTTGACCAGTACATGAATTATTGGATCAGTCGTAATTCTCAACCTAATTTTTTATAACTAACCCCTCCAAAAAATGTAGAGATTTAACACGAAAGAGAAGAAAATTTTACTCGCTTATCTACGTTCACTCCCATTCACCTTCTCCAACTTTTTCTGCCGTTGACAAGATTAATGGCCATATAGTCAGCAAAACTCTCACGATATTTATTGGTGTCCAAGAGGTGATCTACTGTTAAATATCTTGAGGGACTGTCCCGATTATGGTTTAACTCTTACAGAATTATGACTGAGAACTTTGTGGCTTTATTAATCTACAAAACAGTAAGTAAAAGGTTTAAGTTATCACCCATTTATTTTGCGTCTTTTCTGCAGTATTTAACATGACTTGGGGATAGCAACAGGCTTTCCAGGCTAACACAAATCTATATCCAGAGACAACAATAACCAGAAAAAAATATGTAAAAGACAGATTTTTACCCCGAAGAAATTAAATCAGAACAGCTTAAAAATGGTAATCATTTTTTTTTACTCCCGTCAAATATCAGTGACAAATATTCCTATATTTCTAGGAAATTTGGACACAGTGCGGCCATTCATTACCTTTATGGACAGGGGGAAATATAAATGAGAGGTAAATTGGATTCTGCATAGGCGAGTGCTCACTGCCTTTAATGTTGCACCACCAAACACTGCTCATGCGCTCCTCTCATTTAATGTACTGTAAAGAATGTTCATGTAGTTTTGTTATGCTTTCCTGTATGAATGTGACTATAGACGTCTGTGTGCAAAATATACGTGACTATGTGTGAGTTAGTTTATGAGATCACAGCTGTTACCATGTGTACACGCTCCTGTGTTTAAATGTTTTGTGAATACGAGTATGTAGTTGTATTTCATATTTGTTTATTTACAGTCCAGGTATAACATATATTCAATGAACCTCAACTCACAGTTTTGCACACCTCATCCAACACTTGTTGAATTTCCTCAGTTTTGATCCTTATGACGGGAGATTTAATGGCTCTATCTTGCCTCACGTTACTCAATTTGGAATTTGAATGATTAAGCTGAATTGGGTGTCTTGGAGAAATTGGTGGTGAAACTTCAGCGGCTAATAACCAGCATCTCGCAGTAATAATAGGAAAAACGAACAAACCATATTTATAAAAAATATGTGATTAGTATCTTGTACGCTCCCACGTCCTTGACGATTGTCGGGAATAAAAGAGCATTTACATTATAATGATTCTAATCACGAGTTTCTGATGGAGAGATGAGGGGAAAAACGATATTACTGATCCATTCTTTCTCACCTAAACTTATTACTTTACAGGTTTGTATAGAATAGGTTCCTCCTTACTGTGAGAATATCCCCACACCACATGCAAGAATTGTAATATACTCATTTGGGTTTCCTTTGTGGTTTTCTTCTCGAGAATTCATTCATCAGCCGCAGCCATGTTGATGCTTATTTTACTGCTCTTAACACACACACATATACTTACATGTTGCCCCTGTCGTGTTGGTGATGGCGTGTTGGTGATGCTTTGGTTAGTGTGTAGATGGGTGGTTGGTGTTGTGGTGTTTTGGTTGTGTACTATTGTTTGGGTGGGTGGGTACTGTGTTTAGGTTGGTGGGGTGTTGTGTTTTGGTTGTGTTTAGGTTGGTGGGTGTTGTGTTTTGGTTGTGTTAAGGTGGTTGTTGTGATGCTTTGGTTATTAGTGTATGGGTGTCGATTAATAATGCATAATAATTAAATTTAAGACATGTGAACACAACTAATAATAATAATAATAATAATAATAATAATAATAATAATAATAATAATAATAATAAAAATAATAATAATAATAATAATAATAATAATAATAATAATAATAATAATAATAATAATAATAATAATGTTGATGATGGTGATGATGATGATTAGGTTAAGTATTATACTAAATAAAGTTTTCATTTTATTCATATTTTTTTCAGAAAAAAAGTAATAATTTTGATCAACGGTGCTAATGAAAATTGCCCGGTTTCAGGATTTTCCTGGAGCAATCAACACAGCGAGGAGGTGATTTATAATAACAGCCCCCATGTTGCTGGCTTCTGGGCCTCACGTCGGGCGATGACCTGTAGCCTTCGTCAAACTCCCTCCTCCTGGGTCTTTTCCAGGGCGAAGGGTTGTAGCCTTCGTCAAACTCCCTCCTCCTGAGTCATTCCAGGACGAGGAATTGTAGCCATCATCAAAGTCCCTCCTCCTTGGCCTCCAGAACGAAGAGTTGTAGCCTTCGTCGTATTGCCTTTTGCGGAAGGTTTTCTTGAATCTTTCAGGCTCCCGCCATTGTACTGAGTAATACGATTGTTCGCTTACTGGGCACTCTACATTTTCAAGATCAAAACGCATTTGTTTTTTTTTAATCTTTTCGGAGGTGTAGTTGGGCCCACCAGGATACCGGAGGTATTCAACTTTCAGGTACCGACGAGATTTTCATATAGTCCGCGTTCACCCACGGGCTCACCATTGAGGCTGAGGGCTTCTTCTCTGTAAAATTCGCTACAGTACCTAGAAATGGCTGTAAAAAGGTGGAGACCGGTCTGGTGATCACAGGGCATTTAGAAATATACCAGACCTCCGTAAGGGCTAAAGAGAGCTCGCATCTTCTGGTAGGTCACCTTGGGGGGAATATTTTTGATAAGGAGACCATATTTGTTAAATTAAAAAAAAATCATCCTTGGGTGTATCACAGACCAGATTAGTGTCTGGGTCTACCTCTGGCTGCGGCATCACACCGTATTCGATCTAGACATTCTTAATAAGATCGGCAACTTCGTGATTGGAAATCATTTTCAAAATTATAAATGATTCTATCTAATATTGGATCCTTCAGTAGGAATTGAATTGAATTGAATTGAAACAGTTTATTAGCCAGAAAAACACAGATACAGACTGGATAATAATCACAATATTAACATGGCTGAGCCAGTTGAGTATCTGAGCTCTCCTGTGGTCATCTGTTTTGTTCTGCAGAATATGCAGTAAGATGCTTTTGAACTTGTTCTGGTGTTAGTGAACTTGTAGTAGTGTTATAATGAACATGTGGTGGTGTTATAGTGAACATGTAGTAGTGTTATAGTGAACATGTATTAGTGTTATAGTGAACATGTAGTTCTGTTATAGTGAACATGTATTAGTGTTATAGTGAATATGTAGTACTGTTATAGTGAACATGTAGTAGTGTGTTACGACCCCGGGACTCGTTACCCCCTCGGTACAAGTCTCGAAGCAAAGACCGCGAACAACCCTGGTTCACCTCTATTCGAAACATCCCTGTCGCCACTCCCAAAGGTTGGTGGGAAGCAGTCAGGATGGTGTGAGCCAGTTGGCCACAAGCTACTCCCCGCCTAGGTTGGCTGCTCCTCTGGGACTTCGCTGTGATCTTCGGTGTGGTGTCCCCTGTGTGTGTCCTCAGCGTGACAGACTGTTGGGACTCCATTCACCTAGAGCAAAAGAAGGCTGAGTATTGATAGGGAGAATAGATTTTCTCAACCTCCTCTACCGTGTATATTGTTTCTCCCTATAAGCACGTTTCAGCCGGTTCCGCCCTCAAATACATATGTGGAAATGAAACAAGGTGGTATTGATTGTGATTTTTGGTTATTCTATTGGTTGTAATCTTGGTTATTCTATTGGTTGTGATATTGGTAATTCTATTGGTAGTGATCTTGGTATAGGTATTTGTATATATAGTTTATAAGTGATGTGTACTAATTTCATTTTGTTTATTGTAACGTAAAGTGTGATTTTTTTTATTTTGTATTACTTTGTAAGTTTTAATCTTTCTCAGTAAATTGTTTAATTTTGGTTCTCTTTTTATAGACCTTCTTGGTGACAGCCCAGAAATAGGATATTTCTTTTAAGACCTGATGGTCATAGCATGTAGTGGCACATGCAATGTCTAACAATACTGAGACCGAATCTTGAGATGAAGACGCCACAAGTTCAGAATATTGTTAGGGCAAACTTTTTTTTCTGGGTGGGGTGTTGTGACGGCACCAAGAGAGCTCATTCATGGCCAGACTAATTGACCAACACTGGCACAGACACACATAGTATAGTACATTCTGGAACCAGTACATGCTAGTATTTTCCAACAGTGTGTAATAGAGACGTAACCGACCGCCCTACTTTCCACCTACTCTTGCCCTCCCATTCACAACCTCCCCCCCCCCGGCTGCTAGTTATTTTTGTCCACAACTGTACTTTATGCAGTTATACAAACAGTGGTAAACAGTCATCGAATTCGACAAGGAAAACCCAACAAAGCTCTAATACGCATACAGTAAATTCGGTAGGGCAGTGAATCCTTGTGACGGAGGTTTATCAAAATAAACGATCTACTAACCCTGTAAAGTGTAAACATTACCCAATTTACCCCTGCAGTGACTGACAGGCGACCAGGGTATACCCACGTGCTTGTACCAGCTATCATCGTGTTATCAGATGCATTACAGCGGATCACTAGCATCAGTATATAAGGCCCAGACTCAAATCAAGTGCTCAGTGTAGCGGGCCGGCCTGAGGTGACCACAACAAGCCTCAGCTGAGCTACCCACGTCAATCCTGAAGTGACGACTTAAGACAACAACACGCAGACTCTACTGTGAGTTAAACATATGTGTCCATCCATCATTGACTTCTCCTACGATGTGCGTGTCTGTTATTATTATGTAACATACCATTTCCTTAAGCAATGCTAATATCCATCATCTTACTCACTATACAAGGGTATGTGTCTATATAACGTGAAATTGTGAAAAAATATTTGTGCATGAACAATTACACTATAATTAATGTTGAGCATTGGTTTGTCAAGGGATTATACGACCAGGGAAGACGCCAGCATGTGCCAGTGACTCTTGAAGATGTGAGGCTTTATGCATCCGGTTATCAAGAGTCCAGTGGCAATATATTCTCGTACGACACACACACACACACACACACACACACACACACTCTTTCTCTCTAATAAATCAATATGTTAACACTATTTATATAATGTCCTTTTGATATCGCTAACTATAAATAAGGGTTATAAAAATACCCCTTAATTAATATAAAGATAAAATGAAATGATTTACAACATTATTACTGCCTATGATACCCCTTAATACCAATCAGGGCATTCTGTCTGCCATCAGTGACATATTATGGACAATCAGAACTTACTCTTTACCATCACTGACTCGAACTAACAAACAGAAAGTATTATCTTCTCTGTGTAACAGCAACCAATAATCAGAATTAATTTTGTACCGGTACTGATAATCAGAAAGCATTATATACCCCCACTATCACCCATTTACAATCTGAACTCCATCTCTACCATCACTTACAACTATGAACAATCAGAACACATTCTATACTTTCAATAGCATCAGATAATAACCGGAAGAACATACCACAACGGCTAACAAGTACAGATGACGACAAAACCAGACCAAACAGTGAGATATAAAGGGTGTATCCACAACCAACATTAACAACCACTAATAACCAGATTAAAAATTACCTACAATAACAACAACCAGACATATCCACAACCGTAAATGAAGAACATATTCACTGCTAACATCTATAACTTTCAACAATAGGACGCATATAAACAACTCACAAAAAACGTAATAATAACCAAAACAACATTTTCCGCAACCCACAACAAGACCTACAACCAAAATAACTTACCCATAAGCAAAGCAAGTGATAACAACCAAAACAACATATCCACAAGCCCACAATAAGACTCCAAAAATCAACACCTAAAACCGCACGTCACGGAGCAGACATACGAGGGTTCCAGACCCCACCCAACCTATTATTTCAACTGTCGTCTGGCTGTGGTAATTTTCTCCTCATTCTCCAGCATGCGACGAGATATATTGCGTGCCTTGATTTCTCTGTGACACAATATAATATGTACTATAGTGTGTCAAGAGCCATCCCCGTGTGTCAGTATATACAGTATATCATGATTTCTATGAGGCAAGAGTACATAATGTAATTTTATTTGCATTAGAGCAGGGGTTCTCAACCAGGGGGGAATTCCCCCAGGGGGGGAATTCAGGTTTTCAGGGGGGGGGGAAACTGATTCGGGAGCAAGAGATATGTTCGATGAGAAATCAATCACAGAATTTTGGCCCTTGATGTGCGATTCCTACCCAAAAGTGGCAGAAAGAGCTATCCGTGCATTGCTTCCGTTTGTGTCGACATATCTTTGTGAGTCAGGCTTTTCAACTCTGTTGCAAATTAAAACGAAGCAACGTAGTAGATTAGAGGTAGAAAATGACCTGCGTTGTGCCCTTTCAAGCAATCCTCCGCGTATCCCAGAATTGGCGAAGCAAAAACAATCACAGGTTTCTCATTGACTGTAATCTTCATCTGAATAAAATTAATTACAAATTTACAATATCATGGTATTCTATTGAACTTTTTGTTTATTGCATTATGCTTCAGTTTGGTCTGTTAAGTAATTCATTATAAAAAAAAAAAACTATTTTACTTTTATTCAAGTTTTATAAATCCATCAACATTTTCAATTGGCATTTAATTTGTAAAACTCCACTATAAAAATAATCCATGTAAAATTGTAAATGTATATGTACTAATATGGAAAAAATAAAGGATTTTCAGTATTATATGCATATTATTTGGAATGCACTTTTTGAGGCAGACAATCTTGGAAAGGAGGGGGAATGACATTCTGACATATGGTGAAAGGGGTGCATGAGGCAAACAAGGTTGAGAACCACTGCATTAGAGACTATAAATTATCATAGCGATGTCTGTGAGAAATAAATAGTGTATTCAGTTTACATTATATGAAGCAGTTATATTTTATTACATAACTCCTACAAGCCAGATTATAATATCATAACATGACATCCATTCGGCGGGATATATTAACAACAGACCTCAGGAACAGGAAAAGTAGTAAGTGAGGTATATAATTGAAATCGATTGATAAGCAAGTCCCATTAGCGCCGGGGGGAGGTAATGGAGACGAGGATATAAGAGCACTGATGAACGGCAAGCGGACATGCGGGTCCACTTCCACCACTATTCTTTCACAGTCTTGCCCTGACAGAAGCAGTCGTCACTCAGCCGCCGCCACCGCCGCTGACACCGGCACCACCTCCAACACCCTAACCACCACTACCACCACTATCAGCACTACCACCACTACCAACATTGCCACTAACATTAGCACCACTATCACCACAACTACTACCATCACTAGCACCATGAATATTGATACCGCCATACTTCTACCATCATTATTACCACTACCAGCACCATGCATGTTGTTCTTTATGTTTGATTTCAACAAACTGGTGGCTGTGGAAGCTGTCGAGTACTGGAGTATTGATTGGTAGAGAAAGAGAGATAGTGAATTAGTACATCAACGTGGATGGAAAGTGTTTTACCGCTACTGATGTTGAAACTCAATATCTCTGACTTTTTTCTTTCTCTTGTTGCATTTTTAAGCTGTTTTTGTATGTTGCTGTATAATATATATACCCAAAGTCACACATAAATATGAGTGTGTGTGTGGAACTCCAACAAGACCCCAACGGCGGCATAGGCGGAAGAGGTGACCACCATGGGAATCCAATGACTAGACCGGCTGACGAAGACAATGCATGATAGACAGGCTACTACGGCGAAACCCAACAAACTGGGCTATCGGCAGTTCATTGCATATCTCCCTCTCCCAGTCGTTGCAACACTTGCACCACTGGATCAGGAAAAGGGAGAGCCAAGAAGGACACTGAGAGAAAGAAATATAATTTAACGCTTGTCAACAAGGAACGGCGCTCCCAATACAGTAAAACGAATCAATTACCAATTTCATTAAATTTAGACAAATTAGTGTTTGATACAAGCTTAGAAAAAAGGCTCCCCAAAAAATGCTTTGATGTTCTTGAAACACGAGGAGGTGGTCCAATGCTCCTGAGGTGTGATGGTGTTCCTGAGGCAAGAGTGTGAGGACGCTAAAACACATCTAAAATGGAAGGAGATACCTAACTCATCGAAAACATTGGTTTCTGATGAAGAGCTGTGATGGTCAACACTGAGAATTTCAAGATTACATGGTAACTTTACAATACTTATGAAAATTTTACTGCACATACAATCAAAAGTAACTTTTTAAACTTAAGACCACTTTGAGACACTTAAAACTACTTTAAGAAACTAGTAAACACTTTGTGACACTTGCGAACACTTCATGACAGCTGCAAACACTTGCAAGTATTTACTACACTAACAAACAGTTGGCGATACTTTGCAGTCCTCTCCAATTTCAGTCTCTTCACCTCACCGGCTGTTTGTTTGTCTATAAGCCTCCGCGTACATTCCTCCCGGCTGAAGGCAGAGACAGCATTGCGCAGCGTATGTCTCCAATGCCTTGTCCTGTTTGAGGCCTCTGTTGACATTCTTATAAATCCGAAACCACGAAACGAGGCAGATTCAAGACTTGGGCGAACCGACCAAACCACGGACTGAGTTTGGTCGTGTTTTACTCGTTCGTTTCTCCACATTAGCTTTAGAGATCTTTGTCTTTATCTGTTCTGATTATAAAGCATTAGCCAATCTATTACACAAGATTATATGCCAATATTTTAGTTTGCATAATGGCTCGTTTTTGGATGATTGAGTCTGATGTATCGAAAATCTGTTCCTTAACCCTTGAAACACTTGTCCTCAATGTCTCAAAGTGGTGCAGTCAAGTGGTGAGAAAATGTATCCAGAAATATTTATATTGTTTATCCGCTTATTTACTAATTAAAAACAAACGGGAAACAACCGGTAATAAGATAAATCTGTATTAAACATAACAAATAACGATATAACACATTGTAGATATTTTTCATTCCGAAACTCAACGCTTTCGAAGACGTGTGTGTTGTCTCACGAAGAACAGCCCAGACCACGATTACATCAAAGCTACCAACAATCTCCACACATCTGTCTGGTATATTGTGTGGTTTAATATTTAGAGATACTACAGACAAACCAAAGAAATTCAATCACATTAAACTTTATTCATGAAAGGTGTTCAGAGACAAAATGTTAGGCGTTTCTTAGTTTACCTTTATAATTAATCAAACTATTAACTACTTTATGGCAGTTTGTAGCAGTAGTTTACCTTGTGATTGTCAGTAGTAGCAAACATTATGGGGCCGGGAGGGAAGGGAAAACTCATCTCGCGAAGAGAAGAGAGGAAAAAATCATTAAGGATGTCAACATATGTTTCGGCACTAAACTGTCCCCGAATCTCTGTGATATTTCTGGCGCTGTGGAGTCATCCACCCTCACACATTCACCTCCACTCGGCCGTTCCGTTGTTCTTCATAGACTTTGCTCCAACCTTTCTCCGTAAAATAATGTAGACGTTATTACTTTGCTATATTCTACGCTTTCATGCAAAATGTTTATTTGTTATTTACTGCAAGATATGCGGAATTTCATCAAAGTAATTTGATATACAGTATCCTAAATTTAACCACATTACAGGTTGCAAACATAACTTATGGGTATGCTGCCTTGTGTTGTTTCGGCGCCACACATGGATACGGCCATAGTTGTTGGACGGAAATGTTTTTTCATCGGTGAATACTACCTACTCAAAATTCCTCCTCTATATCGACATACTGTCAAGCGAAGGCGAGCCTCTAAGTACAGAGGGCGTCTGTCAACCTCTCTGGTTAACGTTCATTGGTGGAATATCCTGTGTAATTGAACATTGACCTGTTTCGAAGCTCCAACAGCGTGTAATATATTCTATCATGTTCTTAACTAAAACCAATGCATGAATAGATTTTAGAAACAAATAGAAAATACGTTTCTTGAATTTATTTATTCATGCTAACATGTTAGAGTTAACTTTACACCTTGGCTGACCACCGATTAATTGCCTGGAGGAGGGTGAGGAGGGATGCACCTTGCGAAGTTGCCAGTTAGGAATTTCGAGGCTGCCAGTCTGCGTGACTTATATGTGGCATAGATTGTACATAAGCGTGAGCTTTTAACAGCCAAGTACATAATAATAATATTAATAATAATAATGGCTGACCCCTCGTGTAACGAGGATGGCCGGCCCAAGGGCCAACCGAGGCGTGAATTTCTTTAAGGTGTAGAAGCTGTCGCCAACACAACTACCACACTCTAAGTTAACGAGTTGCATGACTCAGTGGTCTAACCTTTGCCCCGAATACGATCCGCAAATCGATTAACATCCAGGTCCCCAATTACTGCTTGGGTAGACAGAGGCAAATGGCGTAAAAAAACTTGGACATAGTTTCACCCTGCCCGAGGATCGAAGTAGGGTCCTCTCGCTTGCGAGGCGAGGATACTGACCATTACACTATAGGTCGCCCTACGGTGTACACACAACATACACCCGCACTAGATGTAGTCGGGAACTCTCTCACACACATACTCGAGCAATATATTTTTTTCTTCTTCATAAAAAAGACATTGAGGAAAAAATATATGAAGGGTGTCTGGCCCTCGCTAGTCTTTTGATTGATAGTAGGAGGGGAGGGTTTTGAAGGTACTGAATGTGCATGGGATGGAGAATAGTCTACTGCAGGCATTGCAGAGAATAGTATAGGAAATAGACGCCCATGTTCAAACTAAGGCACCGACGGTTTAGGGTGTGAAAAAAATGTCCAACGAGATCAGTTTTTATCTTTGTGGTTATGTGTAAAAATTCTTCCAGTGATAGAGTGAGTAGCTCTGTGAATATGCACCAGGGAAACGAAAACGGACGGAGTTTATTTTTTCAACGCTTTCTTTCTCTGTGGGTGATATTAATGGACGAGTTATCGGTTCTGGGTAAACACAAGAAATACACTCTGCCACGTTCGTAGAGTGATACGGTACACATAATTTGTATTAAAAGTTTAAAGTCCTGCTATAATAGTAGAGATAAGTTTATTTCTCTAGAAACAGGGCTGCCATTTGCAATGACGCCACCACCTACCCCGCAGACGACGCTCCTGAACAAACACACCGCTGAAGTTGGAGCCGTTTTTTTTTTTTTTTCTTTTTTTAGAGATATTAGCCCGCCCAGGCACAGGTCACTGACCCACATCAGACCTGGGGGCGAAAAATAATAATAATAATAATATATTATTATTATAATTACAACAATTAATAAAATTAATAGCAAATTAATAAAAATAAAAATATAATAAATAAATAATAATAATAATAATAATATAATAATAATAATAATAATAAACTATAAATAAAAACGAAAAAATAAATCAAGAGTGAGAAACGATATACATTATGTTGTGTTGTCCAAGTAAGAGAAACAATTGAAACCCTGCAATTGTGTTTAAATGAGGCAAAAAGTCAGATCAGCACCTTGTGGTCAGAATTTTCGTGATGCCATATAGCAGCAGGATCTACCATTAGACAATATATTATGCTTCCAATATCTTCCCAGGCGGTAGTACCTCCCTGGTAGCTGCTTACTACCTAAGAAGGATGGCCTCTTCAGACCCCAAATGCCACGTTCAGATAAGTCTTAAGCGTGATTTTTATGGTCTAAGTCATGGACATTTCGTAAGAGAAGAAATGTTTGGTGAAAAGCAGCTTCAAACATAGGTTGGATAGATATATGACCGATAGGGGTTGGGTGTCAATGGGACTGCCCAGTATGGGCCAATAGACCCGCTGCAGTTTCCTCCATTCTTATGTTCTTATAGACATAAAAACTCCCATGTTCACACCAGCTCAGCTGTCATGTATTCTTACTTGGTAGACTTTCTCTTTTTTTTTAGTGCATTTACAGAGTATATTAGATGGAGATACGAGTCAATTTAGAAGTAATGACATTGTCTGGACTTTGTTTTGAGAATGCCTGATGCTAGGTAAACATGACAACATAGAGATGTTATTGTTTTGATGATTAACTAATGAACCACTGGGATATATCATCATTTATATTAATTAATAGGGAAAATTTTACTCTAACTACCAAAAGTATTTGAATGCTTTGACTCGAGATAGGTTATATTGGGTAAATGTTAAGTTTTAGTCATCCCTGTACTTAGATATGCAGACTGATTTTTTTTCTGGTGGTTTGCGATGTGTTATGAACGATTTTGACCTTCATTTCTATCGGAAATCACTAATTTTGAGTCACTACTCCCCCTTACCGGTGTATGTTAAGCTAATCTTTGAACTTATAATATAACATATCATACCCTAACTTAACCTAACATAACTTAACCTAACCTAACTTAACCTATGACTTTCATTTTCTTATGCGATTGAAAATGTTTTGCTTTAGAAATTCCGTAAAGATAATGTGTCTTAATCTTTAAAGTAGTTAATCCCACAGTTAAAATCTTAAGGTTCCCCAGATGACCATAACCAAAATAAGACCAATAATGTTTTGGAATGTTTATACTATGAAATTTCTAATAGGGGCAGCAAATATCCATTGAATTAGTTAATGTGCTTAGTAATATTTATATATTCAACATAATATTACTGTGCTACACAGTTAAGCACAATTAATTATCTAATAATAGTTATTTACAGAGCCGATCAGCCGAAAAGGTTGGACAACTACTTCCAGGGTTCATCACGGCAGATGAAAGAAATTAAAAAATAGACGTCTCTATGATTGTAGAGTATTATCAAGAACTTCGTCATCCAGATATGAAGCATGTTAAATTACATCTGTCATCTGATCATCTCAAGCCCATCCCCTGGCCATGGTCGTCCCTAGTCCTTCCACAACATTAAATATAAACATCAGTGACGAAAACTTACATTTTTCCAGACATGAAATAGAGAACAGTGATGAAAACTTCCTTGTTGGAGTTATCGGTCTTTTGCATCATTTTGGCAGCCAGCAAGACGTACACACGATGATACTTGAACAATAATTTATTTTAACCTAAAATAAAGTATACCTGTGAATATCAACATTGTATATGGCCAAAAGTCCTGTATTTCTGCTGGTAACAACACATCGCCACAGCTGGCTGCCTCCAGACTCCCGATCGGTGGCTGGAGCTAGAAATGACGTCACAACCAATCACAGAGCTTTTCGCAGTCACGTGACTTTTTAGCCACGTTAACCCTTATTCATTTACATTTTTTGGTCCAATTTATTTTAAAATATCATTACCACAGCGAATTTAACGGTTTTCTTTACCCATTGACCTTCCATCTTAGGAAAAAAATCCGACCGTAAACTCGTCCATTCTCGAGTGGGTTTACACGTCAATGATACAGCGCCGAGATATAAATATACAGACAGAAGTTGTTGAAGCATTACTGAGAGACTTTGTGGTGGTGTGGTGACAATGATAATGGAATTACGGTGTTTTTGTGGGAAAAACTAGAGTGTGTTTGTGGGAGAACAACTAGAGTGAGTTGTGAGAACCCAGAGTGTGTTTACTAGTGTTGGGGAAAACTAGAGGTGTTTGTGGGAAAACTAGAGGTGTTTGTGGGAAAACTATGTGTTTGTGGGAAAACTAGAGTGTGTTTGTGGGAAACTAGAGTGTGTTTGTGGGAGAACAACTAGAGTGTGTTTGTGGGAGAACAATCAGAGCGTATTTAGGAAAAACTAGAGTGTGTTTGGGAAACTAGAGTTTAGAACAACTAGAGTGAGTTTGTGGGAGAACAACCAGAGCGTATTTGGGAAAACTAGAGGTGTTTGTGGGAGAACAACTAGAGGTGTTTTGGGAAAACTAGAGTGTGTTTTAGGAAACAACTAGAGTGAGTTGTGGGAGAACAATCAGAGCGGTTTTGTGGAAAAAACTAGAGTGTGTTTGTGGGAAAACTAGAGGTGTTTGTGGGAAACAACTAGAGTGAGAACAACCAGGTTTGTGGGAAAACTAGAGTGTGTTTGTGGGAGAACAACTAGAGTGAGTTTGTGGGAGAACAACTAGAGTTCGTCTGGAAGAAAACAACTAGAGTGTTTGTATGAGAACAACTATAGTGTGTCTGTGGGAGAACAAGTAGAATGTGCTTGTAGGAGAGCAACTAGAGTGTGTTTGCGGAAGAACAACTAGAGTGTGTTTGTGGAAGAACAACTAGAGTGTGTTTGTGGAAGAACAACTAGAGTGTGTTTTTGGAATAAGAACTAGCAAGCGTAAAACTTGTTCCCAAGTAGACCACAACTACTAAGAACGTCTATCTTTCATTTCGGTCTATGACTTCACCAGGAAGGATACCAAGAGAAGGAAGAAGACCAAGGAAGAACTCGACACACAGCTGAAGGACTTAGTGAGAGGAACAATATATTAAGGAACAGAAAGAAAGTGTTTGGCAACGAGTGACGTAAGGAAGCTGTATGAAAATGGTGAGAGACAGACAGACACACACACACACACACACACATCAGACACTACATCCTTGACCACCGAAGGGTCAAGACGTACCTGGCGCTCCTCTCGGAGCAGCCAGATCAACTGTTAAGTTGGCCCATACCAACCCCTTCCCCTGAACCCTCCTCCCCACCGGAATATCAACAAGTTCTCGCCAGAAGTTACAATTTCATTTAGGAAAGGAATGGAACCAGTGTTAAACAGAGGTGAACAGTGGTGAACAGTGCTTAAGTCAGTGAGAACAACTCAACAGTAACAGTCGTACCCAAGTTAACCTTCACACAGTGAGGTCCCAGGTACCCAGTGATAACGGCCCGTGATAACCAGCGATGTGTTAATCCGTCTACGATAGGAAGGCCTGGGACCAAACCTCACTCATATAACACCATCTGAGAGGAAATTACTACCACATGTCCCTCATAACACCATATGTGAGGGAATTGCTACACCACGTCAAGTCCCTCATCACACCATCTGTGAGGGAATTACTACACCACGTGAGGACCCTCATAACACCATCTGTGAAGGAATTACTACACCACGTGAGGCCCCCTCATAACACCATCTGTGAGGGAATTACTACACCATGTCAGGTCCCTAATAACACCATCTGTGAGGGAATTACTACACCACGTGAGGACCCTCATAACACCATCTGTGAGGTAATTACACCACGTGAGGTCCCCCATAACACCATCTGTGAGGGAATTACTACACCACGTGGTCCCTCATAACACCATCTGCGAGGGAATTACTACACCACGTCAGGTCCCTCATAACACCATCTGAGGGAACCACTACATCACGTGAGGTCCCTCCTAACACCATCTGGGAGGGAGTTACTACACTACGTGTTTGCTGTTCAACACGTACAATCCTACATTAATCTGTATGTTCGCTGTATGTTCCTTTACCTTTCTCTAATGAAGGCTTTTGTTAAACCACCAATGTATGTAATAAGTCATTTATGTCCAATGTATATTTTCAGCCTTCGGGCTGCAGAACTTTTTCAATAAACCGTCAATTATTATTATTATTATTATTATTATTACACACGTCTTATACCATGGCTTACAGACTTTCTTAGTGACCGACGCCAAGTCGTACGCTTCAGAAGGGCTGTCTCCACTTTTCAGTCACTCACTTGTGGCGTCCCCCAAGCCACCAAGAATGGACCGCTCTGCTTCCTTATGCTTATCAATGATGCCCGAAGAGAAATCTCTGCTCGCTGGAAATATGTCGACGACTCCACCATTGGGATCAGTGTCAACAAACTCGGCTCCCGACTACACCGCCCTCCAGGATATATTGAACAGTCTCCAAAATTGTGCCACAAACAACCACGTCACCATCAATCATACCAAGACCATGGTTTGGTTATGCACATCAACCTCTCCTCCAAAGTTGTCCCACCTCCTTCCATTACTGTGGGCCCCAACTCACTCCAGGTTGTGGACTCCATTAAGCTCCTCGGCGTCACTATAGATAAACAAAATTGGAAAACACACGTCACTAAAGTTGGCAAATCCTTCAGGTTCTCTCTCCACCTCCTCCGCCGACTGAAGTCCCTCTAAATTCCTGCGCCCGAGCTCCTCAGTGTCTACTCAACATTCATACTTCCCAAGCTCACCTATCTTCCCCCTGTCTGGTCTTCATCCCTAAATGTCACACAACGTAAACACCTACAAAAGGTGCAAAAGAGGGCATGCAAGATTATCCTCTCCCCTTCCTACTCCACATATCAAGAAGCACTCAACAAACTGACCCTCTAGGCTCTCTCTGGCCATTACCACGATCTCATCTGCAAATTTGGTGAGAAGCTTCTGCACCATCCTCGACACCGGCTGCTACTTCCACCTTGAGATCCCTCGTCCGCGAATTGCTGTTCGACACCACAACCTCATCCAGCCCTTACGAGCACTACATTCTCCCCATCTAGTTATTATATATCACATTTGTATCGCTTACGTTATTTGTATATTATTTGTCAATCATGTGACCCATTCCCCAATTATGTAACTGTATATTTTCAGCCTTCTGGAAGCCATGCACTTTCAATAAACCGCTAAATATTATTATTATTATATTATTATTATTGTTATTATTATTATTATTATTATTATTATTATTATTATTATTATTATTACACACACACACACACACACACACACACACACACACACACACACACACACACACAGACACACACACACACACAGACACACACACACACACACACACACACACACACACACACACACACACACACACACACACACACACACACACACTACCACTACTACTATTTTGCTGTCACTCGGAATCGAGTATGACGATCATCCGCCTTTGATACAATGATAAGAGTTATGAAGGATGCCACCAAGACTGGTGAATTCTGAGGTGACTGAAAAAGGCCGATACGGGACCGGCAGGGTCGATCACAGATGTGGCACATGTGGAGGGCTTCATCTAGTGCGGGAGGGCCGGAGGCAGCGTCTTTTGGCGCTTGTCTGCCTCGTTATGCAGTCGGAATAACTCAAAAGTATTGACACCTTCTTCTGTGGTGATCCTCCAAGCGTTACGGTGTGGAGTAATCATCAAGTAGGTAAGGGGGTCTATTTGTCACTTTTTCAGGTTTGTCTTAAGACTATCCTGATACCTTTTCAGTTGTCCGCCAGCGGTACGTTTAATATTCGTTAGGTGACTCTAAATAGCTGTTTGGTCTACTGCCGTCCATGCAGGTAACATAGCCAATCCAGAGTAGCTGTTCATAGATAATGGTAGCCTCGATGCTCCTACAGTTGGTGTCAGCGAGAATACTGGCATTTGTTTGCTTGTCTTCCCAGCGAACTCGAAGGATGGAACGTAGACTACGTTGGTGAAAGTTTTCAAGTGCCTTGAGGTGCCTCTTTTATGTGACCTATGTCTCGCTGCCATATAGCAGGGAGGGGAGGACCAGTGCTCGATATACGTGTAACTTTGCAGATAATTTCAGCTCCCTACAGTTGAGGACACGGTTTAGGAGTCTGCTAAAGGCTTGAGATACACATCTGAGTCTATGCTGAATCTTTTTATCGATGTCCGCGGTGGTGGACAGATGGAACCGAGATACCGAAAGTGGGTAACATTAGTGAGGGTAGTACCGTTAAGCTGGGTGGCTGGTGGAGGTGTGGCTGAACCAGGGGCAGGCTGAAAGAGAATCTGAGTCTTACGTACATTCACCTCAAGGCAGAAGTGTGCATACGCATCTGCGTAGGTGTTCAGGATCTCCTGTAGGTCGCGTTCAGTGTATGGACAAGGGTGAGGTTGTCTGTATACTGAGGCTCAGTAATGGAAGCTGCCGACACCTTTGTTCCTGCTTGGAGTCGTCTTATGTTGAAAAGACCCCTCATATGGTACCCTATGTCCACCCCGCCGGCTAAATTTGCGCTGGCACTTGTAAGGAAGGCAACGAAGAAAATGGAAAAGACAGTTGGTGCCAGTACACATCCTTGTTTAACCCCCGTTTGGATGGGGAAGAACTCAGACTGGGTGCCGTTGTGCAGGACACTGCCGTTCATGCCATCGTGGGGTTGCCTCTCAATGGCCATGAATTTTGGTGGGCAGCCGAAACGGCCGAGCGTCCACCATAGGGCTTCCTTGTTGACCGACTCAAAGGCCTTGGTTAGGTCGATGAGGGTCATGTACAAGTCACGACGCTGTTCTCACACACACACACACACACAGACACACATAGAGAGAGAGAGAGAGTAGGAGAGAGAGAGAGAGAGAGAGAGAGAGAGAGAGAGAGAGAGAGAGAGAGAGACTAACGAATATAATGGGTGGGGAAATATCCAGGTAAAATGACATGGTAAAGAAAAGAGGACAAATCCAAGCGTGACGACAGGTGAGTTGAAATACCTCAGTAAACGTCTGCAGCTTGGTGTCTATTCTTGTGACTTTTAGTCACTTGACGACGTATTAGATTTACTTCCAAGACTTACAACCCATAACGTTTGGTGATTTTACTTAAAGAGAAAGTTAGTGTGTGTGTGTGTGTGTGTGTGTGTGTGTGTGTGTGTGTGTGTGTGTGTGTGTGTGTGTGTGTGCTATCTGCTGGTGTTTTGATCCAGTGCTGACTTCGCTATTGAGAGAGGTCGAAGGGTAACAGAGTGGGGAAGGAACAATGGGACAAGGCGGGAGAGAGAGAGGAAGGTGGGGAAGGACAGAGGGAGGAGGAGGAGGAGTAAGAGAGGAGGGGAAGAGGGGAAACATAGAGGTAGGGGGAGGAGGAGAAGAAGGAGGGAGGAGTGAGGAGGAGTAGGGTGAATGGGAGACAGAGTAAACTGAACACACAATGACGAAAAGGAGAATGACAAGAGGTCAAGGTCACCCTCCCCTCCCCTCCCCTCCCTTCACAGGGGAAAAAGATTCCGGGTTGCATTTCACTCGTCCCAACATCAATTTTTTTCTCTCATTGTTATTGTTATTATCATTTGTATCACACTGGGCCAAGAGCTCTCGACGACGAGTTTGATTGTAAGGACGACAGTAGTTTGTACGGAGGTGAGCCAATGTCGGCAGCAGCTTTTTGGGAGTGAGGGGGGGGGTAAAGGTACGTGACCGACGGGGGAAGGGAAGGAAGAACGAGAGAAGAGGGAATAGAAAAGGAGAGGGAGGGAGGGAAGTAAAAGGAAGGTAATGGAGAGACGACGATGGAAGACAGAATGAAGAGAGAGAGAGAGAGAGAGAGAGAGAGAGAGAGAGAGAGAGCAGGGGGGGGCTAACAATGGTTGACTGAGTACGGCTACGTCAATCACTAGACGTAGTGTAAGTGACAACACTAATGGTGGATAGCGACAGGTAAGTGAACACAGGAGGGTGGATGTAAAGGCTGGAGCAGCTGGATACTAGGAGTAATTAAGGTACGAGTGGAGGGAGGGAGGGAGAAAGATAAATAGAGAGGGAGAAGGAGAGGAAGAGGAAAACGAAGGCGAGGAAGAGGAAAACGAAGGAGAGAGGAGAGACATGGAGGGAGGGAGAGAGAGATGAGGGGGGGAGAGAAGAGTAACGAGTGCTGTCAATGGTAAGGTGAACGCCCCTAACAATTTGGTTAGCATGGCAGCGACGGCCACGGCGACATTTAAATGTACGTAATCAATAGAAGAAACAAAAAGGTAGGGTGAACACATCAATTGTTTGGCTAGGAATACATCAATCACTTGGAGAAGTTGGCAGTGTAATGGTCGTGACCTTGGGTGTCCGTGAAACAACAGTGACCGTGGGTGTCCTTTAGGAGAGTGGTGTCCACTTACGGACGCGTGTCTGGCCTTCATTATAGGCAGCGGTGAGGTCGATGCTAAATGGGACTCCGCGGGTCTCCCCCCTCTACTTAATGAAGAGGACGTCCTTCAAGGGAGACCCGGGGGAGCTGTGTATACACGCACGCACACACACACACACACACACACACACACACACACACACACACACACACACACACACACACACACACACGCATGGATGCACACACATTGGAAGGTTCTTATCAAACAGACGGACTCACAGGTGATGACAAAGCGCTAGTTGCCTCCCTCTCCCTCCCTCTGCTTCCCTCACAACATGACAGATTCGTACGTGTTTACAAACTGTGCTTTAATTGACTCGAATTCCATGATAGTCGACGAGTTCTTTAAATTACTTCCCCCTTACAAAGTTCATGAATGTCTGTTCTTTTCCAGGAAGTTAAGATAAAATATTGTCTTTGATTGCACTGCACTGTTGTGTGTTTGGAGAAGTCATGTGAAAATATATGTGTAGCTGTGTGTCTTGTGTGTATAGTATTGCGGTAACATTGCTAAGTATATATATTCAGATCCGTGTGTGTGTGTCCCGGTACTGGATGAAATGTCTTTCCAACATAAGACGACTCCTGGCAAGAACAAAGGTGTCAGCAGCTTCCATTATTGAATTTCAGTATGCAGACGACTTCACCCTTGTCGCTCACACTGAACGTGATTCTACAGAAGATCCTGAACACCTACGCAGGTGCGTATGCACACTTCGGCCTTGAGGTGAATGTACGTAAGACTCAGATTCTCTTTCAGCCTGCCCATGGTTCAGCCACACCTCCACCTTCCATCCGGCTTAACGGTACTACCCTCTTCATTGTTTCCCACTTCCAGTATCTCGACTCCCACCTGTCCACCAATGCGGACATCGATGAAGAGATTCAACATTGGATCAAATGTGCATCTCAAGCCTTTGGCAGACTCAGTACCCGTGTCTTCAGCTGTAGGGAGCTGAAATAATACACAAAGTTGCACGTATATCGAGCAGTGGTCTTCCCCACCCCGCTATTTAGCAGCAAGACATGGGTCACATACAGGAGGCACCTCAAGGCACTTGAAAACTTTCACCAACGTAGTCTACGTTCCATCCTCCGAGTTCGCTGGGAAGACAAGAGAACAAATGTCAGTATTCTCGCTGACACCAACTGTAGGAGCATCGAGGTTACCATTATCCATGAACAACTACTCTGAATTGGTCACGTTAACCACATGGAGGACAGTAGACTGTCAAAGCAGCTAATTTATAGTCACCTACCGAATAGTAAACTTAATTTGGCGGGCAACTGAAAAGGTAAAAGGATAGTCTTAAGACAAACCTGAAAAAGGTGCCAAATGGACCCCCTCACCTGGGAGACGATTACTGCACACCGTAACGCTTGGACGAGCACCACACGAGGAGGTGTCAATACTTTCGAGTTAACCCGACTGTATATTGAGGCAGACAAGCGCCAACGTCGGAAAGACGCTGCCGCCGCCCCTCCCGCACTAGATGTAGCCCCCCACACGTGCAACATCTGTGGACGACTCTGCCGGTCCCGTATCGGCCTCTTTAGTCACCCCAGAACTCACCAACGAAGGTGAGACATCTTTTCATAACTCATAATATTGTCTCATAAGTTGATCAAGTCGTCATACTCGATTCCGAGGACAGCAAAGTATTGTAATAATAATAATAATAATAATAATAATTAACGGTTTATTGAAAGAGCTTGGCAGCCAGAAGGCTGAAAATATACAGTTACATATTTGGGGAATGGGTTACGAATTACAAATAATATACAAGTGACATAAGTGACACAAATAAGACATATAGTAACTTAGATGGGGATCAGCTCAAACTACAGTTCATTTCAACATAGTGACAGTGTAGGGAGCAGTGTTTACTGGGAGTGAATACACTGATTTATTACATGTTATTGATAATTTTTACAATGGTTGGGACTGGGCTGTTCTTATAGCGATCAGTTCGTGCACGTATGGGCTGGATGCGGTTGTGGTGTCGAACAGCAATTCTCGGACAGGGGATCTCAGGTGGTAGTAGGGGCCGGTGTCGGGGATGGTGTAGAAGCTTCTTACCAAATTTGCAGATGAGGCCGTGGTGATGGTCAGTGAGAGTCGAAAGGGTCAGTGTGTTGAGCGCTTCTTGATATGTGGAGTAGGAAGGGGAGAGAATAATCTTGCATGCCCTCTTTTGCACTTTTTCTAGGTGTTTACGTTGTGTGGCATTTAGGGAGGAAGACCAGGTGGGGGAGGCATAGGTGAGCTTGGGAAGTATGAATGTTGTGTATACACTGAGGAGCTCGTGTGCGGGAACTCCGAGGGACTTGAGTCGGCGGAGGAGGTGGAGACGGAAACTGGAGGATTTGACAACTTCACTGACGTGTGGTTTCCAATTTAGTTTGTTGTCTATGGTGACGCCGAGGAGCTTCGTGGAATCTACAACCTGGAGTGTGTTCGGACCTAGGGTAATGGAAGGAGGTGGGACAATGTCGGAGGAGAGGTTGATGTGCATAACCATGGTCTTGGTATGGTTGATGGTGACATGGTTGTTGGTGGCCCAGTTTTGGAGACTGTTCAATAAATCCTGAAGGGCGGTATAGTTGGGAGCAGAATTGTTGACGCTGATTCCAATGGTGGAGTCGTCGACATATTTCCAGCGAGCAGGGGTTTCTCTTAGGGCATCATTGATGAGCATAAGGAAGCAGAGTGGTCCCATCTTGGTGCCTTTGGGGACGCCACAGGTGAGTGACTGAAAGGTGGAGACAGCCCCTCGGAAGCGTACAGCTTGGCGTCGGTCACTGAGGAAGTCTGTAAGCCATGGTATGAGACTTCTCCGAAGCCCGAGGTCAATAGCTTTGTTTATGATTATATTGTGGTCGACTAGGTCGAACGCTTTAGTGAAATCAATGAAGGCGACAGCTACAGACGTTTTTCGTTTCTCGAGATGGCGGTATATGTAATCGAGAAAGCTGACAAGACAGTGAGTGGTGGAGGAAGTTTTCATGTTGCCAAATTGCTGAGGGTCTACGACTCCTGCAATATCAGCATAAGCCCAGTCAAACACAAAACTTTCACAGATTAGGCTGGGTATTGGGGTGATTGCAATAGGTCGTAGCTGATTTAAGGATTGTGGGCTGGTTGACTTGGGCACTGGTGATACATAAGAGGTCTTCCAGTCAGCTGGGCATCTGGCTTGACTGAGAGAAGCATTGATGATGGAGCAGAGGGGTTTAGCAAGCTCCGGGGAGAACTCCTTGAATAGTTTCATTGGTAAGTCAATGGGGGTGGTAGAGCGTTTTAATTTTAGTTTGTCCAGGCGTTTTGCTACGTCAAATTCCTCTACTAAGTCAGTGGGAAGGGGGGCTGGTAGGTAAGCAGGGAGAGTGGTTGTGTCAAGCCGTGGGAGCGTCTGGCATATAGTAGCGAAATGGTTATTTGTTTGCTCAGCTGCGTCAACATTAGTGAGATGGCTAAGGAAGGGGAGGGGGTGTGTCATATTGTTTAGTCCACAGAGTTCTTTAAGCTTACCATACCATTGACTGATGTTGGTCTGCTTCAGGTGTTGTAATTTGGTTGGGTAGTGGGACTTCTTTGCAGTGCGTATTTCGCGGATGACTCTGTTGCGAAGTGACCTGTAGCGGATGTGGTCATTGAGATGAAAGGCTCTGTCTCTCTGTTGCATAAGTCTTTTGATCCGAGGTGTGATCCAGGGCAAGTCAGCTGGGTGTGATCTGACGGACTTCTCGGGGAAGAAGTGGTGGTGAGCTTCGGTGGTGGTGTTGGTATAATTTATCCATTTGGTTTCCACGTCATCCACGCTGAGTACTTCAGTCCAGGGATAGTGAACTATCCACTGTCCAAAGAGGCGTACTGCAGAGTCAGTAATCGGCCTGTAGGTCTTGATGTAGGGTCTCTGTACTTGAGTGGGAGTGGCAGCAGGGGACCAGAGCACTGATAAGTGTGTGCTACACCCGATAGGAGGCAGTGGTTGAGGAGGTTGGTACTGGTCCGCTAAGTCAGTTAAGATAAGGTCAAGGGTGTTTTGACCGTGTGTGGGGAAGGTCACAACTTGTGATAGTGATAGCTGGTCCTGGATATCAGTGGTGTCAATTTCATTTAAATCCCCACATAATACTAACTTGGCACATGGGTACCTAACTCTGAGGTGGTCTGAGGTGGTGATGAGATGATTGATAAGAGTGTCTCTGGTGGGTGATCGAGGCGGATGGTATGCTACACAGATTATAATGGAAGCAGTGTTGCGTGGGTGTGCCCGCAGCACGACACGTACCCATAATGCTTCCACATCTGCTGGGACTTGAACATCCAGGCGTGACGGGCGTAGGTCATCTTGACAGAAGAGGGCAACGCCCCCTCCGCGTCTTTGTGGACGAAGGTGATGAAAGAGTTGATATCCCTCAATGTGACACGTTTCAGGTACAATTTGCCAAGTCTCACATATGGCAACCACGCGCGCGGCGGTTGACCTGACTGTAGTTGCCAGCTCGTCGAACTTGTTAGCTAGGGAAGTGACGTTGGATAGCAGTAAAGACGGGAGATCATACCATATCCGTGGAACTTCAGTGTGGTGGTATGGTCTGTCAGGGGTGGGTTTCTCCGGTTTCCTAGTGGAGGTTACGGTTCTAATGGGCTTATGTGCATGACGGCCTTGTCTACGGCTCCGCGCGTGGAATATTTTCAGTGACTTGAGTAGCGCGATAACACTCCCATCAGGATAACCGTTCCCACGCTTTAGATGATACAGAGTGCGTCGGGAGTAAGTGATTGGTGGCCATCGGTTGAAATCTGTTGTGGGCGGACGGAAGTGTTTGTCACTGGCGGCACTTTGAGGGACACTGACACTGGTAGACATCTGTTAATGTTTGTCAGTTGTAAAGACCGTGGACTTTGTCCTCGGTGCTTGGGGTCGCCGACACAGTTTTCACGATATATGTAAACACCGCGGTGGTCCTTGTCACTGGCACTTTAAAGTTGACCGATAAAGTGCCCACTGTCTGACTTTTCCTTGGGGTGCACTATCGAGCACTGTATGGTAATCACTTATTGCACTGATGGCTAGAATGTTTTGCCGAGAAAGTTCCTTAAGTGCACTATAGGAACACTGCTCCGTAATCAATCGTTCACTAATCACTAGAATGTTTTGCTGAATCGATCCTGGTGTAGTAAGGCTGGTAGGGCGTTGGGGTATAGCAGGGGGAGAGGGCAGGGCCAAACAGATTCGGCCTGGCTGCTAAAACCGAGAGCGCCTTCAGGGCAGTGTGTGTGTGTGTGTGTGTGTGTGTGTGTTTTTCCGAGACTAATTGACACAAGTTTACACCACACTCCCTCAATCTACAAATGGATCCATCGTTTTAAGCATTTATATAATTATTTCATGTAGATCCACAATGAAAACGTGGATAAGATAAATCTTGGTAAAATCACACGGGAAAACGGGAACAACGGAGCACCTTAGCTTTTTATCAAGAGTTATATAATTATGTGTATTTATTTATAATTCTTGTATAAACATCGGGTAAGAACACAGCCACCTTCTTGACGGTGGTGATTTAGGCTACTGGCTGTGCCTTGGTGTCAGTATGGGGCATAATCTTCCGTAAGGTACATTTCGAAGTGTTTGTAGGTTCACCATGAGTCATAAGGCAAAATCCCCCCCCGCCCACTAAATAAAAAAAAGAGTCCTTACATCATATTAGGTTTTCATTGAGTGTGTTTATCGTATGAGCCATCAAGCAAGAGCCTCTCCGCTGTTTTTCATAAAAACTGCGTTTGGAGGCATTGAATCAAAGGTCCTTACGTAATATTCATTGTGTGTGTTTATCGTAGTCATCAAGGAGGGTTAAGAGTGGGAGCACTAAGTGAAACATTATTGCTCAAAATAATGTCCATAACACCCTCTTCCTATTTTAAATTTGCAAACAAAAAAATAATAATAATTCACAAAAAATATAAAACTGCAGTTTATTTTATTTTATTTTTTAATTTTGTTGCTTCAGTAATGGAGCTTATTTTCCGTGATCTACAGTTTGTAATCTCAGTGTAGAGTTGTTAACGATAGAAACTTTAATGAAAATGACGCCTACACAGGAGAAAGCTCAATGTGTCATTTGGTCCGCAGAGTCGAGATCAGTGACAACTGCTTAGTGGAATTACCGCCGTCAATATGGAAAGGATACTCCCCCCAACCCCAGCATTAAGAGTTGGATTCACTAGTTCTGGGAGACAGGAAATGTGACTGACTTACCTCGAAGTGGACGTCTTGGTGTTTCTGAAGAAACCATTGCTAGTGCACAAGAGACATTCTAACACAGTCTTAGAAAGTCTATTCGTCGTACTTCAACTGAACGGCAGCTACCAATATAAACGGTACACAAAGTTGTACGCAAAAGATTGCACCTTTACAATGATACGCTTGGTGTAAAGACAACCGATGGCATCAGAAAAGTGACGAAGGATATGTTGACCAACACGTCGACTGAAGTGGAGTATCAGGCGATGTGCGGTGGTCCACTAACGGTGCACGTGACGAAGTGCTTTGAAGAACACATAATACTAGATTTGCTAAGTAAAAATATGTAAAAACCTGCATTATTCTATCCCTTTTAATTTTGTTGTGATATTGTGACAATATTTTAACTGGAATAGAACTTTTTACATTGTGTATTTTTCGTGTGAGCCATCAAGAAAGACCCCCTCTACTGCCAATCCTAAATCTTGTGTTTGGAGGCATTAAAGTAAGGTTTTTTACCTAATATAGATTGCGTGGGTTTATCATATGAACCATCAAATAAGACCCGCTTTCGCTGCCAGTTATATATGCAGCGTTTGGAGGCCCCGTGTTTAAGGTCTCACGAGATGTTTTTCAGTTGCCTACCATGGTATGTGTGGGGTGGTGGTGTCGGTGTCTCAAAGGTGCGTACAAGTGAGCCACAGGATGATGTAAATTTGCTAGTAATCTGTTGATTTAAATAATAATACAAATATAAAATACAGAAATAACAACAAAATAACACCGAGAGAAGAATTTCTTAAGACAAAGGGAAGAGAAATGTGTAGCGAACATTCTGGGCCTTAATTTGTTTTCCCCGAAGTGGTTTAACAGTGAGAGTATCGAGTTAAGGGACAGTTTTAGAACTATTTTAAAGTTAAATTTGTAAGTTATTTTCGTGTCATTCCTTATGTCAACAAGTAGGGTGCACTTTTACATCTTCAGTCACAAGGAATATCTATTGTAGGAACCTTTTGAGAGTCCGGGTACACAACCCCACAATGAAGTTAAGGATTCCTCTCGCCCGCGATGTGGTAGTGCTGACGCTGCTCCTCGCCCTCCCATCCTCTCTCAAATAATTTTCTGTCAAAATTTTCAATTGGATTTATTTTCTCTTACTATATATATATATATATATATATATATATATATATATATATATATATATATATATATATATATATATATATATATATATATATATATATATATATATATATATATATATATATATATATATGTTACGCCGTCTCTTAATTTACTTTAATATCCAGGTTCTAGGCGTAACCAAACAAAAAAAGTGAAGTAAATTAAAAGGGAATAAAAATAAATAAAGTAAACCTTTAAGAATTTAATTAAATTAAATATTAACACAATAAAGAGCCTCGTAGGCTGTCACAACAAATTGATTCACTATCGAAACTTTTAAGACACAAATGATACTAAAACATCGAAACATCAAAAGAATAAAAATAAAGCATTGGATTACGTTAACACTGCATAAACATATAAAATAACTAACACTGAAATTAACTAACGTGAAACAACACTGAATTACTTAAATGTAACTAAGCAAATACTGATGGACACAAAAGAGACATAGGTACTCACAAGATATACCACATTGGTGGCGACAGGAACAACACAGAAATAAATAAGTATAAGTAACAGGTGACGGGTGTCACTCAAAACAATGTGAACTGAATGACAAGAGGACTGGACTAACTCCGTCAGTTGGTGGAGTCCTATATATAGGGTCGGCTCCCGCCAATGCGACCCGCCTGTGGGTCGTTTAACGATGCAGATGGTCGTTAGAGAAACAAAGAATGCTTGTTACAATACTAAATGAAGAAATAAGATGGGCTTGAACAAATAATAACAGTTAAAACCTTAACAGCACAGGGTAAGGTGACTAAATTATATAATAGTAAATATAACACATCATTACAGGAATAATATGGAACAACATGGAAGCATGTTATATAAGAAAAAAAAAGAAAAATACGACACTCTCGTAACAATATATATATATATATAAATATATATATATATATATATATATATATATATATACACACACACATTATATATATATATATATATATATATATATATATATATATATATATATATATATATATATATATATATATATATATATATATATATATATATATATATATATATATTCCTCCTTTCATGAAGAAGTTAAAGTTATATGATTCAGAAGCCTTTAGATACGTACTGTACATTCATCACCTTATTTTATAATTTAAAGAAGTCGTGAATATTTTATTTATTGCAATTAGATTGGATACCTTTCCTAGTCATGCATGTTTAGCAGTCATTAATTGCTTAGGTAATGTATCTCTTTGAGTCTTCCTTTGTGCGGCTTTATGTCAAATTAACCCTATTTCATTGTAGTTGAAGAGATTCACAATAAAGTAATAGTCAACACCGACGATTAAAGCCACCTTAAAGAGGATGTCAGTGAGCGTCGAAACCACAGTATATTATTTTAATGTTTCTGCCTCTCAATACAAGTTTGACTTCCAGGAATATTCCAAGTGTTCGTTGGAAGGGAATATGAACAGGGAGAGAAATTGGATTGAAGATTTAAAGAGGATATATAATTCGGAATGCGAGCGGACTGGTAAAGACAGCATGAAAAGGAGTGGAATGGTGGGCTGTTGTCGCCAGTCATCAGATACGGAAATGGTACGAAAAGGGGAAAACGGAATCACTACAGGAGTTTAAAAAGTCTATCTGGTGGTTTGGGGTTTGCTGCTTTGCTCCCGAGACACAACCAGGTCTGATTAGTACTGAATTTTACAGATGAGGAAGTGAAGGCGGTCGAGTGCATTACCGCCAAACTGCCATCTTATGTACCGTAGGTTTAGTGTGCAGTTTGCTGGATCCCACTATCTCTAATGGGTGTCAGGGGTATGGGACCCATTTTTCCCTTCTTTCATGTAACAGAAGGTTGGCAATTGTATTAGGCATAAAGAAAGAAAATAAGTAATCACAAAATTAATGTCACTGGGAAATATATGACCCACATGAGTAATCAAGAGAGGAAATGAGTAAGAATTAGGAACTATGAATAATAAATTGCAGCATATTACTCGTGGTTCAAAACATTATTCGTGGTTCCTCGTTATTGCTCATGCCATATATTCATTACTCATTCCCTTTAGGACTTGAACTAAGAGTTTTGACATAAAAACCATGAACGAAGACTTAGGGACACTTGATTGATAACTAAGGACCGTGAACATGAGGGTTTAGGTTCTATGATGAAGGACCATGAGTGATGACCAAGTAGTAGTACACGGTAATAGTACATTGGGCTACTCCCCCTCCCCTCCCTCCCCACGCACAAGACCCACGGCCACCTACGCTATCACGACGCTATCCAGCTAAGTGTAAGTGAACGTAAATCTCGTTCCACCTCTAATTATCATGATTAGAACATTCCCCTTCTCCCATTAGTGTTAACGTGACGCCGGCAATAACCACCCCCGGATAGGTGGTAGTAGGGGGGAAAGGAGAGAAGGCGAGGGTGGTCTGGCAAGGGGTTAAGGCCTCCAAACGCACCAAGAGAAAGGATCAATGCTGGTCAAACACTTCATCTCCACCAAGACGGGGCCAGGCAGGAGAGGGGGGGAGGGGCAAGACCTCAAAAAAGCACCACAATTGGGTTAATGGTGATTCGTCGGCCCTCAGTACAGGTGACTTGCTCCCCTGAGGGTCAGTGATGAGCTATAACTCTCATGAATTCGACTAATCATTGCCTCTCTGTTATATACCTCCCCTCTATACTCTATCTTTCACTTTACTTCCAGTCATTCATCTTTTCCTTCTTCCCTTCTTTCTTTCCTAGATTCATCCTTCTTATGTCTTCTCACCTCCCAACCTTCTCTACTTGAGTTCTTCTTCTTCTTCTTCTTCTTCTTCTTCTTCTTCTTCTTCTTCTTCTTCTTCTTCTTCTTCTTCTTCTTCTTCTTCTTCTTCTTCTTCTTCTTCTTCTTCTTCTTCTTCTTCTTCTTCTTCTTCTTCTTCTTCTTCTTCTTCTTCTTCTTCTTCTTCTTCTTCTTCTTCTTCTTCTTCTTCTTCTTCTTCTTCTTCTTCTTCTTCTTCTTCTTCTTCTTCTTCTTCTTCTTCTTCTTCTTCTTCTTCTTCTTCTTCTTCTTCTTCTTCTTCTTCTTCTTCTTCTTCTTCTTCTTCTTCTTCTTCTTCTTCTTCTTCTTCTTCTTCTTCTTCTTCTTCTTCTTCTTCTTCTTCTTCTTCTTCTTCTTCTTCTTCTTCTTCTTCTTCTTCTTCTTCTTCTTCTTCTTCTTCTTCTTCTTCTTCTTCTTCTTCTTCTTCTTCTTCTTCTTCTTCTTCTTCTTCTTCTTCTTCTTCTTCTTCTTCTTCTTCTTCTTCTTCTTCTTCTTCTTCTTCTTCTTCTTCTTCTTCTTCTTCTTCTTCTTCTTCTTCTTCTTCTTCTTCTTCTTCTTCTTCTTCTTCTTCTTCTTCTTCTTCTTCTTCTTCTTCTTCTTCTTCTTCTTCTTCTTCTTCTTCTTCTTCTTCTTCTTCTTCTTCTTCTTCTTCTTCTTCTTCTTCTTCTTCTTCTTCTTCTTCTTCTTCTTCTTCTTCTTCTTCTTCTTCTTCTTCTTCTTCTTCTTCTTCTTCTTCTTCTTCTTCTTCTTCTTCTTCTTCTTCTTCTTCTTCTTCTTCTTCTTCTTCTTCTTCTTCTTCTTCTTCTTCTTCTTCTTCTTCTTCTTCTTCTTCTTCTTCTTCTTCTTCTTCTTCTTCTTCTTCTTCTTCTCCTCCTCCTCCTCCTCCCCTCTCATCCCTATTTCGTTGCCTCCTTTTCTCCTTGTCATTATGATTTCTTTAATTACCTCTTCAATATCCTCTCTTTTTTTTTTGGAAGGGGGAGGGGTTACTTGAGATCGATTTCCCCCTCCTCCTCCTCCTCCTCCTATTATTCCTCTTCTTTCCCTTCGTCCTCTATCTCCTCCCCCACTCTAATTACTCCTCTTCTTCCTCCTCACCCCCATTCTTATTCCTCCTCTTCTTCCTCCTCACCCCATTCTTATTCCTCCTCTTCTTCCTCTGCCTCTCTCCCTATCCTTCACCCTTCTCCTCTTTTCATATTCCTCTTCCTCACCCTCCTCCTCCTCCTCTATCCCTCTTCACTTGCAGATTCCCTCTCCTCATCTCTTGGCTTTCATCTTCCTATCAGCCCGAGATGACACCATTAACGACAGGATGGGCGTCCTGGTATAACAGAACCATCAGATCAATGCCTTTGAAAGATAACACACACACAGACACACACACACACACACACGCACACACACACACACACACACACACACACACACACCTACCTACCTTTGTTAGGGCCAACGTAGGTTCTGCGTTAAAGGTAATAAACCAATATTCTGGATCCATTTTGTCTGCACCTCTGGTAATGGTTAATTTGGGGATCTTATTGTGCGTTTCTTCATATAGTCAGATTAAGTTAAAATTACCTTAGACTTAGAGAACACCTGGCAACCTCACCGTCTTCCATTACACTGACATTTTATTTGTAAAAGGTCGAATGGAATAAAAAAATAGTGTTATTATTGGTAATTTTCATCAACTAGATAAAGTCCTACACTGGGGCTCCGTCATGACATCATCAGAAGGATCCATTATGAGTTAATACTGAGGTCAACAGTAGTTAACGAGAAAGAGAGAAAGAGTGTCAGTCTTTCTTTATAATGGTTCTAGGTGAAAGAGGAAGAATAGTCTTTCTTCGTTATCTGTCACAGGTTAACGAGGAAGGACTGTCTTTCGTCGCTACAGTCACAGGTTAACGAAGGTCAGTCTTTCTTTCTTGGTTACAGTCACAGGTTAATGAGGAAGGTTTGTCCTTCTTCGTTACACTCACAGGTTAACGAGGAAGATAAGTCTTTCACCATTTCCTGTCATAGGTTAACGAGGAAGGTCAGTCTTCTTCGTTACATTCGTTACATCACAGGTTAACGAAGATCTGTTTCTCTTCGTTGCATTCGTTACATCACAGGTTAACGAGGCAGATCTGTCTTTCTTCCTTATAGCCACATGTTAGTGCAGGTATTTTGTTTCAACAACCTTGGACAATGTAAATACATATGGCAATTTACCATGAACAAATTAATAAGTACACACTAAAACATATTCATAGGATGTTAACCCTTTACATGCACCATCTGAGGAGCAGTCTCAGGTGGTGGCCAAGCTGAAGGTGTCTAAAAACTTGTCTTACGAAAAAGTTGTTCTGATGACTGGAGCTTGATTTTATATAATAAGGATTATCTTAAATGACATATGGAAGTGGCGGTTTTCCACTACTGACATCATCATGGTTACCATTTACAAGCTCTTTATAATCTCTAATTATATTCTGAGTTAGCAGTTGCATCTTATATGATTATTTTGGCAGGAAAGTTTGATATATATCAGAGTTGAAACCTTTAGCCGTCAAAGAGAAAACATTTATTTTTTCATCTGGAGCTTTGTCCTGAAACAGAGATCTTTGGGGTTGATATTTGTTTGTTCAAAGTGATTTTAGATATTTAGGATGACAAAAAAGTAATATGAAATCAATATCTTAATAATAAATTTCATTTACTACAAACACAAACAGAGCTATATATAGAAACAAACACACACACACACACACACACACACACACACATATATATATATATATATATATATATATATATATATATATATATATATATATATATATATATATATATATATATATATATATATATATATATATATATATATATATATATAAACAAAGTCACTCCCGCTCCGGGCTCAGGAATTTATGAAAGAATGAATCTGTCCCTTTAAGGTATGGAAAGTGGATAACAAGAAGGAAATATATATATATTTTTTTTGCATATGTAAACTTCCACTTTCACAAAACAAAATTATTTTAGTTTGGTCTACAATAATGAATATGTTACGTGCTGCTGCAAAGGTTTTTATAGACGTACCTGGATAATGTTTTAAACATATATTGGTATTGAGGGAACATACTAAAGCTTAATGATGAGCGTCATGTGGGCACTAGTGTGGCGAGATAACCAGGATAACTCGTAAATTAAATTACCACTGTAAGTAAACTTGCACTGAGTCGCGACCTTGATAACAGTTACACGACAAACATGACGTACAGAACCTCTAAGTATCCGGGCTCGAGGACGTATTAGAAAGTCAAACGTTTTCTCTTCCCTAGAGTGACAACGTGTTATATACCTGGGGCAAATATCACGAGAGAGAAAACAGGCGTCACCAACTTATATATTGTATAATAGAACTTCGTTATTCAATCAAACGCCTGGGAAGATATTGGAAGCATAATGTGTTGTCTAATGGTAGACCCTGCTGCTATATGGCATCACAAAAATTGTAACCAAGTCCCAGGTTGCTCATCTGACTTTCTGCCTCATTTACACACAATAGCAGGGTTTCAATTGTTTCTCTTACTATTGACAACACAACATACATACTGTCGTTTCTCACTCTTGATTTATTATTATTATTATTATTATTATTATTATTATTATTATTATTATTATTATTATTATTATTATTATTATTATTATTATTATTATTATTATTATTATTATTATTATTATTATTATTATTATTATTATTATTATTATTATTATTATTATTATTATTATTATTATTATATCCCCCCCCTCCAGGCCCTGATGTGGATCAGTGACCTGTGCCTGGGTGGGCTAATCTCCTTAAAAAAAAAACTAAAAAAAGAAGGAGAGATAGTAATATATTTGATGGTCTAGCCTAGATAAGGGAGTTCCGTGGTACGTATTTTAGGTAAACGTGAGTTGGCTGGTGTGTTGCAGGACCCGTTCTGATCTCCATGGTTGGTGTATTGCAAGTCCTGCTCTGATCGTCACGGTTGGGGTATTGCAGGTCCTGCTCTGATCTCCACGGTAGGTGTGTTGTAAGACCTGCTCTGATCGCCACATACTGTCGTGGTTTGTTGATATACTTACAAATGGAAGCAGAGGCCATAAGATACAAAAATTATAGTAATTTTACTTGGTAGCCTCAGGCGGCAGGACTGTTTAAAGTGGCACCAAGAGGGAGGTCTTCAGGGAAACTTGTGACCCCCATAAGCTTAATTTATATCAAGGCATTTGGGCGTTATGTTTCCTAACAGAGGCAATGAACAGTACGTGTTCCAAGGGTCATGTTGCATAATAGTGTAAATTAATATGGCAACCTTCTGAAACAGATTTACCGTTATACACCTCTGTGGTGACAACCACATTAGCTTAATGCTTAGAAATGAAGCGCGGTATTACTGTGTGTTGACAGAAAAAGAAGGTTGTGACTCTCTCCCCATTTCCGTTTATTCCAAAGTCTACTACTAACGTTGAAGGTTCCAAGTGTTCCCTGAAGAAGGCAGTGATGGGTAGGGAAACACCGGGTAACGCTGAAGTCCATTTATTAACGGATAGGAGAAATACAAGTAGTGACTAGCGTGTGCCATGCACGACCCACAGAGTCAGACTAAGACTGCCTTGCCATATGGCAGCCTCGGGGCAATGTTGCCACATAACACGTGCAGTGGTGCCACGTAATTATATACATAGATGCTACTTGGCACAGTAGCTTATATACAAGGTTGCTACTCGGCACAGTAGCTTAGATACATAACCTACAAACGTAAATATAAACATTGGAGTCGAAGGTCTCGTAATAAATATTTCTGAGACTTGGATCACTTATGTAAATGCCTTTTTTTGTCCTTGGAGGAAGCGTAAACAATTGGGACTGGAATAATGTACTTATATCGAAGAGTTCTGATAATTTTATTATATATATATATATATATATATATATATATATATATATATATATATATATATATATATATATATATATATATATATATATATATATATATATATATATCCTTTTCAATAAAAGAGAGAGGAAATGAACAACACAACAGTAAGAACGTGCCAAGAATCTACACAACACCTCACACACGTCGACAGAAGCCGTGTTGGATGACCCCACAGAAACACTCATATGAGCCCTACGTAAATCTAATAACATACGACTTCCTCCCGCCACAGGATAACACTGTACCAAACAACAGCAGGAGGAGGACAATACTGGGATGATTGGTTCTAGCCCCTCTCTCTGGAGCCGACCCACCTCGTAATCAAACTCCTTTTATGGGAATCACCCGTGGGAACCCTGGGTATCATACCTCTAATATTTCCAGTAATGGTGTTACCCCTGTAAGGATAGGGGAACTACCCTATTTTTTTGCTCTCTCTCTCTCTCTCTCTCTCTCTCTCTCTCTCTCTCTCTCTCTCTCTCTTTCTCTCTCTCTCTCTCTCTCTCTCTCTGTATGTCTGAGTCATACTGAGTCCGTTTCTTTATCTCACTACCCTCTCTCTGTATACCCCTTTCCATGTTTCTCTCTCACCGACATCTCTAAAATATCGTTCTAAATATTAAAACCCCTTTAAGTATGATGGCTCAACCCCATCATATTAATGAAGATAATCAATCGCCATATTCAATGGGCAAGAACATCGTACTCGAGCGATTATAACTCACTGGACTCAGGAGGGTGAACTCATCGTACTCAAGGGATTAACTCACAGCGTTGAAAATGTTAAAATGTCTTCTTAAATGTGCTTATTCACTTTACTCAGGGTGTTAAAATTGTACTCATGAGGTTAATACATATGTCTAAAATGTATTTAGACCGTTTTGGGGTGGAGAGCGAGCTGGTTTAATACTCAAAGGGATAAAAATGATAAAAGTCTTATAGTGGAGTACACCCTCTAACGCAGTCAGCAGCAGAGAACAAACCAACTCCAATATGGATGGATAAGTTCTTCCCCTTTAGCCTCTCCTCCTCCTCCTGCTCCTCCTACTCCTATTGTTCTACCTTCATGTCTATCATCTATCACCTTCTTCTCCCCTTCTCCTGCATCATTCATTTTTCCTCTCCTTTCCTCCCTGCTTCTGGTATCCCTTCCACCCACCCTTGTAGCCCGCGAGATTTCACTCCGTAATTGATCACTGCAGTAATTCACTGTTCACTCCCGTTCCCCAAGTCGCAAATTTAGATGTATTCTGTTGAACCTTCTATCTAAGAGTAGTTGCCAGAGAACCCAACTTGATCTAAAGTAACCTAATCTAACATAAATTAAATCCAACCTAATCTAACTTAACATAACCAAACAAAACTTAAACTACAGTAAACCTAACCTAACCTTACCTACCTTGAACGGACCCTAAGCTATCCCAACCTAACGTAATCTGATTTAACCTCACCTAACCTAATACGCCCTAACATAACACAAACTAAACTAAACCTAATCTAACTTAAACCCGATTTTTCCATATCTAAACCTAATCTAACCTAACAAACATAACCGACCCTAACCTACCATAAACTAACTTGGCTTTACCCAACGTGATCTAACCTAAGCTAACCTGATCTTACCCTAACTAACCGAACTAATCCTACCCTGAGCCATCCCATGAAGAATTAATCTAACCTATACTCACCGGACCTCACCCATCCTGACCTGATCTAACACAAATTAACTTGAAATAACACGGCTAAATATAACCTAAACTAACCTAATGTAACTTAACCTATCCCAATCTATCCTGACTTAACCCAATCTAACCTAAAGTAACTTAACCTGAATCAATCCACCCTGACCTAACCTATCCAGAAGACACCGGGATTGTTGTCATAGTCGCCCAGTGAAGTTTGGAAGGTTTTATATTTCTCTAAGTTAATCAGTTTGATAATTTTTCACAAATGAATCCTTTTCCATGAGTGAACCCAATTAATCAGAGTACCGTGCTTATATCTGAGGGTTGGCGACCATAGTCAATCCTCCACTCTAAACGTTCTCGGGCTGTTCTTACCAATCTTCCAAGGTTGTGTATACCTCTAGGGACCAAGCTTTTAATTTTATTCATCCATCCAAGTCTCTGCTTTCCCCTGGCCCTCCTACCCTCAACTTTGCTCATTAATATTTATGTTATTATTCCCTCATCACTAATTATATGACCAAAGTATCTCATTTATCTTTTTCTGTACACTTCAAGTATTCCTCTTGATTTTATTTTTAATATTAGTAGCGTCTTCATTTGTTTTCCTGTCAGTTTAGTTTATTCTTAGTATTCGCTTTAACACCACATTTCAAAGGCCTCCAACCTCTTTCCGGTATCTGCTGAAAGTGTCCATGCTTCTGACCCGTACATCAGTCCTTGCCATATAAAGCTTCCAGCATCTTTTTTTCTTAAATTTAAATTATTGTTCCTTTTCATTAGGTTTTAGATTATTAAATGCTGTTTTTGCTTGCCCTATTCTTACTGCTAAAGTTACTTCCCAAATACACACAAATTTCCACATGCTTAAGTCCCCTGTTGCCTACCATAATTTTTATTTTCGGATTTATTTGCAATTTGGAAACAACTATTACTCTAGTCTTTAAAGCATCAACTCTTAAATTATATTTTTCATCTTTTCCTATTCATCTGTTAACGAGTTTTTGTAATGCGTCTTCACTATCTGTGATAAGAGCAAAATCAACTGCATAACGTACATTTTGTATTACTTTATCATTAACTTTTAGTCCTTCATTATCACGTATAACTTTCTTATTAAAAATTCTGAATATATTTTATACAATGTTGGAGATAGAATGCAACCTTGTCCTACTCCCTGTCTGACTGCGAACCAATTAGTAAGTTCATTACTAACACTGCAGACTTCTGTTGCCAATATAGAATCTTTAAAATTCTAATCTCCTTCAATCCTGCCTTTTTTTTCCAAGATCTTTGTAATTTCATTGTGCTTTATCTTATCAAAGTTTTTTTTTCAAAATCAACAAAGCAGATATACAAATTGATTTGGACCTCCAGCACTCTTTTACTAAAAAAATTCATATATATATATATATATATATATATATATATATATATATATATATATATATATATATATATATATATATATATATATATATATATATATATATATATATATATATATATATATATATATATATATATATATATATGAACAGTCTTAGTGCTTGTGAGGAAAAGTTTTATCATCTCTCCGGAATATAAATCTGCATATTCTCAGAATTTCGCCGTAAAAGCTCAGTGACATCTTAACCAATGGTGAGCACAGGAGTCTGCAGTCGTCAATGAGGACAAAATTATAATCTGATAACTGTGTCTCTAAGAGACCGGTAATTCATTAATCCTGATGGTGCGATGGTCCTTATCTGTGTGTCTGTCTGTTTTGTCATTTTTGTCGTGCGTGTCTTTGTCCGTCAGTCTTTGTCCGTCTGTCTTTGTCTGTCTGTCTCTGTTTATCTGTTTCGTCCGTCTGTTTTTCTTGTCTACCTCTGTCTTATCTATTTCTGTATTGTCTGTCTTGCTTGTCTTGTCTGTCTGCCTGTTAGTCGCCAACAGCTTCCTCTACACATGTGAGCTGAGGATCCTCGTGTCCTATTGGCGTGCATCAGCCTCAGTAATGGTGTTAGGTGTATGCTGCCTCCAGGAACACTCCCTTAATAGTTAGCGCGACACAGAATACATATCTGTCTTTCTCGCCCCCCGTCTTGTATCCACTCAGTTACTGGTTCATCTGTGGGCCATTAGTAACTCACAAGCCACCTGCCAGCTCATCATGTAACACTGTGATTGTCAACGCTAGACATCAACGCCACCGTCCAGTTCACCACACTACACTGTGATTGTCAACGCTAGACATCAACGCTACCGTCCACCTCACCACGCTACATTTTGATTGTCAACGCTGGACATCAACGTCGGACATTAACGTCACCGTCCAAACTCATGACACTACACTGTGACTGTCAACGCTAGACATCAACGCCACCATTCAGCTCACCACACTACACTGCGGTTGTCAACGCTCTGGATACCAACATAATGTCTCCTCCCTCCCCAACTCCCCCTACGAGGCGGAATAGATAAGACGTATCTCAAGTCACGCAACCAACGATCATGTTACGTGTCCACGGCATTCGGTAATGGGAAATTCTGACCTACAGTAGACAGTGCGGAAGTCTCTAGCCAGGGAGGGCTAGTGTTGGCCGTTAAATTAAGGGCACTGGGGTTATCAGCTTTATTGATTTAGCCTCGACATCTTTTTGCATAATGTGTGACGGTGGCAAGTTCCCTTTAATGTGGGCTTATTAGAGCCTGTTAGTTGTTCATCTACCCTATATACACAGTAATCATATATATATATATATATATATATATAATACACTCCTTTTTTCACCACTGGACATGTGACTTAGATCATAATCATATCAAAGAGCCAATAAACAGGATTTAAATAGATATTCAAGAATTTTCTCTCATAATGCCGAGTGGCCAAAAACAAGAACAAACACATACAAATACTCTTCCTTCATTCGTTGTCGTTGTGTCACTCTCGCTGGTGTTGATTCATGCCGAGATATTCATGTGTATTAACTATATTAATATTATACACAAACATTGCTTAAGGACAAATTTGCATGAACGTCACAGCTCAACCTAAACTGCAGCTTAACCGTGTGGATATAATGTTGTTATTCATTGTTTCAATTTTCAATAATTTGACTTTCTGAGCTTATACATTTCTCTTTCGCCTGTAATTCTGTTAATCTAGTCCTTAGGTTTGGTTTATAATTGTTTTAATGACACTTGATGTAAATACTGAAAACAACTATAAGATCACATAAGATGATTAATTTGAAGGTTGGAAACTAATGAAGGCCATCCTTTGTCAGCGGGTCCCTCCTTAAATGCAAAAACGAATTATACGAACAAGAAGAGCATCAATTATCATAAATATTCGTGCTTTAAAGACACTCGTTTTTACCTGAGTCTACAATTTTGTATTTATATCAGAGTTTTCTTTTTACGACTTTTCACTGTGGAAACATAAAGGTAAAAACGATACTGTACACAAATATGGCCGGCAGGTGTTCATATTTGTGTTGAATATTCTTTTGTATTTCTATTCCACTGCGGATAATATACAATTTTGATATGAAACTGCAAATTGCGGACATAAATAAAAACATTTAATATTAAAGGGTGAATATTAATGTTAAATGATGCTCTTCATGTTGGTATAATTCGTTTGTTTGGTGCTCACATCTCAGGACCCCATCAGTGACCCTATCATTAAGTATACAGGCCAATAGCTCGCGCACCTGTTCTTACCTATGTATAGAAACTGTCGAGTATAAAATATTAACACAGTTAGATAATTGGTGTAAAATAAAAGATATTGTACATGATTATCGATTTTCGGCCACACCAACTTACAGTAGATTGTCTAACACTCACGTCAAGCCAAGCGAACGTGATCTCTTCAAAAGTATTTCCATACATTTCTCTATAGTCTATACTGTTGTGAGTAGGTTTTTAACTTTCCACATTTTTGTATTACATTTGAGTTCTATGAAATCATCTGTAAATATTCTAAGAACCTATTTGTCTTTTCTGTTGTCATAGTCCAATATCGAGTAAGGCTGTACCATCGCCAAATCTTCCGTGAGTGTTCTAAAAATTTAATAGAACTAGTTTCAATTAACAACAGCTTTTAAAATACTGACTCAATAATACAAATCACAGATAATGGTGACTCAGTAAACTTACTGATTAACAAAATCATTATAAACTTGAAAAACCTTTTGATTAAATAAACGTTGTACACTCGCTCCAAAAAGTATTCTTATGATCTTATTATTTTATGTGAGATTGTGACACAACGGATGAAATGCTTTGACAACCCTACCGAGGCAAGAAGAGTCACTGTGTTCCTTTTAAAAATCATCGGTTGTTGTCTTTAGGCGCGCAGCAAGGTTAGTAATACACTACTCCAACAACGATAAAAAATATGAGATATAGAACTCTGTGTTATTCATAGGACCCTCCGTAAATATCGTGTACACTTTAGGACTAAAGTTGTGGGCAGCCGCACGGAACCTACTGTTCACTAGCAATGAGAAAAATCGCAAGTTAAAAACTATGATACGATAAAAATAAAATTAGAAGTTAAATACGTTTAAAAAATACAAAAATAAAATAAAATATAATAAAATAAAATACTAGTTAAGAACCACATGCGGTTAAGTACCTCCTACTGCAGTTAAATGTTGTTTTCACTGCCAGAGGTCAGGAGTGAAGGTTCCGTGCGGCTGTCCAAGACACGAGTCCTAGAGTGTACTGTACAATCGATGGCACCTTAGAGAATGAAGTAAATAATTTACCCAATTCACAGACCGTGGGAAGCAGCGTATCAGATTATTATCCTATCCCTTAACACACGGTAACTCAGACAACCATTATTGCCCCAACATACACAATCATTGGCTACTCCCTACCAGTCCACACCAGGCAATTGTCTTAGGTCGTTACCAGAGAGAACAGCGTATTAGCTGAATGACAATTATTTTGTGAAAAACTACCGGAGGCGTAATAAAAGAGAGAGAGAGAGAGAGAGAGAGAGAGAGAGAGAGAGAGAGAGAGAGAGAGAGAGAGAGTCTTATATTTCACCCAATAAGAAAGCTTTTATCGATCAGGGTTCACTAAGGTTCATCATAACACTTAGTTGTGTGCTTGATCTACTACAACCAATCATGTGTGAATGACACCACTCATCATTACCTAAGGGTTCACCTCTAAGCCTGCAATTTCAGCCAACCAGTAACCAGAATTTCTAAATTCGTCAAAAATTATTAGTTCACGCGTGCAACTTCAGCCAATCAGGGATCAGATTGTCTCCACCCATTTACTCATTAGTTTACGTGAATTGGTTCAGTCAATCAAGACTCACAGTGCTTCAATCAGCGATGAAGCATCAACACAACAAAGGTCGTTGAATCAAACCAAAGTTCATCTAATTTTCCCGCGACCTCTGTATCTCCCATAAAATTTTCTCCGGTGTCACTGGAGTGTTTAATGTTGGTGGCCATCATTGTTAAGGTTCACGTGTAATGGAGACACCGTCAAGCAGCCTGTAAAATTGAGGATAAAGGTGTGTGTGTGTGTGTGTGTGTGTGTGTGTGTGTAATAATAATAATAATAATCTTTAATTAATGGTTTACTGAAAGAGCCTGGCAGCCGGAAGGCTGAAAATATACAGTTGCATAATTGGGGAATAGGTCTTTTGATTTACAAATAATATACAAGTAACATAAGTGATACAAATATGACATATAATGACTTGATGGGGAGAAGTTTATACGACAGAGCATTTCAACATAGTGACAGTGCAAAGAGGTAAGATTGACTGGGAGTGAATACACTGGTTGATAACAAGTTATTGATAATTTTTACATTGGTTGGGACTGGGCCTTTCTTATAGCGATCAGTACGTGCTTGTATGGGCTAAATGCGGTTGTGGTGTCGAGCAGCAATTCTCGTACGAGGGATCTCGGGTGGTAGTAGGAACCGGTGTCGAGAATGGTGCAGAAGCGTCCCATCAAATTTGCAGATGAGCTTGTGGTGATGGTCAGAGAGAGCCGAGAGGGTCAGTGTGTTGAGCGCTTCTTCATATGTGGAGTAGGAACGGGAGAGAGTAATCTTGCATGCCCTCTTTTGCACTTTTTCTAGGTGTTTACGTTGTGTGGCATTTAGGGAGGAAATAGTGAGAAAGGTATTTATTAGTAGTAAGGAGAGAGGGATGAGGGGCATGTTTGTGTGATAAGAAGGGCGTCCGAGTAGGTGAGTGAGGTGTAGGTGACACGGGTGTTGGTGAGTGGTATGTAGGTGAGACGGGTGTAGGTGAGTGGGGTGTAGGTAAGACGGATATAAGTGTGAAGAGTAGATGAGTAGGGTGTAGGTGAGTAGGGTGTAGGTGGAGGGGTGTAGTTGAGAGGGGTGTAGGTGAGTGGGGTGTAGATTAGTGTAAGGAAAACAGGAGTAAAATGTGTCTAAGACTTAGTAGTATTGAAACTGCAGGATAAAAAAGTGAACTTACTTCAATAAAAACAAATTTAAGCATGATTACAGAAATGCAAACAACAAGGATCATGATACCTAATACAGATTGTTTAAGTATCAGGTGTATCCTCCAAGAAGAGAGAGGCATAGGTGTAAGGAAGGAAGGAAGGAAGGAAGGAAGGAAGGAAGGAAGGAAGGAAGGAAGGAAGGAAGGAAGGAAGGAAGGAAGGAAATAAGATTTTATAAAGTAAACAAAAACATATAAAAAATGTACTTCAATTATGTTGAAAGAAAAATGTGGTGGGTAACCAAGATAGCCAAATATTTGAGGTATAAAAAGACATAGCTTAGAGGAGTAAATTAGCTAACTGCTCGGGGAGGTGTATGAAGCAGAGGGCTGATGGAGTATTATTACTGTGAAAGGTTGAAGCTGGTGTGGGAACCTGATTGTTAGTGAAGACTTTTATCGCCCAAGGAAGTTGAATGTTTTTCCCGAGTAAAAACTGTGAAAAGTGATGTAAAAATCGGTAAGAACTAGCGCAATTCACATAATATATAACGTGTGTGTGTGTGTGTGTGTGTGTGCGCGCGCAGCCACACACAGGGTGGTGAAATGCGTCAAGAGTGGCAGCATTATGTTAGTGTTAAGGTGCAAGCACTGCTTGCTCGCTCTCGTTTTCAGCTGCCGCCGCTGGCTAGCCCTCGTGGCGAACAGGGAAACAACTTGCACAAGTCTTACCCTGCCAGTACACAGCCTCCTCACCATCAAGACTCCTGCTGTGCCTCCTCCTGGCAACATACGATAACTGGGTGCCTAGTGGGCCCATGCTAGATCAACAGGGGATCTCAGAGTAGCAGTGGGTCCCAGAGGGACGGCGCATAGGTCCACTGGCATGTGGACACGTCCTGGCGCCTACCAACCACCGCTCCGCTACCTTGCAGATTAATCTTGACAGGTATTAGGCTGCGGGAGTAAACCTCAAACGAAAAATATGTGGTGGAGCCCCGCATAAGGTAGACATGATTACAGAGTTCCAACAAGACCCCAACGACGGTGTAGGCGGAAGAGGTGTCCACCATGGAAACCCATCGACTACACCGGCGGACGATCGCAATACCTGATGGCGAAACCCAACAAACTGGACTAACGGCAGTCCATTATGACTCTCCCTCTCCCCAATCTTTGCAACACTTGCACCACTGGAACAGGAAAAGGGAGAGTCATGATGTGCGGTTGCAGCCTGCGCTCCTGCTTCATCACATAAATCAACTCATGCGCCATCATCATCCAGTTCATCGCCAAAACCCCTATACCACCAAAAGTCCTATGGCGATGGGCCAGTAGCGACGGGGACAGGCAGAGATGACAACTCTGCACATGGGCGGCACAGATAAGATGGTCGTTTATGCACTGGGATCAAGGCAGCAGTGCAATCAAGTCCTGTCTGTGGGACTGAGCAGCCCTTTTGGGGAGCCACCCTGCTCACCCCACATGGGGAGAGGACTAGGAAAGGTGCCCTAAACATAGCCTGCCTAAATACCCAAGCTGAATGGGCAACCACACCCAGTAAGGCCATCCTTATGCAGTCGAAAACACACATAAAATCACAGATTCAAACAAAAACAAACCATACAACCTCTTATGGTCGCTGCATAGAATGTCAGGAACCTTCCGGATACTGGCACAAATGCACATCCTGAAAGAAGAACTGCCGTTGTGGTAAAAAAGCTGGCTAGGTATAACATCGACATAGCAGCCATCAGTGAGTCCCAGCTCCCAGATGAGGGCCATTTCACAAAACGGGGGTCTGGAAGGGTAAGCCTGCTACGGAGAAAAACCGCATTTATGGAGTTGGCTTTGTCGTCCGCCAAAGTATCCTACACAGGATAACTGAAATGCCTATTGGGATCCTTAGCGACCTCATGACGCTTCGAGTCCTTTTACGCCGACCTCGACAGAGTGCTAACCTCTATCCCCAGAGAATAAAAAGGTTGTGCTCCTTGGCGGCTACAATGCCATAATTGGCAGAGATGCTAACATTTGGCAGGGAACCATAGGGAGAAATGGACTAGGCAAGTGTAATCCCAACGGCCTACTCCTCCTCAGCAAATGTGCTGCACACAACCTCACTATCACCAGTATCTTGTTTAGACAGGCCGACAAGTCCAAGGGTTCGTGACAACACCCAAGATCCAAACACTGGCATCTCACTGATTACATCATTGTCAAAGAAAGAGATCGCCGAGATGTCCTCATCACCTGTGCCAAGCGTGGCTCAGACCACTGTGACATCGACTTGTCAGATCCGAGCTTTATGCTTAATACTAAGCATCTGGATTTCAGACAGCAGCTCGAGCATGGGGTCATAAAGAAACCAACAGCAAACAACGTGAATCACAGTGCCTAATGTGAGACTCTTAATACTGTAATGACAAAAAACTGCAGAGAGACCCTCGGCCAGATCAAAAGAATACATCAGGACTTGTTTGATGAAAATGACCCGGCAATCATAATACTCATCGATGATAAATGTGATACCTTCCGCAAGAAGAACGCGGCAGTCCAGCGGGAACTTCGCAATCTAAAGAACGACTGGCTTAAAAATAAAGCATGTGAAGCACAAAAACTTGCAGATCAGCACAAGAGGCGCGAATTTTTCATTTCCACTGAAACATTTTACGGGCCGGTCACTCGTGGCACAGACCCCCTCCGTTCACCTGACGGCAACCTCATAATCAATAAAGATGGCGGCCTCCTTCAGCACTGCAAAGAGCACTAACATTCATTGCTCAACCGAAACACCGATGTGGATGTCCTGACTACCCAGCAGGTCCCTCAACATCCAGAGCTGACCCACCTAAGCTATCCTCCATCCCTGGATGAGGTAGCTACTGCCATCAAACAGATGAAAAATAATAAGGCCTCAGGGCCTGATGGAATCCCAGCCGAGGTGTATAAAGCAGGAGGACATCTGCTTACCAGCCGTTTCCACTCTCTCCTGGAGAATATATGGGAAAGGGAGAAAATCCCCCAAGCTCTTAAAGACACCTTCATTGTCAATATTTATAAGACCAAGGGCGACGGTCAGACTGTGGCAACTACCGTGAGATCTCGTTGCTCTCCGTAGCTGGCAAGACTATCGCCCGAGTTCTCCTAAAAAGACTTCTTCCTGAGGCAGAATACTTCCCCCCAGTATCTCAATGTGGTTTTAGACCATCACGTGGTACCACTGACGTGACCTTTGCTGCCCGCCAGATACAGGAAAAGTTCAGAGAACAGCGTCGTGACCTGTACATGGCTTTCATCGACCTAACCAAGGCCTTTGATTCGGTCAACAGGGAAGCCCTTTGGTGGACCCTCAGCCGTTTTGGCTGCCCACCAAAATTAATCGCCATTGTGAGGGAACTCCACTGCACAACGGCACCCAAACAGAATTCTTCCCCATCCAAACAGGGGTTAAAGAAAGGTGTGTACGGGCACCATTTATCTTTTCCATCTTCTTGGCTGCCTTCCTTACTCGTGCCAGTGCCAATTTAGCCGGCTGGGAGGACATCGAGTATCGGGTTAAGGGGCCCCCGTCTTTTCAACATAAGACGACCCCAGGCAAGAACAAAGGTGTCGGTAGCTTCCATTATTGAATTTCAGTATGCAGACGATTTCACCCTTATCGCTCACAATGAACGCGACCTACAGGAGATCTTGAACACCTACACTGACGCCTATGCACACTTCGGCATTGAGGTAAATGTACATAAGACTCAGATTCCCTCTCAGCCTACCCCTGGTTCAGCCACATCTCCACCATCCATCCATCTTAACGGTACTACCCTCTTTAATGTTGCCCACTTTTGGTATCTCGGCTCCCACCTGTCCACCACCGCAGACATTGATGAAGAGATTCAGTATTAGATCAGATGTGCATTGCAAGCACACGAGGTAGCACGTTAACAACAGGGTGAATTTACAAAGTATTTGATATGTTGAAAAGAGTAAAAATATTTACAATAGAGAAAATACGTCATTATATTGCGTGAAAGCAAACAACTTCTCGTACCACTGATCAATGTTTCAGGATTGGAGGTAAGGTCACGGTACCTCCTGGAACATTCAAACCAGGAACGACAGAGGCGTGGGTTCTGTCCCTTTCCTCCTCACCACCCCACACAGGCGTGGTAACAAGCATTAAACTTTACTGGTACTTTTTTAAACAAAACAAACCCAAGTAGATTCTCTAGACCAAAGTAAATGGGAAAAGTTAGCAGAAGGAAAAATATAAAGTTGAGAAATTAAATTCGATGCGAATTAAAAAAAAGAATTAGACTACGACTCCCCTACCCAGGACAGAGCTTTGTCGTGTTGAAAAAAAAAATCCAACCAAAGTTCTCTGTACGAAGAGCACGAAGAGCAACACGGCCACCGATGCGGACAGCATTCTATATATATATATATATATATATATATATATATATATATATATATATATATATATATATATATATATATATATATATATATATATATATATATATATATATATATATATATATATATATATGTAATATTCAGAAATTTCAGTGTAATTTCAAACACCGCGCCATTGGCGATACTGAGCTTTCAAGGTCGTCGGAGGGAAGAGAGCGCTCCCTGCACATAGCGAGAGGTTGTGGAACTAGGCCTAAGTGATATTAAATGTAATTTGCCGAATTAATAATGATGCGATTCATGAAGTTAAGGGACTATTATTGAATTTGAAATTATTATAGATCGTTTATCAGTCTGAATAATGTTACGGGTGTCCCAAGGAGTTATTAGTTAGGCGGAAAATATGTCACGTAGGCCTAAGCTAACGCCTTGAGAGGACACGAGGCGGGCTCTCTCTCAGTCACGAGGAAGCATTCAGACAAACAAGACGTCCCTGCGCGTCCGTCACAGAAATAGTCACGTGGCCTAGTCACCTGTGTTGCACTATTGCAGTATAACAAGTAAGTCTCATTCGATCTCAGACAGGGTTAGATAGGGCAGTGGTAAAGTTAACAAGGGCTAACAGTGAGTTCATTTCAGGGTTTCCGTCAGAACCCACTTGACCGCAAGTTTGACTGCTAGAAATTGGCTGCGAGAGACTGACTGCCGTTTGAGACTGCCGTTGATGATTGAGGCTTGGCGATTGTCGCCTTCGGAACGATCAGTGTAGGCTTGTCACTGGTTAGCGGGGTAGCAAAGGATCTCTTGAGTGAACAAGTGCTCCCGACAACTAAAACGACACGGGACCAGCATCAGCAGTGGGTGATCAGTTCTTACCACGTGGGTGCAAAACACCACGTGTCCTCGGTCAGCTAGAAGTGTTACCTACTGGCCATAGACACCTGCTGGCGTTCTCTCTTCCTGCCCATGGACGCACTGGGAATACACTGAGGCTATCTGAGTAAATTAGTGGTCACACACTGAGACCATGAGTTTAGGGGATACCTAGAGGAACATTTTATCTCCCTTATTACGGGTGTATGTTGAATTGGGTGGAGCATGGTTCACGAGTATTGGTGGACCCAGTAACATATCAATAATAGTGACTATATTTGTGTGTAGTTAATACCATTTCTCAGTTACTGATGTTATCTTGACGTGTGTGGTTTAATATTTCTTAAATAATTTTGATAGTATTGTTTTTTGAATGTTTGTGTCACTAAGTGGAACCAGAGTGATACTGTGATTTAATTCTTTTAATGCATTTAATTTTTCTTTATAATTCCGATCTCAGGTGTAACCTTTGTTCCCCAGAGTAGTGTTTAAGTTAGGTTAGGAATTGTGCATCTGTTGGGGTGATATAATTTTGTTGAAAGCCCTTAAGGCCTGTTTCATGTGTGCAAGCAACATTTCTTAATACTTTAAATTTATTGTTGCCTGAGTTTCTAATAATTTCAATATCATGTATAACTTTTATTCCCCAGAGTAGTGTTTTAAGTTCAAGTTAAGAGGTACACATATTGGTGTACCATTATTTGATTGTGTTTGTAGTGTTGGAGGGAATATAAGTGTCTAAATTTTACAGAGTGTCTCATTCATCCCAGTCACAGACGCTATCCTTCCACGGGTCACGGACAATTCATTTTGTTTAGTAGATTTAAGTGTTCTTGTGCTGGTTCGGGATTTTTCTCAAAGGGGCGCTTCCACTGCATTACCATCTAATAATCTTTAATAAACCCCAAGTCAAGTAAGAAATTTAAGTCCAGTAAATTCCGACCTGTTACATATATATATATATATATACAATCAACACCTCAACCCGCCAAGATTCGAACCCATGGCCCACGAGCCCATGACTGTGACCGGGGAACGCTAACCGCTGGACCACCAGGATACTAAAAGCAGTCCTAGACTTTGTTATATTTCACACAAAGCCTGTTCAACGAGCTTATGGCGCCGTGAACCTCTAATGGGGACTGCCCGTATCACGTAGGTGGTCAGAGTAACGTTTTACCAAATCCGGCTTCGAAACATATATGAAATATATATGGATCCTCGTGTTTCGAAGCCGGATTTGATAAAACGTTACTCTGACCACCTACGTGATACGGGCAGTCCCCATTAGAGGTTCACGGCAGCCGAAGGTCACTCAAGGAAGAAAAGTAAAAACTGGAATACATTATAAACTATAAACTCACTCCCACACAAAGACAGACAGCACACAAACACACTACCATCCAAGACCATTTATGTTAGAGAGCGTGAAGACAAATGGCAAGAGAAAACACTACACTTTTTCCCCTTCTCTTCCCAAGACAAACTTTATTTACATATATCTGCTGGCAGCGTCTCTCACAGCGTGGTGCAGCTTGTCGACGGAGTCCTTGTGAGCACCATAGCAACAGCGAACAACCTACTACTCAGTAGCAACAACGCAGGAGTTATGGAAATACCGCGTGAGCTGGGTATGTAAATTTTTCCTCATTGAACTCGAGAGCCACAATCACTTATGCTGACGAAGTCACCGAGAGTGAAACCTACGATTTTACAACGAAGGATTTCTACGAATACAAATGTAGGTGAACGAGGTGGTGATAGTGAGGATATGGTGTGACGGTGGTGATAGTGAGGGTATGGTGTAACGGTGGTGATAGTGAGGGTATGGTGTAGTGATGGTGATGGCATAATTTTATAGTGGTGATGGTGATGGTGGTAATGATGAGGGTATGGTGAGAGGTGGTGATAGTGAGTATATGTTGTGACGGTGGTGATAGTGAGAGTATGGTTGTGACGGTGGTGATAGTAAGGATATGGTGAGAGGTGGTGATGGTGAGTGGAGGTTGTCATCACGGTTTACTAGTAGACGCAATCCTGTACTTTTTCTCTCTTATCTATCTTTTTACATTCCTTTATTTTTATCTCTCATTCTCCCTTCCTCCCGTCATCTGTATATCTCTCATTGTCATTTTCTCTCTCTCCTTCTTTCTCTCAACATTGTTCTCCTTCCCCTCATTTACCACCATCTATACACCTGGCCAATATCTTCGTAGCAAACAAACCTACATGACCCTTGACTTTTGTTTATTCTGTATAATATCAATTATTCTGCACCACCTCTGTAAATCTCTTAAGTGGTTCATTTTAATCTCTTTAGTTATCCTTTTTTTACAATATTTATTTGACTCCTCCATTCTGATTTATTTCCATAACTAAGTTTGATTGGCTTCTCTAACCTAAATAATTTTCTTTACAAAATTTGCAGGACTTCCTTAATCTATTTTGTTTTCTTGGCTAAATTGGCATGTTTTTTCTAATCTGCAAAATGTACACACAGTTTCGCTTATATCTGATAATAACTACGCGATATCTACCAAACAGTTGAGAATATCCATTGAAGCTTATTGTAATTATCAACGGTGGAGGGGGGGGGGATGGATTAGGTTGGTGGGGCGAGTTCCCGGTTCCTGTTGTATAAAAATTTTTAGGGGATAATTAATCACGTTGTTATCGCTACTGTGAGACCTGTATCAGGAAAGTTTAAATGCCAACTCTTCCCTAGCCTCCTCGCTCGCCTGTACCCACATACTATTGGTCTCTTACTACTAATGCTGCTACTGCTAATGCTTCCAATGCTGCTACTGTTACTGTTAATACTACTACTACTTTAAATGCTACTACTGCTGCTACTGTTAGTGTTCTATTCACTTGTCTTTGCTTAACTATCACACCAGATAATATTATCTGTGTAAGAATGGCCTTTTGGTCTGATGCTTAAATAATATAAAGAAGATTCTACTCTCGTAAATAGTTTCATTACTGCAAAATAACACACACACACACACACACACAAATATATATATATATATATATATATATATATATATATATATATATATATATATATATATATATATATATATATATATATATATATATATATATATATATATATATATATATATATATATATATATATATATATATATATATATATATATATATATATATATATATATATATATATATATATATATATGCTATCATATATGTGTGTACACACAGAAATTGTACCACGTCCGAATAAATCAAAACTAAGCGGCCTTCACAACGCCCCCATCCAATTCAGTTCAATGTATCCCGCCAAACAGACCTTAAAAACCCAGGACAAACAGGAGAGCGTTACATTCAGGCTCACACTGTAGCAATTCTGCCTGCTGTAACTAATGGGAGAATTCCACTTGTGTGCTGGGGCATTACATGAGTATATATATATATATATATATATATATATATATATATATATATATATATATATATATATATATATATATATATATATATATATATATATATATATCCCCTTTCCTAGGCTCGCCATCCAGAGCCGTGGACCTCCCCTCGCCGCCACCACCATCCCGCGACGCTCCCACCCTCCCTAACTTCCCATAAAAGCTAGCCGCTTGCTGAGTTATGGCGCCATCATGTGGGCACCCAACTCGAGCGAGGGGCTGATTCAGTTTTTACCAATCATTGGGTCCCGTCTTTCCAACCGGGTGTGCTTCATTGCGTAGGAAATAATTTTCATTTTCATCTTTCTTTAGCTAGTTACCGAGAGATTCGCACTGTGGTTTGCGTCTTCGCCAAACGTGTCGTTAGTGTGTGCCATTGTATGGATGTTTTCCGGTTAAATTTTTCGGTCACTACCTACAACGCCTTGAAAACGCAGACTTACGACTTCAGCCGGAAGGGTTAAGTTTTTCTTTCTTTGCTCACCTGGCGACTCTGCCACCACCTTACTCTTTATCGATGACAAAAATAACACCATGTTCCGATTTCATTTGGTGGCAGACCAAACACTGGGTTTCGTTACTAATATGTCAAGCCCTTTTTTGTTTAATCAAATCCACATATAACAAACATATAAAATCACTCTACCCATCCTCAACTGTCAGTAGTTGGGTAAGGGAAAACAATGGATAAAACTAACTAGTTTCGAACAAATAATCGTATGCATCTAATTGCAACATTAGTGTGTTTATTTTATAACGTACGAAGTGAAGGTTATAGACTGCTCCGCGTGGATTTATTTTCGCTGAAATTAAAATATTCGTCAGGGCTAATTATCTAGTCTGCCCAGGGTTTGTCCATCGATTGGCCACAAAGCGAACAGGGTGGTGGGTGCACCCATTTCCAGATTTTATACATACGTTTTAAAAGCATTGAAATAGAATCACCATCTTCAAAATTATCACCATCTTCGTAACTCAGTCACCATCATCACAGTAACTCTCTTCATGGTACGTAAGTCACCATTGTTACCAAAATAACACCAGTGCTGTAGTTTCATCACTATCAATAAACTCAGAAGTCACCACTGTATCACCACCATCACCACCAACAACAAAAAACTAAACCCCTTCCCCAAGACAGCTGCACCTCTGTCACCACGAGCACTCCCTCACTAGTAGGAGCTCGACAACAACAACACGACCATGACCATCTGTAAAGCGTCACGGATCATTTGGTCAGGAGAAAACAATGGCTTCCTCTAACTACACATCCGCCCAACCTCCCCCCAATTCCCCACCTTCCCCTCTCTTTCCCTCCCTAGCGATCTGTTATCACCTATTCATGGTGCAAGATGCATTATTCATGTCCCCCACCCACTCTGCATTATTCACGACCGGACCTGACGTAAACTTTCTTCGAGCAGCGAGATAATGCAGGAGGCGGACAAACGGATCACCCTGAAGGACCAAGAAACGTCTGGTGTGATCGCGTTACAAATCGCTCAAAATACATGAGAAGTGAAGTCCAGTGGCCCGGTGTCGTTTTAAGGGGGAGGGGGGATCTAAGATGAAAAAATGTGTGTGTGTGTGTGTGTGTGTGTTGAAATATGAATATAGCACATAAAATACGGAATAAGGTTAAGATTGTTGACTGATATACAAATTAACCTGTTTCTATATGCTGATGCTGCTATGTTAAACTACAGTGTGGAAAGGATCACATGCATACATACACACTTACATGCACATATAAATCTACATATAGATATGCATACATGGACATACGTAAATGCATGCATATAGATCAAAGCACATACATACATACATACATACATACATACATACATACATACATTCTACTTTGCTGTCACTCAGAATCGAGTATGACGATCATCCAGCTATGATACAATAATCTGAGTTATTTGGGATGTCATCTTCATTGGTAAGTTTTGAGGTGCCTCCAAGCGTTACGATGTGGGTCTCCGAGATGAGGGGGTCGATCTGGCACTTTTTCAGGTTAGTCTTAAGACTATCCTTATACCTTTTCAGTTGTCTGCCGGCGTTACGTTTACTATTCGTTAGGTGACTGTGAAGTAGCTGCTTTGGCAATCTACTGTCAACATTACGGGAAAAATGGCCAGTCCAGCGTAGTTGCTCATGGATAATGGTAGCCTCGATGCTCCTACAGTTGGTGTCAGCAAGAATACTGGCATTTGTTCACCTGTTTTCCCAGCAAACACGGAGGATGGAACGTAGACTACGTTGGTGAAAGTTTTCAAGTGCCTTAAGGTGCCTCCTGTATGTATCCCATGTCTCGCTGCCATATAGCAGGGTGGGGAGGACCACTGCTCGATATACGTGTAACTTTGTACATGATTTCAGCTAACTACAGCTGAAGACACGGTTTCGGAGTCTGCCAAAGGCTTGAGTTGCACATCTGATCCGAGGCTGAATCTCTTCATCGATGTCCTCGGTGGTGGATAGGTGGGAGCCGAGATACCGAAAGTGGATAACATTAGAGAATGGTAGTACCGTTAAGCTGGACGGATGGTGGTGTGGCTGAACCAGGGGCAGGTCGAAAGAGAATCTGAGTCTTACGTACATTCACCTCAAGGCTGAAGTGTGCATACGCATCTGTGTAGGTGTTCATAATCTGTAGGTCGTGTTCAATGTTAGCAACAAGGGTGAGGTCGTCTGCATACTCAAGTTCAGTAATGGAAGCTGCCGACACCTTTGATCTTGCCTGGAGTCGTCTTATGTTTGAAAAGACCCTTCAACCGGTACTTCATGTCCACCCCACCGGCCAAATTGGCACTGACGCGAGTAACGAACGCAGTCAAGAAAATGGAAAAGACAGTTGGTGCCAGTACACACCATTGTTTAACACCCGTTTGAATGGGTAAGAAATCAGACTGGGTGCCATTGAGCAGGACACTGCCATTCATGCCATTGTGGAGTAGCCTCACAATGGCGATGAATTTTGGAGGGCAGCCAAAACTGTTGATTGTCCACCAGAGGGCAAAGATCATATCGGTGGTGCCACGTGATAGTTTAAAGCCACATTGAGATTGTGGGAGGAAGCTTTCCGCCTCAGGAAGAAGTCTGTTTAGGAGGACTCGGGCAATAATCTTGGCAGCTACGGACAGCAGCGAGATCCTGTGGTTGTCGCTAAAGTCTGACTGGTTTCCCTTGTTTTTATAAATATTGACGATGGAGGCGTCTTTAAGAGCTTGGGGGATTTGCTCCTTTTCCCATATATTCTCGAAGAGAGAGTGGAGACGTCTGGTAAGCAGAGGTCCTCCTGCTTTATCCACCTCGGCTGGGATTCCATCAGGCCCTGAGGCTTTGTTATTTTTCATCTGTTTGATGGCAATAGCTACTTCATCCAAGGATGGAGGATAGTTAAGGTGGGTCGGTTCTGGATGCTGAGGTACCTGTTGGGTAAGAATATCGACATCAATGTTTCGTTTGAGCAGTGAATGGTAGTGCTCTTTCCAGCGCTGAAGGAGGCCTTCATCGTCTTTAACTATGGAGTTACCGTCAGTTGAGCGGAGGGGAGACTGCGCCACGAGTGATTGGCCCATAAAATGTTTTAGTGGAATTGAAAATTCGCGCATCTTGTGCTCATACTGCAATTTTTTGGTGTTTCACATGCTTTATTTTTAAACCAACTCGTCCTTGAGATTGCGAAATTACTCGTTGTGCCTCAATTTTCTTCTTGCAGAAGGTATCAGCTTGGTCCAAGACTGAGGGTTGTTCTGCCAGTCAGTTAAAGCAGCACGTTTATCATCTACGAGTACATTGATTGCCAGGTCATTTTCATGAAACCAGTCCTGGTGTATCTTTTCGATCTGACCGAGAGTTTCTCTGCAAGTTTTGTCATGACAGTGTTGAGAATATCTGATTCGGCACAGGGATTTCGGTTTTTTTTTTTGTTGTGTTGTTTATCAGCACCATGTCCGAGCTGCTCTCTGAAAGCATGTGCTACCGCTGGATTCTCCAGACGCTTAGTGTTAAAACCTCTTCTAGAGGCTTGTTACCTTCGCCGTTTTGGGGCGACGTGAAGTGAGTGCTTGGCTCTGACGAGCCAATGATCAGTGTCACAGTGATCTGAGCCACACATGGCATGGGTGATGAGGACATCTCGGCGATCTCTTTCTCTGACAATGATGTAGTCAATGAGATGCCAGTGTTTGGATCGTAGGTGTTGCCACGAACCCTTGAACTTGTCGGCCTGCCTAAGCAAGGTATTGGTGATAGTGAGGTTGCGTGCAGCACAATCGCAAGGAGGAGTAGGCTGTTGGGATTACACTTGCTTAGTCCATTTCTCCCTATGGTTCTCTGAGAATGTCAGCATCTCTGCCAACTCTGGCACTGAAATCACCAAGGAGCACAACCTTATCTTCTCTGGGGATAGAGGTTAGCACTCTGTCGAAGTCGGCATAAAAGGCATCCTTGATGTCATCCTCTGGATCCAGTATTGGGGCTTATGCATTGATGAAGGCATGACGTGAGTGATTCAATGGGACTCGAAGCGTCATGAGGCGCTCGTTGATACCAATAGGCATTTCAGTTACCCTGTGTAGGATGCGTTGGCGGATGACAAAGCCATCTCCTTCCAGAAGAAGGTAGAGCCATCCTCCGTTCCGTGAGTTGACCCTCGTCTGGGAGCCGGGACTCACAAATGGCTGCCAAGTCGCTGTTATACCTAGCCAGCTCTTTTGCCACAAGGGCAGTTCTTCTTTCAGGACGCTCATTTGTGCCAGTATCCAGAAGGGACCTAACATTCCATGCAGTGACCATAAGAGGTTGTATAGTTTGTTTTTGTTTGGATCTGAGATTTTGATTGTGTTTTGACCACATAAGGATGACCTTACTGGGTGCGGTTGCCCAGTCAGGTTGTTTTTTCAAGCAGGCTATGTTTAGGGCACCATTTCTAGCCCCCTCCACATGTGGGGTGAGCAGAGTGACTCGCCGAAAGGGTTGCTCAGTCGCACAGACAGGACCTTATTACACTGTTACCTAGATTCCAGTGCATAAACGAACATCTTATCTGTGCCGCACATGTGCAGAGTTGTCACTAGAGACTTCCGGCAGTCATATCTGCCTGTCCCCGTCGTCACTCGTCCGTCGCCGTAAGACTTTTCGGGGCATAGGGGTTTTGATGCTAATGAGAGGTATGATGAGCTGGATGATTTATGTGGTAAGGCAGGAGAGCAGGCTGCAATAACAAATGTTGGCTCTCCCTTTTCTTGATCCGGTGGTGCAAGTGTTGCAACGACTGGGGAGAGGGAGAGTTGCAATGGACTGCACCATAGCCCAGTTTGTTGGGTTTTGCCTAGTATCCTGTGCATCATGCATTGCCTTTGTCCGCCGGTGTCGTCGTTGGTGGTGACCTTTTCCGCCTATACTGCCGTTGGGGTCTTGTTGGAGCTCTGTATGCATGTCTGCCTGATGCAAGCCTCCACCACAGATTTTTTGTTTGGGGTTTACTCCCGTAGCCTTATACCTGCCAAGGTAAATCCGCAAGGTAGCGGGGCAATGTTTGGTAGGCTCCAGGGCGTGTCCACATGCCACTGGTTCTATGCACCGTCCGTCTGGGGCCCACTGCTGCTCCGAGATCCCCTGCTGGTCTAGCCTGGCCCTACAAGGCACCCAGTTACCGTGTGTTGCAACGAGGAGGCACAGCACACACTCAAACACACACACACACACACCTTACACTACACTACACTACACTCAACTACACTACACTACACTACATACATACATACATACATACATACATAATGGTTGCCCCTCGTGTAACGAGGGCGGCCGGCCCAAGGGTCACCAAGGCGTGATTTTTTTTAAGGTGTAGAAGCTGTCGCCAATACAACACCCCACCCTAAGTTCACGAGTTGCATGACCCAGTGTCAAGGAATAGTCCGAGTAGACCGGACAACTCGCCAACTGCACTGGCTAACCATTACCATGGAATACGACCCGCTAATTGATTAACATCCAGGTTCCCGATCATTGCTGGGTAGATAGAGGCAAATGGCGTAAAGAAACATACATACATGCATACACACACACACACACACACACACACATGCACGGACGCACGCACGCACGGACGCACGCGCACACACACACGCACACACACATACACACACACACACACACACACACACACACACACACACACACACACACATACGTACATACATAAATAGATAACTGCCTCCATACATCCATACATCCATAGATACAGACATACATACATACATACACATACATACATACATACATACATACATACATACATACATACATACATACATACATACATACATACATACATACATACATAAGGAAACAAATATATGTTAATATATGCTGAAATACATAAATTTAGAGATATTGCCACTATGTGTGTGTGAGAGAGACTGATGGATATGGACACAGTCAGATACAAACATACTGTACACATAAAACGACAGACATACACTGAGACTTAAACCAGACTGTCACTGTCATTCTAACTCGACGCTATAACGTAAATCAAATTTATTCGAGGTTTTCACGGTTGATGCCCCATTCAACACCAAGGCCGTACACAGCGCACTACACTGCCACCAATCATTACAAGTGTCAATACCATAATGGCATCATTAGTATCAACTGGAATATACTAAATTAATTAAGACGTATTATAAAAATTAAATCCTATTAAGAGATTAGTTAAAATGTGTTATCTTCAAGTTAAGGTATAAGAAAGTTGTAATTTATATAAATAAAGTGTATATATCAGCTATATGCTAAATAATACATAGCAAATAATAAGTAAAATGAGTTAAAAATACAAAAGTAGACGAGTGATATTTAAATAAAGGTTTGGGAATAAATTATCAATAAATTTATAAAGCAATGAAATATTATCACTAGAATATCAACCTCGCTATTATTTTTCGGTTGGGATTACTTCTATGATAATTATTGGATCTAAAAGGATTAAAACCTTAATCCTGTAACCCCTGGGTGATTAATATCTTAATCAGTATAACACCTGGAGGGATTAATGACTTAATCATTCTTACACCTGGAGGAGTAACGCCTTAACAACTGTAACACCTAGGGGATTAACGCCTTAATTGATATAACAACTGGGGGATTAACGCCTTAATTGATTTAACACCTGGGGGATTAACGCCTTAACGACAATAATACCTGGGGAATTAACGCCTTAACGACTGTGACACCTAGGAATTAGCCCCTTAATTATTGTAACACCTGGGGGATTAGCGCCTTAATTATTATAACACCTGTAGGGATTAATATATAATTGTGATAAGAATATTAATTAATTAAGGTATAATAATTACCCCTTAACCTTTCCTAATTTTTATATACCTATACACATTTTACAAGGGCAGCAAAATATTCATAACAGGTGGACTCAATTACACGTGGAATCGTTAAATTATTTTTTTCTTATATTTAAGTAATTTATTTTCACTGCACATTCAGACCAACTGATAGAACCAAGTTACATAATAATTACACTGCGCCGCGCCTCTGTGCCGGAAAGGATTATTGACAATCATTTTTGTATTTAATGTTTTTTTTGGCCACTCTGTAAATACATGAAGGCAAACTGATTCGCATCTGTCTATCAGTCTGTCAATACACATTTATTCCTCCACACATTTTGCTAGTGGGGTCACGCAAATAACATTCTGTATTTTACTATTGCAATCTTTATTTTTTGCCATTTTAACAGTAATATTCTATTGTAAATTAACATTATCTTGTCTTCTGTCCTAATTGGATTGCTTACGTCTAAGATTCCTCCTTTAGTATCTGAAAATAGCAGTATCTCTCTGGAAACTAATTATCCGGGCCCAAAATTATATTGACAGACAATAATTTTCACCAATTCTATTTGGAACATCCTGGCCTTCATATATACCCTGTTCACTCAACCCAGACATCTGAAGCCTGGAGACGTTGTGAAGAAATCTGCTGATTGGGTGATACAATAGTGATTTCAATTAATATTCTGTATATACGAATATCGATTGCTATAGAAGCAGTATTGTTTCACTATGGAATGATTTCTAATGGCAAAGAGGTGTAAATTAGCTTATTACATATGTTGGTGCCCTAGAAAAATTCAATATTTTAAACAGAGCGACGCTTGGTGTCAAGACAGTCACTGGAGTGTTCACGATCAATGTCATTACGCCATGATTCAGTGAACTACTCGGGTTAATTCGAAAGTTTCGTCCGGAGTCGGACCATTCGTCACAGAACTACAGTAGGTGGGGAAAACAGACCTTATAAAGTTTGTTGCTGGATTAAGTGGCTGTTTTAATTAGCTGACAGTACACTTAAACCTAAGAAATATAATACATTTTACTATTATGGTACAATATATTAATATATACGTTTTACTGTCAGTGAATAGGAAACGACTGTATGTAAGTGTTTGCTTTTCATAATATTGCTATCCACGTCGGCATGTCGAAAGAAATTGGGGCTGGTAGGCGTAGTCGGTGGGGACAAATACGAAGTCAGACCCGCCCAAAAAGCTGCAGAAACCACCCAAGTGTAGTTAATTTAAGCTCGGTGCAGAGAAAAAAGTGACAGGCGTCTGGATCGGAACCCCGCCCCTGTATCATTACCCGCACACAACGTCAAGAAACTTCGCTGTTCGATTTTGACAAGGTGAGTATCAAGAAAGAAATTCTATCATTCTACGAGAGAAGGGAGCTCCCGTCCTTAAATGCATTCCTCGAGACAGTGAAGGAAAATTCAGTGAAGTTTGAAGATGGGAGGACGGCACTGTGGAAAGATATTCGGAAACTTTGGTTTAGATTTAAGAAAGTGTCAAGTGGTAGGACACTTTTACTGGAGAGGGTTGACATAGACGAACAAGTACCTCAGGTTAATTGAAATGAGCAAAAAAAAACAAATATAAAAAGCACACAAACAAACAAACATACAAAGAAACACTGACGTCCACTAGCCTTGTAAATATATATTTGTAAATAAATTGTAATGCTTTATACCGCAATTATTTCATATTATAATCCTGAATGTATTATTATTACATTGTATATTAAACATATCACTCTAAGAGACAAAACCCTCAGAGAATTCAAAGTTAGCGTGAAGACAATGATGGAGAAAAATAGACGAGTTCTGTGACTGAATGTTTTACTAGTGGTGCGCGGACGACGAATGGTAGGTAACCAAATTGACTCCTACGTCTCCACACTCGCCCACCCCCTTTTACCCAGGTTGTGTCCGCCAATCATGAACGTCCGTTCGTACGCCCAAATGTCTACCTTAAGTGAACAGGGTATAGTTCTTCTAATACATCAAAGAAACGCAAAGAAACAAATATCCGAACGAAGACTACAGATATATCTTCACCTACGAAGTATAAAATAAAATACAAAATATCGGAGAGTAAAAGATTATCTGATTGAAGTTCATCTGCAAAAATCAACGAGAGAAGATGTCACAGGTAACACGGCCACCGTCCTCACCTCACCAATTAGACAAGCCATGTTTTGGTCAAAGGTGTGGTCAAGCCCAATGAAATTAATGTGTAGCTGTTGTTCTGGCCACCTTCTAACACTCACCAGAAACTGAAACGTAAACGAAATTTTCTTGACCTATTAGTAAGGTGCAGTTGGGGACATTTCCGAATATACACAAAGCATTGTCAATCCACCTTCTCCATGAGATGTGAACCCCGAGAGTATTGACTCGTGAATCTGAAACATTCACGAGTGAGGGGGAATTGGGGGCCGGGGGATGATAGTGTGTGTGTGTGTGTGTGTGTGTGTAGGGGGTGGGGGCGTGTGTGTGGGGGGGTGGCTGGTTATGGTGGTTGAGGACGAGGAGTAAGGGTGTTCAGGGGCTAGACCAGCTAAAGGGATGGGGAAGGGTTAAGGAGTTACTTGTGATGTTACAATGCAGTATTTATTAGTCAAGAATATAAATACCCAGTGCAAAACACAAACTTGGCATAGAATGTGTCACCGCACACCAGGGTGGTATTCCCAGCTTGTGCTACAGGTCTTAGCGAGTCTATGCATATTTATTATTGTCATTATTATTATTATTTTTTTCCACAACTCACGTAATCTATGGGTGATAGAGGGACGGGCTGGAGTCTCAATATGGTGTCATTTTATGACGGGGTGACTTTCATGACCCAATAAATAATGGATGTATTTGATTTTATTAACAGAAGCATCAAATTATTAATTTAACGTAATTTACAATAAAATATACCGAGAGAGATGGAAAACTACGTCTATTATAAATAACATTAATGTGTGAATAACAATTATAATTCAGCCTATAGCAGTTCCATCTGTGCCATAAGGCGAGGTGATGTGACGTAAGGAGACGAAAGGGACAGTTGCACCGCCATACTGTTGTGTTAAGTGAGAAATGTTTATTCTCTGAATTCTGATACTTGTACTTTACATTTGGATGTAGTGTCACTGAGATACACAAATGAAACACAATTGCAACCTGTCTGCTATAGTATGTGGATATAAGTCATGCTTTTCATGTCAACTTTGGGTCAAACCAGCAGGGCCATAACGAAATGTGCCATTGTATGCTACAGCAATATATTATACCATATTAATGGTGTAAATATGAGTGTAATGATCAGAGATGATGCTTCTCCCGTCACGTAAGTGATATATGATATGAAGGTATTACAGATTCGGTTATTTGAAAGAAATGCAGCTTGCCAAACTAAGGACTTTGTCTCAGAATCCGAGGCTCCACGCCACCACCACAACACTTGATCACAATAGGCCTATATGATAAAGCCTGGCACTATAAACATTTATTCTAACGCTCTCATAATAATGAAATAAACTTGCCGATTTATACTGTCCAACCATCCAAGATACTGCTTCAGCCTTATATCGTCCACTGCATTAGAGGCATTAGCCACTCCACATTAAATCAATGGATCTTAGCAGCCATCAGCCCGAAGACTGAACATAAGAACATAAGAATGGAGGAAACTGCAGCGGGCCTATTGGCCTCTACTGGGCAGTCCCATTTACAACCAGCCCCTATTGCTCATATAAGCATCCAACCTATGTTTGAAGCTATCCAGCGTATTCGAGTTAATGATGATATTTGGAAATTTGTTCCACTCATCCTCTACTCTATTTCCAAACCAATGTTTACCTATTTCGCGCCTAAATCTAAATTTGTCTAATTTAAAACCATTGTTACGAGTTCGCTCCTGGTTGGATAGTTTGAGTACCTTTGTAATGTCCCCTTTGTTTAGCCCGGCCTTCCACTTATACACCTCTATCAGGTCGCCCCTCGCTCTCCGTCTCTCGAGGGAGTGCAAATTAAGATGCTTTAACCTGTCTCTATACTCAAGGTTCCTAATGCCCGGGATTAGTCTTGTCATTCTCCTCTGAATTCTTTCCAAGGATTCTATATCCATTCTGTAATACGGTGACCAGAATTGAATTGCGTAATCCAAGTGAAGTCTCACAAGCGCAAGATATAGTCTTAAGATGACCTCGCTGGTCTTGTAACTAACACTCCTTTGTATGAACCCAAGTACTTTATTAGCCTTGTTTCGAGCAAAAACACATTGTTTACTTGGCTTAAGATTCCTACTTATCATTTCTCCTAAATCTCTCTCGCAGTCGGATTTCTCATATATTTATGTGATGGGTCTCTGCCTGGGTGCCTGGTCCAGGCTAGCTAGAACTGGTGCTGCCTTTTATTCATGGAGTGTTTTACGCTTGCTCTCATTCACAGGTTGATCAGTAGTCGTAGCCTCGCACAGGTCCCTCTCTTATTATGGTTGTGTTCAGGTTAACGCTTACCAAGGCACCATACAGGCATACAGATGTAATTTATTATTATTCAACATAACACCCGTGAAGGTTACTACATGAGCAATATCAAATTTTATTTCACAAGTAACTGTGTTTGGAGACCTCTGCTAGCAATTGCAGGGGGCAGCCCTCATAATTCATAAGAATAAGACCTCCCCTCTCCCCAAGCTGTGGCAGTCGGAAAAATAAATATTAAAAAATATTCAATGTCTATGGATTCTATGAATGTCTACAAAAAATACAGTTCGAAGATTCAACGAGCGTTATCATGGCACTCTTAAGTGTTAAATTTTGCGATAGTGGTTATTCGAGCTTTTATCTTGTTTTCCGTCAACTCAAAGTAATGTAATATAATTTTACTCCTGGCATGATCCGGAAACGTTAAAGATTCATATGCTCCTTTGTTTCCATATGCTCCCATAGATTAAATGATATAGTATTGGAATTTTTCACATTATACACCTACCTACCATAGAGACAAGCACAGGCGGCTTATATCTGTTTTTATAATGATTTGAGTGATTATTGTAACATGATGCAAAGTATATTGAAAGAATATACTAGTCTTCACTGGTATTAAAGTGATTTAAATATATAGGTGTATAACGTGAAAAATGCCCATACTACATCAATTAATGTATAAGAGCATTGTGTAAACGGAGAAACATGTAAGGCATCAACGTTGACGGACCAGGGATGAGAAAATCATATTAAGTTGCTTTAAAATATTCTGGTTCCAGGCTGCCGTGTGGTAACCCGTGTCACCAAAAGGCCAACCAATATGATCTATAGCAAACCTAACCACCAATCATGTCCGGCGTTACACGACCAATACCCATTCATTCATAAATAGTGCTAATACTACCTCGACGGTGCCATTTGGAGACACGAGTTACCACAGGGGGGTAGGAACACATTTCCCCAACTGGACTACAGTACAGTATCTTTTTGACTGCTTATAAAGAAATATTATTTTAGTACCGGGTACCTCCCTCAGTGCTTGCAGTGAGGTTTCATTTTAACAAAATATCAGGTTCTTCTCTGACCGCGTGCTGTAACCAGTTTTACTCTACAAAGAACAGCAGTCGCATTCAAAGTATAAATTGATGATAATCTACGAAATTTTAAGTCAGTCGCAACAAATAGATGATAAACTAAAGATTCAGGAATGAATAAACAATTATAATTAAAATATAACATAAAAATACAAAAAGATAAACGAAGGAGTGGGTGACAATGAGTCAATACAACAACAAAAAAGAATGATAATAACCCAAAATACCAATCCAGTGAAGGACATTAAAGATTAATGATGAAGAGAAGGCGAGAAGTTTCAAATAAAGTTGGAAATAATAAAACTGAGGTCAATGTTTTAAGTTTGGAAAAATCCTCAACAGAAAATGAGGATGTGAGGGAGAAAAAGTTTTAGCGGAATAACATGCTTCTGATTGGTCCCTTATGTAGTCAGGTGTGGTCGATTAACCATTGAGCAATCCTTTCTCGTCGTGGGTAATATTCTCGTATATCTTGAGACCATTGTGTACACTTCAACCACCAACACAAAACAGTAAAACGACTTAAAATTTATTTTGCTCCACATAACAATTCATACACCTCCACCCCCCTCCACACACACACGCATGTATGCAATGAGAGAGAGAGTATCATCTCTTATTGGTTGTGTTAAAAAAACGCTAAGGATCACTCTCATAGATTTGGTATCACTTTAATTTAACTGTCAATAGGTATTGTCTTCTTCTATCCAGCCTCTTTTTGTATGTGTTTTCTATAAATATATATATATATATTACATATATATATGTACAGTGCATGGTGTGGTAATATATATATATATATATAGGGTGTCCCAGAAAAATATCTCTGCCTCCTTCCCTCCCTCCAACTCACAGTGTCTCAGGAAGCAGGCAGGGGGAGGCGGGGACATTTTTCTGGGTATACAGTATATGTGTGTGTGGTGGGGGGGGGGGGTATATTTTAGTTTAGTTGTGTGACTATACTATTTATTTTTTCAAATGTTTCTCTAACAAAACTCAAATATTTTATATTTCAGAAACACAATTAAGTATTCAGAGCGATATTAAAAGTTATAGAAGAATATCATAATACTGAAGTTAATATTACAGGTATTAGGGACGCACTTCACCTTTGCTAGGACACAATAGATAAGCTATCCTGTATATTTCTCGGTGATTCTTATAAGACATTAAGAAATTCAGAGAGCCTATTTTGGGCAACTGATAAAGCCTAACTGTTGTAATCAACAAGATATACTCAATCAGTCATCGTCTTCGGTACACTAACCGAGAGGTGAGACTAAACTGTAGGACTATGATTATACAATTGATTGATATGTGCTTATTTACAGGTGCTAATGGAAGGACTAATGTACACGAGTAATATTGTCGTCATCACTCATAACGAATCGATACTGTGACCAATATTAAGATAATTTATGGACGTCAATTTTCACACCTCAAGAATATTGTGGAATTTCCTGCCGACGGATATATATATATATATATATATATATATATATATATATATATATATATATATATATATATATATATATATATATATATATATTGTATATGATATAAAAAATCATGTGAATGCTACATCCAGCATGAGTTACAGAGGTGGATTTATCGGCGCCGGAAGCAATGTATTATGTCGAGAATTAATGCAACGCCAACAATAAAGCAATACATTCCCTCCTTTACCTCCCTCTCTCCCTTAGCTCCCTCCCTCCATCCCTCCCTACCTCACCTCCTTCCCTCCCTGAATGTCTTATCCTCCGGGAATATATTTTCCCTCATTCTTAGTAGCTACGCTGTGTATGTTAAAATGTTATGTTTTATGGAACAGTTTGTTTTTCTTTATACACAGAGGAACAAGTAGCTGGCTGAGTTACTGAGCGCACACACATTCCTGTGAGAGACAGAGGTATATATTTCTACCCCCGGCTGTTATTTCACTCCAGTGAGAGAGAGAAGGAGGGGGGCAGACAGACAGACAGACAGACAGACAGACAGACAGACAGACAGACAAACGGAAATACACAGAGGTAGACAAATAAAGACAAACAGACAAACATATTTAGGCATAGAGGGGGATAGACAGACGGGCGGGAAGACAGATAGACAGAGTTATACTGAAGAGACAAATGAATAGATCGCATCTACTAATTAACTGTGAACAATTAATTCAAACTCGGTTCATAATTATGGAAGTTAGAGCGCAATAACTTCGTAAACCTATGACCTGACCATTAACTGCTAGAGGTCACGAGTAAAGAGGTCCTTGGAGGAGGGTTCTCACACTGAATCAAAAATACAAAAAGTCAAAATAGTACTTAATTATTAGAATTAACTGAAGATGAGACCCAAGCGTGTTTCACTTGTAGATTAACCACCCTAACGCTACCTAGGAGATTAGGTTAGGTCAGATTAGGGTCTGTTAGGTTAGGTCAGGTCAGGCCAGGGTATGGTAGGTTAGGTTGGAGTCATGATGCTTCATCTTCTGGTGAAATAAACTGATGTGTCTAATCTTCGGATGATCCATTTACTACAGGTATTTAACTAAAAACACAGATTCTCATTGAAATTTCATATGATTACATAGAAAGAATTTAATTTCATGATAGACAATAAGAGAACATTTCATATAGTGAAACCATATAATGTAATAATCATGAGACCAAGGAATTTGATTTTCCGCAGACAACAAAGATAATATTTACTCACACGGATACACCAAGATACAGGTGCACTCATTTACCACATAACTGAGACTCATGAATTACACATCAAACAACGCCAGCTTCACGTACCAACATGAAACGACATGACAAAGCCTCTTGTTTTACATGCTGTGAGAGATATGCAATGTAATTGAAATTTTGCCCGAGCCAGTCGAACTATGTTGCAAGATTGCAATCTGACTTTACTAAGACTTCCTGGATCTCGGACAGACGTAAGTGATGTTATATTCTAATTCATCATTTCTGAGAACTTAACTTATCTAATCTAAGAACTCAGCCTTGAAAAAGAGGTTAATGTAGTGGTATTATCTTTAACCACTTAGTTAAAGGAATCGGGGGTTCGATCCTCACAGCACAGACACTCCAGCCGAAGAACTACACCTCAAGTCTTCAGTCAGACAGTTTCCCCTGAAATATAATCTTCTGAGATTTTACATAAATTTTACCCCTCTCATGTGATGACTTACTCGAGTGATACACTTTTGGCTGTAATTATTCCAATACCATAAATGTTTTGTAATACAATACTTCAATAGCCCCTGACGAATACAAAAATACTTTTTATCACTTTGCTAGACCTAAAGTTTCGTTTCCAACAACAAATCAATTACATTGTCGTATAAACCAGACCCTTATACCTTATGGCCACATCATTATACAGTGTGTGTGCATATATAAAATATATATATATATATATATATATATATATATATATATATATATATATATATATATATATATATATATATATAAAAAAAAGAAATATCTTTGTGTGTTTGTTTGTTTGTGTGTCCGCACTGAATCTCGGAAAGTACTTTACCGATCTGTAGTGATGATGGATGGTGTTATATGTAGTGATGATGGTTGGTGTTATATGTAGTGATGATGATGGATGATGTTATATGTAGTGATGATGGATGATGTTATATGTAGTGATGATGGATGATGTTATATGTAGTGATGATGGATGTTGTTTGTGCAGTGATGATGGATGGTGTTATATGTAGTGATGATGGATGGTGTTATATGTAGTGATGATGGATGTTGTTTGTGCAGTGATGATGGATGGTGTTATATGTAGTGATGATGGATGGTGTTATATGTAGTGATGATGGATGATGTTATATGTAGTGATGATGGATGTTGTTATATGCAGTGATGATGGATGGTGTTATATGTAGTGATGATGGATGTGTTATATGTAGTGATGATGGTGGTGTTATGTGTAGTGTATATGGATGGTGTTATATGTAGTGATGATGGATGTTGTTATATGCAGTGATGATGGATGGTGTTATATGTAGATGATGTTATATGTAGTGATGATGGATGGTGTTATATGTAGTGATAATGGGTGGTGTTATATGTAGTGATGATGGATGTTGTTATATGCAGTGATGATGGATGGTGTTATATGTAGTGATGATGGATGGTGTTATATGTAGTGATGATGGATGGTGTTATATGTAGTGATGATGGATGGTGTTATATGTAGTGATGATGGATGATGTTATATGTAGTGATGATGGATGGTGTTATATGTAGTGATGATGGATGGTGTTATATGTAGTGATGATGGATGATGTTATATATAGAATATGAAAAGTATCCCTCTGTTGTCATTGGCAACATGGATAAGAAATGTGAATACTGCGGTGCAAAGAAGTACAAAGGAGAATCTGCTGGACTGTGCTGCTCTCATGGGAAAGTACGACTGCCAAATTTGGAAAAACCACCACAACCATTGAAGACTCTCATGCTGGGAACAACACCAGAGTCAAAACACTTCTTGGAAAATATACGGAAGTACAATTCATGCTTCCAGATGACATCCTTTGGAGCTACCAGAGTAGTTTGTGAGCACGGATACATGCCCACATTCAAAGTCCAGGGTCAAGTCTATCACAAAGCAGGATCCCTCTTACCACATGGGAGATCATGAAATGCAGACTACTATCAGGTGTGGCAACAATCAAGGTGTCAAACATGACATTGTCCTATCTATCCAAGAAATGCTGCATGAGCGCAACACGTATGTACAGTCATTTAAAAATGCCCTGGAAAACATGCCGTCTGACGAGTACAAAGTCAGGATCAAAGCAGACACCTTAATGCACTACAGTGAGACTATGTGGAGCCTCCCGGAGGGTGGCGTCCTACCGTGGCCTAGCGAAAGAGCCGCCCAGAGGGCTGCGATTCCGCTAGTGTGTATATATATATATATATATATATATATATATATATATATATATATATATATATATATATATATATATATATATATATATATATATATATATATATATATATATGCAACAATTGTTTTTCCGTCCTTTCCGTCTAGCATCAAGGTGGTAATTTGGTGAAATTATCATCTTCAATTTCAAAGAGATTCTATAATTTGACACTAACATTTCCAGGAAAGATTTTATGTGAATATTATATTAAAGGCCACATCATATAATATTTTTCTGGGGATGAACTTAGCAAGCGAATAAATGTTTTACACACATCTATAACAAAATGTTCACGTAAAGTAGACATCTGGGGCAAACGAAAGGACGTTCAGTTCATGACCGGCGGACACTACCGGGGTAATGGGGGGGGGGGGTGAGACGTTGGTCACCACTAGTGAAACATCGTCTCACACAGATCAACTATCTTTCTCCACCCTTGTCCTCTCGCTGTCTCTTAATTCATTGGGATTTCTGTGACTTTCAGTGATATGCTTAATATACATTGTATTAATAGTACATTCAGAATTTAATAACAAATAGATTAACGTACAAATCATTACAGTTTATTTACAAACCCTAATTTACAAGGCTAGTGGAAGTGAGTGTTTCTTTGCGTACTTGTGTTAGTGTGGTACACACAGGTTTTATCCAAACATATTTGTGGCCGTCTGTTGGTAGGACTACTTCCTGTGTTCTTATTAATTACCCTGAGTTACTTGTTCCTCGTCACCACTATATCATCCCTCTCCATTAAACGTGCCCAACCACTTGCCATTGTCGTATACCTGAACCAATGTTCCTGAATAACTTTCCACAGTGCCGTCCTCCCACTTTCAAACTTCACTTGATTTTCCTTCCCTTCTCTCGTAGAATGATATAATTTCTTTCTTGATACACACCTTGTCAAAATCGTCTAGCTTACGTTGTGTGCGGGTAATGATATAGGGGCAGGGTTCCCATTCAGACGCCTGTCGTTTTACTCTCTCCACCTTGTTTAACAACACTTGTGGCCTCAGCAGTTTTCTGGGCGACCTCAGCGCTCGAATCGCCTCCTATTGTCGAGTGAAGTAGCGTCGTACATTTATGATGACATTGCGAGTCTGACTTCGCATTTGTGCCCACCGACTACGCCTACCAGCAACAGTTTCTCTCGACATGCTGTCTTGGATAGCAGTATTCTGAAAACCAAACAATTCCATACAGTCGTCTGCTGCTCACTGACAATAAAACGTTTATATTAATGAATTGTATCATAATAGTGAAAATTATTATATATCTTTAGTTTGATTTTATTGTCAGCTACTTAAAACTGCCACGTAATTCAACAACAAACCTTACTTACTTCTATGGCGAGTGGTCCGACTCCAGACGAAACCTTCAAATTAACCCGAGTAGTTCACTGAATCATGATATAATAACATTGATCGTGAACACTCCAGTGACCGTCTTGACACCGAATGTCATTCACTTCTTTATAACACTGTCTGAAATATTAAATTTTGCTAGGGCGCCAACATATTTGATAGGCTAATTTTCACCTCCTTGCTTTCAGATATCATTCCATATTGAAACAATAGTAATCGATATTCGTATATACAGAATATTAAATGAACTCACGAAGATCTATAGATTTACTGAGTTCCTCACTATTGTATCACGCAATCAGCAGCTATCTTCACAACGTCTCTAGGCTCCAGATGTCTGGGTTAAGTGAACAAGATTGACGTTTAACTAATTTCCAGGATAAACCTTTGCATGCATAATTCCCAGCTGCTATAAGTAAAGATATAAAACTGGATATGAACATACATCATCCGCTGCTCTATTTATCATCTCTGCTCATCTGGATAATAATTCAAGGAAAAAATTTCACAGGAGAGATTAATGAACGCTGCTGTGATAGTAGACATTGGTGCCATTACTTTATATGAAGGAAGAGATGAAACCAGAATTTACTTTACAACGTCTGTTTTATCTATAAACCTTAAAGGTTATAACACCGTTGATGAAAAGCTTTAACTTTTCTATTTAATCCAATTTACTACTGTACAGTGGATTAATTCGACTCCTTTGGCAATCATTCTATAAATACTAAAGCATTTAAAGATGTTTTAAATATGCATGACATAATAGTTCTGAAGACGCCCTTTTCCCCTTCAACTAAATACATTTTTCAGAAATATCGAGGCAATGGTTAGAGTCTGTCAGAGCCGTTTAAAAATATTCGTATTCCGTTTTGTTGCACATATGACTATTTAAAAATGGTACATCTCCTTTGTTTAAATCCCTATTGAGGAGGCAACGTGTTATATATCTTGTGTAAGTCATTACTAGTCCCATAACTACATTATCACCTTTTTTTTATAACATCTCATCTGGCTCACAAATACCGAGACTATAAAACAAGACTTATATATCGTATCTTAACCTGTGCGTGACACTTGGCCCATTATGATTGATTGATACGTTTATTGAGATACAAAACACATTAATACATCTCAAAGGGATGAAGTGACATAAGTCATCCCCACCCCAGTCCAGGAATGTCCCTCTCAGGACTCACATAAATCCCTAATATTTCATATAATCAGTTATATACATACATAGTTATATTCTAGATGCAAAATTTCTATATTTCTTTAATATTTCATCTATTGTCCTATTTTTAAACATCCAACTTGGCCCATTAGACTCACGCTCTGTGTTGATTTGTGTTTTTCAAAGTGTACTACTCAAGTTAGGGTGACAACAGAGTACAGCCAGAGCACACCCACATGTGTACTGTACGGTTTGGAGTACATTACAACCTAATAAATGAAAGAAAAGGATTTATAGACAGACACAAATCAACAGAGGCAGACGGAAAGACTGGAGAGAGAGAGAGAGAGAGAATATAAACAGTGTCAGCTCAAACACCCATGGGTACGAACATATGTAATATACATGTAGTAATCTAAGTTTTATTACACGCTGGGTAATGGAGCGGCGCCACACATCTCCCTTAGTAATGGTAAACACATTACGTCTTGGCAAGATAGGCGGAAACACCACAACAGCTGAAGTATCTCAAGAAACACTCTTTTAGGACTGGGAAATAAAAATAGCACACACACACACACACACACACACACACACACACACACACACACACACACACACACACACACACACACACACACACACACACGTATTCAGTTCTTATACACAGTAAAAACATATTATTGTTTTCATCATATTGAAAGCACGTCAGTATTAATGGATAAATTTAAAGCGAATTTCGTGTAATAATTTTGCGCTGTGTGCCAATAAATCTTGCCGCCTAATACCAAGCAACGTTCAAAATTAAAAACAAAAACAAATTATATTAATACCTCTCGATAATTACAACAATCTATCAAACTAGAAATAAAAATAAAACATTTACAGTCAAACATTTTAGTCTTCAGAAACTGACCCAATATTACCAAACACATGAAAAGCCAAATACCTATTGAATCGGCTCAACAAGTGTAATATTTTTCAATGACGCCGTTATAAACAAATTATAATATATGCGTGTTTAATTAATGATTAATTGAATATTAATTGGTTATGCATAATTTGGCGAAACATTAGCATAACCCTCCACGTCATGCATGACATTTAAAAGCAAGTCCAAAATTCTTACATCATCGATTGACCACCAGTTGAGCTAAACAAGTCCAAAAATTGGGTTATAAGAGCCATGATTGAATAGTCAAAGGAGGCATAGTAAATGAGCTGTAAGAGGCATACTAAGGGAGCTGCAAGAGGCATTCTAAAAGAGCTGCAAGAGGCATACTAAAAGAGCTGCAAGAGGCATACTAAAAGAGCTGCAAGAGGCATACTAACAGACTTTCAAAAGGCATAATAACAGAGCTGCAACAGTTACATCAATCTGACCACCGCCTCCATCAAAACAAAACCAAGAAACCAGATATTAACAACACCCGAGAAACTACATCAACAGAAGCCCCAAGAAGCCATATCAACAGAGCCTAGAAACCACATCAATAGAACTAGAAGAATCACATCAACAGAGCCCAAGAGGCTACATCAATAAAGCCCCAAGCACCACACCAACAAAGCTCCAGGAGCCACATCAATATAACCCTAAGGCACCACATCAACAGAGCCCCATAAGCCACATCAATAGAACCCTAAGGAGCCACATCAACAGAGCCCCATAAGTCACATTAATAGGACCACAAGAACCACATTAACAGAGCCCAGAAGCCACATCAATAGAGCCACAGTAACCACAGCAACAAAGGCATAGAAACCATATAAACACACTGCTAAGAAACCACATCAATATGACCCCCCACCAATAGACCCACATGACCCCTTGACACACACACACACACACACACACACACACACACACACAACACGGCAGCGCTGGCGTGTGTGTGAGGCGTAACGTGGACATTAGCGTCATAGGGCGTGATGCAGTTGGCCAGTAATCATTGTTGAGGACTCACCCAGCCTCGTAATTCCGGTAATAACCACCTTGCTACCTGTTCTACGACCACACACCTTGCATGTTCGGAAAAATATTGAAAATTAGGATAATTCCGTGATCTAGTGAAAGTGCAGAGCAGGGATTACTGCCCATATCACAACACACCCTCGCCCACCCACCCATCCTTGTATCTTTGTTATTAATGTTGTTGTAATGTGTGGGTGTTTTGTGTGTGCTTGTGGTTTATCTTAGTATAGGGTATCTTGTGGGTTTGATTATAGGTAAGTAATGCTTTTTTTTTTAACTTTTGTAGTTCATGGATGCACATTTTATACTCTATTCGTTGTGATCTAAGAGGTGTTTTTGTCACCCGTGTTGTGTGTGTCTGTCAGTCTCTAAGTCTATTTGCGATGTTTAACCGAATCTTGACAACAAAACGAATCCAAAATTTCGTTTTTTGAAGAATCGAACTGAAACTTAGTAAGCATCACCATTTACATTCAAAGTCATCTTAAAGGATTTTTTTCTTTTGTGAGGTCACAGGGTCACTGGGTGAGGTCACCACTCCTAAAACAATAGCCTGGTGAAGAGGCGTTCCAAGAATTTATCCCTTTTTTTTCCCGCTTTGGTAAGGGAGATCAACAAGACGAATGTAACCAAAACAGAACCTGGGGATGATGCTAGCAGCAGCTGTCTCTCTTATTACACGCCATTTTTCCTCCCTCTGCCGCTGGTGGAAAGCTTTTCTGGTTACATATATTTCCTCACCTTTTGAAGTTATACGCGCAATCTCTTTTGTGTGCTGGTTGTTTATAAATTGTCTACATATACAAGAGTATATATGTTTCCGGTTTTTGAAGGTTGTGTGTATATATGTAGCTCGCCTTTATATGGAGGTGTACACAAGCCTCCGTCTGTATATATAAGTCAAGGCAACATGATCCTGCCTAAGGGTTAGAGACCCACAAAAACATATCTGAGCTGTCTTTACCAATGCTCCCAGATTTTGCATCTCTCAAAAGGTCACGGATTTTAATTTTATTAAGTCTTCCCAGTTTCTGTTCTCCCCTGGTCGTCCTACCCTCAATTTTACTCATTAATAGCTTTATCATTATACCCCCATCCCTAATTACATGACCAATGTAACTCATTTTCAATATTCAATAATTACCAATGCTCAAATGCATATAAATATATTTACACAGGAGTGTATAACTATGTACTGATGTACAAACAAATAAACATACACTAATATTAATCACGGAAGCAACAAATTACCAGCTGCAATTTTTAAATAATGATCATTAGATGTATTTATATAAAGCTGGAGAGGGCTTTTAATCTATTAACTAAATGGACACGTAATCTGTTGCTAAAACATATGTCGTCTGCTCAAATTACGCAATTCTCGAAAATAGTGGACCATTTTATAGCATGAAATCGTCTAAACATTAACTTTAAACAACAAATCACTGAGTTTTTCCTCAACCTGATTTGGGGAATTAACGTTTTATGTAGTTCAGGGTCATGTTCTCGTTATATCTAGTTTCCTTATAATTTATACTGGCGTTAATCAACATTTTTATTCCCCGTATCTAATTTGACGTTATTTAGAGGATTTTACGTCAGAATATCGCCTTATGTGTTTGTTTATGGTGAAGTAGTGTTGTGCCGCGCCGTTTCTTCTTCTTTTCCTTTCCCTCTGCTTCTACTTCAACCTTTAATCTCTCTCTTCTTTCAGTTCACATTTTTCATTTCATTTGCTGACAGATTCTTTTGATAACTTACTTTTGTGTCTCGTTACCTTTTTAATGATATACATATTATATTAATAACTTATTTTAATATTTTTATTGCATTGTTATATAGAAAAATATTACAGTATTGTATTCATCTAATCGTTTATCTATAAGGAACATTAAGCTGGAGATAATTACTGTTAATCAATACCACTGGAAGACATGAAAAATGCCTTAATAGTAACAATAGTTATGAAAGGTCATGTTAACGCTTATCACTAATGCCACATGTTTAATTCTGATTAAAGGCAAATTTATTCCTTCAAGTTTGAGGGGTATACAACTTATTTTGGAGTTTATTTTAAATTAATTTAACAAAAGTAAATAAAGACCTACGGGAAGCAGTGTTGAATAAACCTTACAGCTCAAGAACTTAAAAATAACAATAATTTTTTTTTTGGTATCTTAGAAAAAATATGAAACAAATAAAAAACAAACAATAACTATAATGTGTAAATGCTTCCTGTCGTTGATACTGTGACCTCGTGAACAGTGAGTTTGCCTATTACTGCGGTTGTCCGCACTGAAACCTTAACACAGCACATGATGAAACAGGCAGACACAAAGAATGACAGACGGACGGACAGACGGGAGACGGACGGACAGACGGGAGATGAACGGACGGACAAGCAGAGAGAGAGAGAGAGAGAGAGAGAGAGAGAGAGAGAGAGAGAGAGAGAGAGAGAGAGATATGGCATCAACTTGCAGCACAACATCGCTGCTGTCAATCATTGTAAACATTTCGCAGTCAATAATACACAAATAGATGACAAACTTCCTTGACGAGACCTGACAGATGAATGACGGGCAATTTTGGTATTAAAAAAAGACTGTTCGATTACCCATCTCTTTCTGCTGACCTTGTAGAGAGGCACCAGCTACCTGTTGACTCAAGCTGTTTTGTGGCACTGCACACAGTTGGCGCCTCTGACCAATAGATAGATAGATAGATAGATAGATAGATAGATAGATAGATAGATAGATAGATAGATAGATAGATAGATAGATAGATAGATAGATAGATAGATAGATAGATAGATAGATAGATAGATAGATAGGTAGGGCGGTAGGTAGGTAGGTAGACAGACAGACAGACAAACAGACAGAGAGAGAGAGAGAGAGAGAGAGAGAGAGTGCGAGTGCGTGCGTGGCGTGTACGTGTGTGTGTGTGTGTGTGTGTGTGTGTGTGTGTGTGTGTGTGTGTGTGTTATCCTAAAAACGTCATTATTCATTCTATAAATTCCTTATCTTGTTTACGTTTTTGTTTATACAGTAATTGTTCTGTTTATGCCTCATTTTTTTTTTAATTCTCTGTTCATTATAATTTACTGTTATTTTTTCCTTCCCTAACCCCCTCTCACCCACGTCGGCCTCCTCTCCTCAGCCTTCATATATTAATCAGAGACTCCGTGAAGCCTCCAGCACTCCCCTACCTCACCTGAGCTTATCTCCCACGCTCCTTTTACCCGAGTCTTATGTTCTAGCCTTCTATGACACACACACACACACACACACACACACAACTCTACACCTCTCTCTCTCTCTCTCTCTGCTCCACTTTCTTCTTCTCTTTGTGTCCCTCTTACTACCTCCTCTCTCATCAGCACCTCTCAATGTCTTTGTTCTCCACCTCTCTCTTTCTCTCCCACCTGTGTCTTACTGTCTCCTCTCTTACATCTCGTGTTTTTTTCTCCCTCTCACTGCCTCCACTGCTCACCAATTCCACCTGTCGCTCCCTCTGTCTATGCGCCTCTCTCCATTTTCTCTCTCACCTCTTGGTTTTATGCTACTCACACATCCCCCTCTCATAATCCCCTCCTCTCTCACCCTCCTTTATGCCTCACAGTGTCTTCCTCCTCACCATACCCTCCTCTCTCACCTCCTTTATGCCTCACAGTGTCTTCCTCCTCACCATACCCTCCTCTCTCACATCCTTTATGCCTCACAGTGTCTTCCTCCTCATCATCCCCTTCTCTCCCACCTCCTTTATGCCTCACAGTGTCTTCCTCCTCACCATCCCCTTCTCTCCCACCTCCTTTATGCCTTACAGTGTCTTCCTCCTCACCATCCCCTCCTCTCTCACCTCCCTTATGCCTCACAGTGTCTTCCTCCTTACCATTACCTCCTCTCTCACCCTCCTTATGTCTCTCACTATTTCCTTTCTTAGTCGGGCTCTTAACTTAATGAAGTACTTCTATATTAAGGCAATAATTATGGCTTACTAGCGTAGTTAATTCTAGTTTTAGTGTTTAGTTCCTTCAAACTTGTGGGATTACTGATGCTGGACTTGGTACGATATTAGTTGCTTCTGTTTCTTCATTATGACAAAATTATTTATTTCATAATATGTAAATCTTGTTTTTAACGACTTTTTTCTAGTTATTCCTGTATTATATTAATTATTAATGTTGTTGCTGTTCCTCTTCTTAGATTCTTCTTCCATTTCTTCTTTTTTTCTTAAGTCTTCTTCGATTCTTCTTCTTCTTCTCTTGTAATTCTTTTGTTTTTCGTTCTTATTATTATTATTATTATTATTCTATTCTTCTTCTTGTTATTCTCATTCTTCTTTCCTCTTCTCGATGGTGAACTTATGAATTTTAATGTATATTCATTAATTTGGGTTTCGTCTTATTATTATTATTATTGTTATTAACATTAGTCGAAATCGAAGCTGTATCCTGTGTATTGAATAGATTGACTCGTCCATTCTCCTGTTCGCCTTTAGACTTCTCGCCATCTAACGCCAAAACAAAAGGAAATTTTCACAGCTACTTTGCCAAGGTCTAAAAATATACTCTGTTTTATTACAATCATCGTCGGAGAGAGGTTAATGTCATAGGTCACAGGTCATTTACCCTACTCTTGTTAGCTGCCATTGTTACCAGCCCACCTTTTACGTAATATTTATGGTTGAGATGGATGACCGTGTTCAGGTGACCATCTGAGTCAACCACGTCTCCAGTGATCGAGTAAAAGTCAAAACAAGCTTTGATGTCCTGATATAAGATCAAATCTTGTAGAAACCTTTACAACATGTATGTAAATAAATATATAAATGATACATATAAGTAAATACACAAGTAAATAAATATATGTTACAGAAGTCAATCTAAGTCACAGAGAACCTAATATGACTCTGTTAATATACAAACAACCACAAGGATATTGAAATATGAAAGATCCCGGAGCTCTCCTGATTACTTCTTGAACATGTGAATAACCATGAAAGCGCTTAGTTCTTTTCGTCTTTCTCTTTGCTACCGGTTCCTTGTGTTATACGTATACTGTACATACCAAATGTCCTCCTCTGTCAGCAGGAAGTTACATAATAACATTTATTTCTACGTGTTTTTCACTTACAGAGTATGTATTTTTTTCACTATAGACTATCACTATATTCGTATATCTGTAGAAGTGTGGCTCTCTATCTCACTTTTTGTTTATGTATCTACTGTACAGTATCTATATTATCGTCATAATTAGTTTTTATTGTTAATGGGGACGAGAATCACTATCAGACAATCATACGTTTCCTTGATGATACTAATATCTTTATCATACGTAATTAGCACTTTATACCAAAATTACCATAAACGTGCATAATTACCCTGAAATCGCTAATTACCTAATAACTCGCGATGCAATAATGAAATTGTTTTCATTAATTCATTTTGCATTCGGAGGTTTAATTATTGTGAAGAAGACGTTGTTACCGCTATCAGCAGTAACACTAACCTTGAGCAATAAGTGTGTGTGTGTGTGTGTGCGTGTGTGTGTGTGTGTGTGTGTGTACTTTATTTGGGAATCAATATTTATAAAATAATAGTATATTCATACCCTTATTTATATATTTTCTTTATTAACAATATCAAAAATTTATCTAGAATAAATTAAAAGCAATAATAATTATACCGATAAAACATTTAATAGAACGGTCAAAATATGCGACCACTGTTAGCACCAGTTACCAGACACTGCCACCCGCTTCTCCCAGGCGGTGGGTCCTGGTGCCACCCGCAGTGCCGGACGGATGGCACCATTCCCCATCTCCCCCTCCATCCCCAGACAGGCGTGATATCCAACGTCTTGTCAGGGGTGGAAAGTTCAAGAGTGGTTCAAGTGTTGGTGATTATGTTAGTGTGGTTTCTCCCGGTCACACCACCACCACCAGTCTTGAACTCTTCACCTCCGAGAGGACGAAGGCTACCACTCCTGTGTGGCCACGACTCGGGGCACAAGTAATTGACAATTTGATCTTATCTTTATGATTAATATTTATCTTTCAATTACCAGCTATCTTTTCTCCGAGTCTTTTGCGCGTTGTATTGTTTATATGTATTTTATATGTATTAGAGAATGTGTTTAGTTATAAAATGTGTATTGGTGAAGTAAACGTCAGCATGGAAGTTATTAGTTTATAAGATAGAGGTATGTAGCCATATTCTGTTATATACAATTATATGTATAAGGTGAGAGTGGACAGTAATATTGAGTACATTTATAAGGTAGGTTTTCATATATATATATATATATATATATATATATATATATATATATATATATATATATATATATATATATATATATATATATATATATATACTATGAAATAACAGGGCATTTGTGGGTATATTTATGCATATGTATTTTTTATATTAACAAAATTACCTCTCTTCCCACGGGTTAGGTATATGTCCTGCCTGACATGGGTGACACACCACCCTAACCTAACCTAACCTAACCTAACCTAACCTAACCTAACCTAACCTAACCTTGACGGTTACGGATAACCATTCCCGCAATAGTCGTGTCGATATCTCACTAGGGCTACATTTTTGGTACTTGACAGGATCACCCCGAGGTCCGTGGTCAATAGTAATACCAAGTGCACAACCTTAAGATCCATATAATATGTGTGTCAAGTTTCAGGTCTCTAACTGCTTCCGTTTTGAAGCTCCGGCTGGAAGACTCACAAAATATTGAAAAGACAGTAGATCAGTTGACCTCTCGTTGGTACACAGTGTTAAGTAGTGCTCTTTGTCTGTACTCCGTGATGTGGCAACTGAGAATGTCTGTAATTTTATGGGATGATCTGCCTCCAGAACGTGTTGACGAATAGCAGTGTGTGATGGACAGCTAAATGGCCTGATTGTCCTATTGTAATTGACCTTTGGTCAACAATTGCGTTTATTACGTTGGGTTCCTTGGTGTGTGATTTATATACTTTATTTTTGGTTTTTCAGCAGACTTGATTTTAGTGACATAGATTCATGCTCATTCTCAATGTTGATTTTAACATGGAAAAGTGTGTGTGTGTGTGTGTGTGTGTGTGTGTGTGTGTGTGTGTGTGTGTGTGTGTGTGTGTGTGTGTGTGTGTGTGTGTGTGTGTGTGTGTGTGTGTGTGTGTGTGTGTGTGTGTGTGTTTTGTGTGTGTCACTGCAATATCTCACAAATAATGTTTCTTATTACTAATAGCAAGAAAACACGCTTCTTTTCCATTTAATAAAACTCGCTTTTTACTGCAAAGCACTAACAACCCTCCCGCTCCCTTTAAAGTTTCTCATGTGCTCTCAACTCTTTAATGCGCTGATAGCTCTCCCACACACTGACAACCCTCCCATACACGACAACTCCCCACAACAAAACAACTATCCAATATATGACAACTCACAAATGCATGATAATTATCTATGACTGAACATCCTCCCACATGCTAACAGCTCTCTCACACAAACAACCCTAATGCCTGACAGTCCTACCACAAACAAGCACACAACCAAACACACCAATGGCACTTTTCTAACCCTCTAACCCTCTACCCCCAGGCACTGTTCTACCCTCTCATACATATCTTCACTGCGACATATGTACAGTCCGGGTCAAAAGTCTTGAACACTTAGCAATATCTGGCATCTACTTCTGAGTTATACATACAGTATATGATTGGGATTTACTAATAACACTACTTGTCATCACATATTATGCCTGAACCACAAAATGGGATAAAACTCTCCTTAATACCTAAGATCTTCGTGTACTTCCATGCCAAATACTGTCAAGTGTTTAAGACTTTTGACCCCCACTGTACATACATCTCATTCCCACATTACCAAACACACCGTATACATGCACCCCGGCCACTTACTTATACCCACACACACACCATGGACACTCCCCTACCCTCCCACACTCTACTTTCTTAATATAACCAAACATACCCTGTTCTCTTCCCTGTACCCAATCAAACCCCGGGCACTTCTCTATACCCACACACACCCTGTTCACTTCCCTATGCCCCTCCACACACATACTGCCTTCTTAGCATAACCAAACACACCCTGGGCACTTCCCTACTCCTGGGACTAATAGGATAGCAGGTAAGCGTAAAAGTATAATGGATCAGCATTTCATTCTCTTTTTTCGCGTTTTACGGCCGCTACTCAAAGCTTAATTATGCTGCCTGCTGTGGAAGAGGGCGGGGTAGTAAACTATTAAGTGCACCTTCCATCAAGCGCGTTATTACTAGTACCCTGTGTAGCTTACCTGCGCTGCTGGTTGTTGTGATTGTAGTTGTGATAGTGGTGGTAGTTGTGGTAATGCTGGTGGTGTTGGTGATGGTGAATCCTGGTTATGGTGGTAGTGGGAAGGAACACTAATGATGGTATCAGTCATCAAAATAGGTTAAAACACTAGACCAACTTTTCCTGGAAACTTTTCCACTCAGCAGCACCAAAGTGAGCGCAAGGAAAAGAAAGAGAACGGTCTTATTATGGGAATGTCTCAAGGTAGAATAAAGAAGGGAGACCCACCATGATCACTTAGACACTCACACACCTCCCCATCACTGAGGGCTGACACACTGACACACCTCCCCATCACTGAGGGATGACACACTGACACACCTCCCCATCACTGAGGGCTGACACACTCACACACCTCCCCATCACTGAGGGCTGACACACTCACACACCTCCCCATCACTGAGGGATGACACACTGACACACCTCCCCATCACTGAGGGCTGACACACTCACACACCTCCCCATCACTGAGGGCTGACACACTCACACACCTCCCCATCACTCACACCTCCCCCATCACGGAGGGCTTGGCACACTGGCCACCTCCCCCATCACTGAGGGCTGACACACTGGACACACCTCCTCCCCCATCACTGAGGGCTGGCTGACATACCACACACCTCCCCCATCACTGAGGGCTGACACACTGACACACCCTCCCCATCACTGAGCTGACACACTCACACACCTCCCCCATCACTGAGGGCTAAGTACACTCACACACTCTCCCCATCACTGAGGGCTGGCACACTCACACACCTCCCATCACTGAGGGCTGACACACTGACACATTCTCCCCATCACTTGAGGGCTGACACATCATCATTCCCATCGTACTGAGGGCTGACACACTGGACACACCTCCCCCTGTACTGTCGAGGCTACACACTGACACACCTCCCCATCACTGAGGGCTGACACTCCACATACCTCCCCCATCACTGAGGGCTGGACACACTCACACACCTCCCCATCACTGAGGCAGATCACACACTCACACACCTCATCACTGAGGCCATACACTCACACACCTCCCCATCACTGAGGGCCACACTCACACACACCTCCCCATCACTGAGGGCTGGCTGACACACCACACACCTCCCACCACTAGTGGCTGACACACCCACACACCTCCCCATCACTGAGGGCTGACACACTGACACACCTCCCCATCACTGAGGGCTGACACACTCACACACCTCCCTATCACTAAAGGCTGACACACTCACACACCTCCCCATCACTGAGGGCTGACACACTCACACACCTCCCCATCACTGAGGGCTGACACACTCACACACCTCCCCATCACTGAGGGCTGACACACTCACACACCTCCCCATCACTAAGGGCTGAAACACTCACATACCTCCCCATCACTAAGGGCTGACACACTCATGCACCTCCCTAGCACTGTGGGCTGCGCCAAAGACCTCCCCATAACTGAGGGCTGCGACAAAGACCTCACCATTACTGGGGCTGAAAAATGGCCTTCTCATAACCGGGGATGAAACAAAAGACTTCTCATCATCGAGGGCTGAAACAAAAGACTCCCCCATCACTAAGGGCTGAGATTCAGAACTCTCCGCCACAGCGTCACGACTCGATGCTCCTAGGAGAGATGTGACGTGCATGACTCTCACTGTCAGGGTCAGACCAATTTTCTCGTTCCAAAATTCATGGTAATATCAAGGAGTTTCCCCCCAGCTGGCTTTCGAGAGATGAACATATCTTATTTTTAGAAATTTGTGTCGTAAATGTAGGGCAAGTTAACTGAGGCGTGTAACTCACCACCAACTGTGTCAATAAGCTTCTCAGTAACAACCTAACAGTAACAGTTTCTTACCAACAACCCCTCACCAGTAACCCCTCACTTACAACCCCTCACTTACTTACAACCCCTTACTAACAACCCCTCACCAACAACCCCTCACCAAAAGTCCCTCACCAACAACCCCTCACCAACAACCCCTCACCAACAACCCCTCACCAACAACCCCTCACCCTCACCAAAAGTCCCTCACCAACAACCCCTCACCAACAACCCCTCACCAACAACCCCTCACCAACAACCCCTCACCAACCACTCACTAACAACCACTCACTAACAACCCCTCTCAACAACCCTCACAAGCAACCCCTCACCAACAACCCTCACTAACAACCACTCACTATAACCCCTCACCAACAACCCCTCATAACAACCCCTCACCAACAACGCCTCACCAACAACGCCTCACCAAAGTCCCTCACAACAACCCCTCACAAAGTTCCTCACCAAGGTCTCTCACCGACAGCCCCTCACCAACAACCCCTCTGTAACCACTCCACTAAGCAACCCCTCACCAGCAGCCCCTCACCAACAACCCCTCACCCAACAACCCCTCACACCAAAAGTCCCTCTGTAACCCCTCACCAACCAGCCCCTCACCAACAACCACTCACTAACAACCCCTCCTGTAACCCCTCAACAACAACCCCCTCACCAGGGAGTCCCTCACCAACAACCGCTCACCAGCAACCCCTCACAACAACCCCTCACAACAACCACTCACTAACAGCCCCTCTGTAACCCCTACCCAGCAACCCCTCACCAGCCCTCCCCATAGCCCCTCACTAACAACCCTCACAACAACCCTCACAAAGTCCATCACCAACAACCCCTCACCAACAACCCCTCACCAACAAACCCTCACCAACAACCCCTCACCAAAAGTCCCCTCACCAACAACCCCTCTGAAGTCCCTCACAAGTCTCTCACCAACAATCCTCACTTACAACCTCTTCATCACCAGCCTCCTAAAACCCCAAGTCACTTCCCTTTCCAGCTCTCCATAGATCCAAGCACAAAAGAGTTTACCCTGTTTTCTTTCCATCCATCTGAGACACCGTTAGAAACTCTTACACTTCAACACTCATAGACTCTACATTACTCATTAACACTGGAAACACAGGAACAATGGAAACACTCATGAACATTGAAACATTAACACTGAAACACACAGGAACAATGAAACACTCATGAACATTGAAACATTAACACTGAAACACACAGGAACAATGAAACACTCATGAACATTGAAACATTAACACTGAAACACACAGGAACAATGAAACACTCATGAACATTGAAACATTAACACTGAAACACACAGGAACAATGAAACACTCATGGACACTGAAACATTAACACTGAAACACACAGGAACAATGAAACACTCATGAACATTGAAACATTAACACTGAAACACACAGGAACAATGAAACACTCATGAACAGTGGTGCGACAGTCCGTGGTGAGTGGACCGTAACTCTGAGCAACATGAGAGCACACAAGATATAAATACCACGAACATTAAGAAAACAACACCAGGAGTCACTGATCATTTCTTCCTCCGTCAGCACCATCTCAGAACTCTATGGTTGTCCAAATGTTTTCTCGTTACCTCGTATTTATTGGGGTTTTTTATATGTTGTCCTTCTTCCACACATTTTATCAGTTATGTGTTTGTATAAGAATGACTCTGTATTCTTATATTTTTTATCATTCGGGGTTTTTTTTTGTTGCTCTATACGTAAAAACATATACAATTGTATACTCGGTTTTCTTAATTCTTACCTTTCATCACACCTTTCCTACATTCTTCCCATCCATCCCACTCCTAAAACCTTGTCTGAGTCACTATCCTGAGGGTCTTGACGACACACAACTTTTGACAGTCTCCCTCTTACACCCTTCTCTACTTAACTACATGATGTCCGAGTCTAAATTATTACTGTTATGTAATATCTGATACACGAAGTAAGATGTTATTTTTTATTGAATACACGAGTGTTACATACATTCTCCATGTCAGTTATTTTTACTTGTATTTCATTGTCTCACTCTGTAATACGTACGTACATATTTCTACTGTCGTCTGCTTCCCATATTGACGTACACAGTTTAGTCAAAGGAAGCCGAATGTCTCTCCGTCGAAACGATTCCCCGTTAATTTGTATCTCCGCCATTCCTGATTAGGTTAGGTTAGAGGTTGAGTTAGGTTCGGGGAATCGACCAGTAGCTGACGGGGAATCGACCGGAGGTAACGGTGAACCGATCAGCCTGCCTGGTGGTGACGGGGAACTTTTCAATGGGGAAGTGTCTAGCAACCCGCCAAGGCACTGCGATAGCTTGTCGCCAATTATTGTTCTTACTTATTGATATTTACTATACCGATATTCTTACCCTAATAAAGCAATTAGTTTAATTAAGGCGATGAGGGAGTTCCGTCACCCTGAAGAGAAAGAATCATGATAATTGGGAGTCGTCTTAATAACTCGAACCATTACCCTTTGTGAACGTCTATTAAAGTTATGGATTTTTGTTCCACATTGTAGGAAGTTGTTATACTGTATTTGAATAATTGTCATGTCCGCCAGGTAACATTGAGCTGTAAATTCAGGCGTCTCACAAGTCAACCAAGAGTCAGGACACACATGAAAACATTTTCGTGTGTTTATACAATCAAGATCAAAAGAAAAATTGGGACACAATGCAAGACTAACAGAACTTGGGTATCCAAAAAATCGGGCAGCCATTTGGAAAGGTTGTTTGTCTAAGACGGGGACGGATTATGGGTTTTCTAAAGTGGTAGTGGGTTCCATAGGCTTGTCAGCCCTTTAGGGAGGCTGTGGATACAGTACACTGTATACTTAGCCTTTGGTACACAAGGGGGCAGCGTTACCAAAACTACACTCGACTTTCTTCACTTTTTCAACTGACTTAAAAATATCAATTATACATGAAGATATATTTTGCAGATATATTGTATTGCAATTATATTTGCATTTATTCTTTGCAATACTTCAAACCTTTTTAATACCGACTAACCAACATTTTTTTTTACAGGTCTCATTCACTCCACCAGAAGTGTTAGTTTCCACGGCGTGGTAGTCTGCTTATGAAATAGTTATATTTATCTTTCCACACAAACACGCCGTTCTGATTTACCCTTACCCACATCCTGAACTTCAGTCACACGAACAATAAAAAAAAAATCCCAGGTATTTTGTCAAAAAGAGAGAAACGAAAGACTTTCTCCAGTTACTGACAAATAATAATTTTACAGCAGTTTTTATAAGTTGACATATTGAACGAGCCAATATGTACTCTTTTTTTTTAAGTAACAAATATTTCTCAGATTTCAACGTGAACTACATAGCTGAGATAAGAGACACCTTTAAGTCAAACATGGGTCGACCCCTCACCAAGCGCAGCACCTGACAAGGCAGAAAATCGGTAAAAAAGAAAAAATCGGGAGGAAGAAACTTCTCCCCATCACCCCTTCTTCCCCACCACCTCTCTCCTCACTGCTGGGAGATTAATGCCCCCTGTAGCATGTCACTCTAATACCCCCCCCCCCCAAGCTCTTAAATCTTCTCCCTGAGGAGCGTTAGGAGCGAGGTTCCTTCCTTCGGTTACGTCTGTCTCGACTTTGTGAGTCAAGTGTTGATCATTTGTCAATATTAGTCAAGGGAGGCGTTGACATTGTCGTGTAGAGGGGGCTGACCACTTCCGTCTTAAGGAAGTGTCAAGGTAAAGTTTCTCTGCCCTTACGTCTTCAACTTCCTTCCCCTTTTTTGTAAGCGTTCTTTCACCTTCCTTCGTTAGCGTTGTTGTCTACTTTGTTAGTGTTCTTTCCTCTCATTTGTTAGTGTTCTGTTCCCTCCTTAATAAGTGTTCTCTGTCATTATTTAGCGTTCTATTCCTCCTCTGTTAATGTTTTAGCCTCTCTTTGTCTCTTAATTAAAAGTTTACCCTCTTCTTTGTTACAGGTCAACCCCCTCTTTGTTACAGGTCAACCCCCTCTTTGTTATAGATCTACCCCTCTTTGTTGCACTTTGCACCTCCTCTTTATGGCAGGTCTAACCCCCTCTTTGTTACAGGTCTACCTCTTCTTTCTTACAGGTTCTACCCCTCTTTGTCACAGGTCTACCCCCTCTTTGTTACAGGTCTACCCCCTCTTTGTTACAGGTCTACCCCCTCTTTCTTTTTTCGTACTCAGATTCGCTGCTTCAGTTATGATGTGGTCCTCCACTACTGAGTTGGCGCAATATGCTTACCGTGTCAGCGCTGTGTCCTTACTGTCTTGGCGCATTATCCCTGCTGTGTTGGCGCATTATCCCTGCTGTGTTGGCGCATTATTCCAGTTGCCTTGGCGGAAATCTCTTAGACCTGTCGTCATATCGCTCTAGTGTTGGCTTTATTTACAGTCGCTTGGTCTCTGTCACTCCCCCTTACCACAGCTTTAACTCACAGTGTAAATTTTCAACTGTCCTTAAATCTTCCCAAGTCTGCGTCACCAGAGAGAGAGAGAGAGAGAGAGAGAGAGAGAGAGAGAGGGGGGGGACACACACACACACACACAATATTTTCAATTTACAAACGAAGTGTATGAAGTGAATCCTTGCCATTTTATACAACGTTTCCTAACAATTCGCTGTTTTTTTATATGAATTTATGTAAAAATTTATAAAAAAATATCAGTAATATTTTACTTATGAATAAAGCTGCATAACGTATCACGAAAGTGTTAATTACTAGTAATTTACTTAGTTTATAAGAATTAAGGGTTAGGTTAGGTTAGGTTAGGTTGCATTTAGTTGGGCTGGGTTGGTTAAAATTTATGCTTCCTTAACTTAAATAACTCACGTATAGGAAGAAAAAGAACAACAAAAGGAGTTGTTTACCTTCTGTGTGAGTGAGCGAGGCACCTTGGAATCCCCCTCACAAGACCCGGTGATAAACCCGTTTTACAGCGTCAGATATCCAAGGAACTTCAGAGGGACAAGTTATCCAACAAAAGTATCCAGTCTAATTGGTGGTGAACCAAGTTTGCGAGGATCAAAGTGGCGAGGCTGTACACACAAGAGAAACACACACACACACACGGATGATGACGCATACCACCCCCCACCACCACCAGGAGGAAGAAGAGGAGGAGAAGTAGCAGGAAGGAAGGAGGCTAAAGTCGTTGTTGTCTGCTCCGAGTTGTTGCTGTTGCTGGTGGTGAATGTGTACAGATGCCGAGACGATGCTAGAAAGTATCATGACAAAGACAGACGGATGGGATCTTGTTTTCTTTCCCTTCCTCCTTCGCCGCTTCTCTTCCTATCCAATGTTCATAATGGTTTGTATTCTGATTGGAGTTTTTATTTTCACTTTTGTTTTGAGGGGGTGGGGGGGTTATGTTTCTACAATTCATCCTTTTCTCTCAATCTCTGCTTCTTTATCTGTATTTTGTCTTCGTCTTTCCCTTCCGTTTCTTTTTTACAGTTTGGTTTAATTTTTTCCTTCTGTCCTGCCTCCAGTGTCTATTTGTCTTCAACTGTCGTCTCTCTTCTCTTCTTGCCTCTCCATTACTCAAAGTTCTGTTACTCCCACATTTACACATTAATCTTCATCTCTTCACGAATCACACGTTTTATTAAGCTACCCAGAGAGTGAATGTCGCTTCCTGTCTTGGCGTACTGTTGGTGGACGTCTCCGGATGTGTAAGTGTAAGATTTCCTGGCTCGGGGCAGGTCGGCTGGCAGCTCATTTTGATATTCCCTCCCAGATAAATTTGTCAGGTAGTGTTACAGGCATAAAGAACTGTGTGTTATTGTATACTCTATCTCGGAAATATTTTATTTAAAGTGTTCGGAAGTTTAAAAAATACAAGTATAAATGCCATTTGAGAGAGACGGCAATATACAGTATATACGTTTGATCTCTGCAACATCAACATAACAGCAAATATTGTAAAGATGTTGTCAAAAAGTATATTTAGGATGATTCGTTCAAATGGCCTAAAAATATATACAATAGCAGGCGAGAAGAAAGAAATTGAAGTCTTTGTATTTTCACTTGTGTAGTTAATAAAAAGGAACGAATTTTAAATAATTTTTGTTACCCTATTTAGATTTGTCGTACGGTATCATTCACGCTACACTTATTTTTGTCGAGTAAATTATAAGAGCTATCGACCAAATGTATCCCCGTAGCCACATATCTTTTATCTAAATCCCCATACAAAAATAGTAATACTAACCAATATACACAGTAAAAAATAATAAACAAAGGCGTCTGAGCGTTTGGTTCAGGAGTAAAACAACTAAAAATTACAAAGTAGTTACTCACAAACAATGGCGTGCGAGTATAATATTATTGTTTGACGAGAAGAAAAATCATGACAAAAACAATAAGTCTGTCCCAAAGATAGACATAATCACCGGTGAGAAGCATCATTAGAACACATAAGACTTCTCATTACCCATCACAGCCGGTCTCTGTGGCTTTATGTAACACAACTTGAGATCTGAAAGATCTACAATATTTACACTCGGTTTGTATAACACGACATTCCTTACAATTAATCTTTTTTTGTGTGTGTCAAAGATCGTGGTTACAGCTCTGAATCATGTATAAGCTGGCGTGAGGTTGCATGTCGCTTGAGTGAGGTCGACTTACTAAGCATAATACTTGACATATATCAGTCTGGTCGGATGTACATTTGTCCACAGACAGAGTCACTGCATCCAAATTCACTCTACAGTAGAGAAACCTAAAAGACATTACCGGGCGGAGACGAAGCCTGAGAGATGAAAATGAACAGCGCAGAAACCTGAGAGACACTACTGGGAGTGAGGAAACCTGAAGCACAGTATCAGGTAGCAAAGAAGCCTGAGAGTCACAGATGAGCGTAGGAGCCTGAGAGAAGCTGCTGGTGGGAGGAAGGAACTGAGAGTCTCATGTGAGATTCTCCTTCGCGTCTCGCCCATTATCCTCTACCGGCGCAGTTTACGAGAGCGATCCATTGTCTGGCTGGTGAGGGGTCTCGATTTCTGGAGCCGTCGACCACCCACTTACTGCCACCTACCTACCCCCCACCCACTATATTCACCCATCCACCCACACACTCACTTTAGTCACCCATCCAACCACCCAGCTACTTAATAACCGTATCCATCCACCCACTGACGTACTCACACATGCACTCATCCAGCCACTTACTCCTCATTCACTCTTTCCCCTTCCTTCCCTCTTTTCCTCTTTCCCTATCATTCGCCCACCTGTTCACTTATCCCCCCCCCCTCAATCATCCATTTCTTTGACCCATTTACTTATATCCTCTTATTCATCCGTCCACCCAGCCACTAATCCAATTACTCTCTCCCACTCACCCACTTACTTCCACTCATCGCCCTCCTCATCCATCCCTCTGCGTTGCTGCCTTACTCCACAACCATCCCCATCTCCACCCTCTTCTTCCCTTCACCACACTCCATCTCTCTCCCCAGCTTCTGTCTCCCTCACCCCTCCCTTCCTCTCTTCGCTCCCACAATAATAGAATTAATCTCCCTGTGGATATTAATCGTCTTCCACCACCCATCTGGAACCCTGAACCACCTTCTACGTTAGAATAATTGGGGTTTCTCAGACTAAAATAAACTCAGTCCATTTTCACCTTCAGTCTTCATGGCCAGATATCGTACTCCAATTTTCTAAGATAATGACTCTAACTTCTGCTTAGTTTCTTGACTATACATTCATCACCGTGATTTCCCGTGAAGTAGAAATCGCTTGTGCTTTCACCTGGTCTTAACTCCTTTGCACCTCACAACCTTGTTTCTAGTTACCTACCCTCCTTCCAACCTATGAGCTGCTATGGTTTAAGCTTTTACTACCTCAGAAAACCTACTTTCATCTATTTACATCTACCGCTTCCCCAGCCATGGTTCTCCATTAGTCTTCCGCTTCTAAACTTCTTAAACTAAGAGTGTCTACTTCATCAACAAATCCACTAAAATTATGATTCTGAGTGATTTCGATGTACACACTAAACTGTTAACTCGCTCAACTGTTTTTGGATAGATGGAAATGGACTTAAGGCAGAAATGTTTACTATTAGAAATAAACTCAGTAATAACTCAAGTCCCCGCCCACCAAGGTGATAAGACAAACACTCTAGATTTGCTTCTCACTGCCATCAAAACTCTCACACTACTTCTGTGTCGTCTTCACTGGGTTCGTCTTATCATTGTCCACTCTTTTCATCGTGATCTTGTACTGCCCCTCTCAAACCCTTGCCTTCCCAGACGTGCACTACAGAGTTGGCTATCTGGAGTAGTGTGAGGGAATGCTACTCCCACTCCAGCTAATTCTAAAACATGAACCAATTTACTTCTGCTGATAACAATTTATCAATTTATAAACTATTCACCACGGCATGGAACTCTTTATGCCTTGTTCTAAACTTTTAAAGACATCTGGATAACAGCTTTTGTACAACTTATTAGTCCGGTAGGAGAGGCTAAAATTTAGGTTGAACTTGGAAAAATTTTCCATAGAAATGATTTTGGTGTCATCTGTTGCAGAAACAGAGGACCTTTCAAGGCTATGTTTTTAATTTTCGGCCAAGTGAATTAGAGGTGATTATAAGAAAACCCAGTGATAAAGCTGAAGGGTAGACATCACACTACAGGCTGTCAGCATAAGGAATTTGGGATAGCAAGACGGGAACAGGATGTTAGAGATATGAAAACAAATCATGGACTGGTTCCAGATGCACAAGCCATTTGATAGTGAAGTTCCTGAATTTTTATCTCTGGCTAGTGGTTTAACAGCTGTGAGTGATGCAACCATCAAGAGAAGTCAGGTGGTTCAAATCGACCCATTAGTTTTATTCATGCAATGTACTGCATTAGCACAAAGAGAGGATGATGATATGGCGCCCTACTTTGCATATGAGATGACAGAAATTCCTACCTCTCACTTCAAGGATACTTTTATGAGGAAGATAGACAAGTATAAACTGGCGAGAACAATCCAAATAGACTTGACAAACCTCATCCCTAAGGCTGAAGCTTAACAGTTGCAGCAGGGGGCACTTGTGATTGATGGTGGCTGGCTGCTGCGCTACTTAAGAATGAGAAATACTGCAACATACTCACAAGTTTTGAAACAGTACAGCAGATATGGTATGTGCTACATTGTGTTTGGTGGATACGGAAAGCTCTCAATTAAGGTCCATGAACACAAACGTCGACCGTGTGGAAGAATCTCAGCCGATTTTTTTGATAGCAGATACTGCTAAGGCTTACAAGGACCAAGAGACATTTCTGTCCAGTGAAAGGAACAAGACACAGTTCATCAACCCCCTAGCAAAGCACCTTCAGTTTCAGGGCCAAAGCGTTAATGTAACCAGTGGAGATGCCGACATACTCATCGTGTCAACAGCATTGGAATTTGCCCTTAATGTGCAGCCAATTATTGTTGTTGGAGAAGACACTGACGTATTCATCATGTTGCTTTATCACTGGGATATTTGCATGACTGATATCTTGCTCAGGAAGGAAAGCAGACGCTCAAAGGCAGGACAAATGTATAACATGAGAAAAGCTTACGGCAGGGTGCTTCTGGAAATTCGGAAACACATCTTTTTTCATCCAAGCTTGGAGTGCCTGCGACACTACGTCAGTACCATATGGTCATGGAAAGACATACCTAATGAAACAACTGAAGAAGTCCACAGACGTAAAGTTTTGTAAACCACCATCAGCACAACAGTAGAAGTTGGTAATGCTGGAATTCGTCTTTTTTGCTTGCTTTATGGAGGAAGTATGAAGGACACACTCACTACTCTGAAGTGTACCAGATATATTGTAATGATGGCCAAAAGTAACAGAGTGGAACCACAGCGGTTGGCATCTACCGAACGTGCAGCCCACTACCACAGCTTACGCGACCAACCTCCAGGTTGAGAGATGGCACGATCTCAGCAATGACTGCTTAGAAAGCTGTACGTGGGTTGGGAGGAAGTCAATGGATCCCTTCAACCCATCATGATTGATAAAGATGCAGCACCATCAAAAGTCCTCAAATTTATACGGTGCAAGTGCAAGCAAACAGGAAAGAATCAATGTGGCACAAATCAGTGTTCGTGTCACAAAAATGGTTTAAAATGTGTAATAGCATGTGCACTGTGCAGGGTGTCGATGTGAATCCTGCAACAACACTGAATCTGCCATGGTCATTAACGATGTAACTGATGTTCTGGAGACATAAAAGTGCATAAAGACAATGTCATGCCCCAAATTCCTTTGACCGAAAATATAACAAACAGCCTTGAAAGGTTTTCATTTAAATCCTTGTAAAAAACTCTCCTCAAAGTGAATTGATGGGAAGTTTAAATATGTGATTTAGAACATAATTCTACGTCCAATGACACCAAAATCATGTATATGGGATTTTTTCCGGGTTCGACCATTCTCCTACTAGACTATTATCCCATCAGAGGGCAACTGAAGAAAGTCAAGCCTACTATTGACAATGGAAATATCACCAACACCAAGACTCCTTCAGAAGGTAAATTACTGCACGCAACCAGATAAACTGGCCATTAATACCATAAAACTCTTCCCTCCATTCGAAAACACAGCCCCGTCATTTTAAACTAACAAATGGCAAGTCGTGGTATGATGCCCTTTGTAGCCACAGTTCACCTTCTCATCCACCCCGGTCTTTCAAAACCCACCACAGCCTAAGATAAAGCCAATCTTCTAGGTTTCATATATGCACAGACTTCAACTCTTGCTCCTGATGACAACGCCTTTAGTTTCTGCTGCAATTTTTCCAATCCCATGCAGTCACCTAAATTTTATATTAATCTAGTTGGTTCAGTTCTTCCCAGGGTAGAACCAGGCAAAGCTCCAGGTCCTCAAGGTATCGTTAAGATACGTAAGCCTGAACTTCCTCCCGGTCTCTCGAAGCATTTCACCTTCTCTTACTCCTCCCATTCCCGTAACAGTGTCCTCAACTCGATAATTGGTTTATGTTCAACTTATTCCTAATACAGGTGATTCAGTTAGCTCACAAGGTGAGTGACTGTGTTCCTAAACCCAGTTGTGACCTGAATAATGTTGAGCCAGCCAGTGACCTGAAGCACCAGTCACATCCTATAGTTCAGTAATACTGTTAAGCCTTTCGGTGTACACACACACACACACACACACACACACACATATATATATATATATATATATATATATATATATATATATATATATATATATATATATATATATATATATATATATATATATATATATATATACATATATATATATATATATATATATATATATACAGTATATATAGTTTATCTGTCACAGTGGTCAAGGAAAGCAACTAAGAACGGGTGCTACACCGGCAGTGTTTAAGAGGGTTTAGACAAGGCTGGAACAAAAGTATGTAGTTTATGTTGGAGGCATCAACAATAGATACGACTGGGGATTAAGACAAAAACAAAAGAACCACATCAGGCTACTCAAAACATTCAGGGAGGCTTAGGTGGGGAGATAACACTGAAATTTAGTTTTTACAAGACAAAATGTTAAGAGAAACGCCAGTGACTGAAAGGAAGTAGTGACAAACATAAGAAGTGTGAGGACTTCGTCGAGGTTGTAACACAAGG